>NW_004524585.1:14466294-14484087 GCF_000260255.1 Octodon degus
GTTATTTGTTGAAACTGTACTTCCGATTTGATTTGAAACTGTCTCATTGCTGTTTATCAATAAAATTTTGGAAAAATCATTAGAGAAAAAGGAGGGCTTCAAGGAAAGCCAACATTTTGGCCTCAGCCTTCAAAGGTCACTTAAGTCTTAGGACATATGAGAACTTGTACTTTAACGTCATGTAACTCGGTAGTGGCTCAAATTTTCTAATGAAGGAGATTATGGGGCCAAAGATGAAAGTGATTGATGATGTAGAGTATGCCTAAGGAGAGTCACATAGAGAGAAAACATTCTCTCAGCCTTTCACAGAGAGCATATTGGCCAAGCAGTGGCCATGACTCATCCATATGGCTGACACTGACAAAGGATCTACAATCTGAGGTACAGGATCTCAGCATAAATCCTGAGGGGATTTCACTGACCTTATCAGACCCAAAAGCTACAGCTCTTGTTTCATAAGTCCTGCTTTACCTTGGTCTTAACCATCCAGCAGAAAAGTATAAAAACGAGTATAAGAAGTAAAGCCATGGTGTTATTTTGAGCTGTAGGGTAGTCAGGTCAACAATTTCTGACACTGCCAGTCAAGCAGAAGACCCAATACTATTATGGACCTCTGAACTCTTTTAGAATATTTTGCTGAGTTTACACACCTATAATATTTAAATGATGGAACTTAACAAAAAGGGGGATACAGATGAATGTCCATTTGGTATCTGTGTATTCAAAGTGGTTAAGATACATATATAGCTACATTCTCTTAATGAATAGAGGGATTTGTTCTAATGGTGTTTGTAAATAGGATATCAAGTATGCATCTTGTACGGCAATTAACCACTAGGAAGAATGTTTGCAATGTGTTAATTATTGAAACTGTCCTACCAATTTGGTGCAAAAGATTTGGTAGTGTTCTGTCTCTTTATAGTGTGTGTGTGTGTGTGTGTGTGTGTTATAAAAGTACACAGAGATTTACATTAATATTTCCCCTTTTAATATGCAGTCTGCACTTCAGTTTTTAAAAACAATATACATAGTTAGGGAGATAGATAATCACCTGCCTGGCAAGCATAAGGTGCTGAGTTTGATCCTCAGTATCAAAAAATATGTGTATGTATATATAAAAAATAGAAATTCCAAGTGTAAATTGGAATGATCTTTATCATACTTCTTTCTCAAAGACTTCATCCTTGGCATATCTATCTGTCTGTCTGTCTGTCTGTCTGTCTATCTATCTATACATACATACATACATACTACTTTTGCCCTTATTGAACGTATGAAGAGATTTGAAAAATACATACAGTACATTGCTTGGTGTAGTATGCTTTAATGGAAATGGCATGAGAGATCCTAGTTCAAGCACTTGCATTCCCATCTACCAGATTTATGACCTTGGGCTATTCTTTTGACTTTGTTTTCCTTGGTTTCTTCATCCCTAAAAAGTAAGAAGAGCAGTGCTACTTCTCTACTTTTGTATCCTCCCTTACTCAACCTGGGAAACATTTTTCTTTTCATATCTTACCCCAAGTTTTCACTCCTTTGTGAAACTATTTCCCATTACTCTTTAAGTGGACAATTCCCTCTGCTCTTTCTATCTATTTTGTACATACTTACCGCTATGGTCTGAGTGTTGGTGTCCTACAACAATTCTTATATTGAAATATAATATGTAACAGTATTAAGAGGCCAAGACCTTTGAAAGTTGATTAGGTCATTAAGGCTCTATCTATACTCATGAAAGGGACTAGAGTCTTTATAAAGTACTTATGGGAGTATGCTTCTCACTTCCAACTTTCTGCCCTAGTAGGACACAGTCTTCCCCCATTCTACCATCTGAAAATGTAGCAACTAAGTGCTGTTCTGGGAAAAAAATCAACCTCTGGTTTGACCACAAATCTGATGATTCTTTGGTCTTAGACTTCTAAGTCACCAGAAATGTGATAAATGAATTTCTAGTATTCATAAATTTCCCAGTGTGAAGTATTTTGTTATAGCAGCTAAAATGAGTAGAGAGAATTTATACATTGGATTGTTAGCTCCCACTTAGAGACTGTACAGAAGGGTTTTTGAGAAATGATTGTTTTTCATATTTTAATCAATACCTGACATCTTGGTATTTAATAAACATATGCATATATGAAGGAAGGAAGCAAGCAAGGAAGGAAGGAAAAAAGGAAGGAAGGAAGGAAGGAAGGAAGGAAGGAAGGAAGGAAGGAAGGAAGGAAGGAAGATCTCACATATCTGGCAGATGAGTGTAACAACCCTATGGATTAATATGCATAAAAGGGAAATGCTATTCAGATGTAAACTACGGTAACCAGTGCACAGGAATCAATCACAAAATTGTTTCCAGTTTGTCTTCACTGATAAAGAAATACAGAACATGCTACCTGATTTTTTGAAGAGCCATGATAAATATTCACAGAACCTTCACTGAAACTTATGAACCCTGCAAAGACAACTGACTGACCAAAATAGGAATCCAGTCAAAAGTGACAATACAACACTTGTCACAGACACAGAAGCAATGTTTATAACAAGCAGACATCTGGATTCAAATACTCTCCCTATCTGCTCCCAAACTCAATGCATGGGTAACTAATGGGAAAGCAAGCCTGCATGTTGTCCTCCTATAAATGAGGCAATTAGACTATCTGTTGAGCACACATTTATGAATAGTGGTGCTGAAAGCCTTTCAAAAAAGATTTATCTGTTTCTTTTGTGTAAAAATATATAATCAAACTGTTTCCTCTTTATAAAGATCAGAGCCCACCTTTGGTTTTGGTTTATGCTATACAAGTTTATTTTCACTCTTTATTTTAATAAAACGGAAGAACACTAGTAAAACTATAACAAGTCAATATCATCAGAGATGGCAACATCCTGTTTTGCTTCAGGGTTATTTAATGTTGTTTCTCACAACACAACACAAAAGAAAAATATATATAGAAGGAGCTTAATGGACTCTGGGTAATGGCCTGGGGATGGAGTACACTTTACCTCCAAGTCAGTAATTCAAATCCAGCCCAGGGTGAAGAGAATAAAAATATTTCCAGGTGTTTGGGTGTAAATCAAGTAAAACCTTAATGCAACTCCCTGAGGCAAAGAATTGGCAACTTATTTTAGCATCTTGTTCACAGCCCTGAAGCAAAAACAAGTCTGTGCTCACCAGGACACTGAATAGGCCTTTATGCTGACATCCAGCAGCCCTGGGAGTCCTTGCCCAACGTCCTTTTGGGTCTCCCTCCTAAGAGGATTTTCACGTAACATCTTTTCCTAACACCTACATCATTGCCTCCCACTGCTTGGGGTGCTAGAAAGCAAAGCTAAGAACTTACAAAGAGAAAACTATTCAATGCTTCTCAAACAGCAAGATAATTCAGAAAGAAAAAAAAAATTAAATGCAGATTGTAGACTTTCTTGTGTATGACCATAAATATGCAGTAATTTTCTTGATAAACTTTAAGATTTTGCCCAGGGAAAAATATTCATCCTATTATGAATGTAATGGAATTCCTATAAATATGATACATGACCTACCAACTTGCATACCAAATTAGATGCTGAGGATATTACTGAATCACAAACACCTGTTCCTGAAGTTCTGTAAATACATCAGCTATTGAATCAAAATGATCATCTGCAGTAGTAAATCATATCAAAATCAATCCAGATACACCTCACAGGTGAACAGATAAACCACTAGACAAATTAGAATGTTGACATATTACCATTGGTGATATTGCCAACCATAATTACACAGACCCTTTACATTCTCAATATCATTTCTTTAATTCCTAGTGTTTTACTTAGTTTTATTTTCTGAAACAACCACATCAATTGGTCCAAGTGAAACAAAGGCACAGTGGTCAGGTATAGTTTGCTCAAAGGCAAAACACCTGGGCCGAAAAATCAGCAGTTACATGGCGCTGCCATCCTGATTCTGCAATCGTTGTGCTGCATGAAATTAAGCAGAAAACATCAACTTTTGTTTACTTCTTCAAAACAAGACTGGGAAGGGATGAGGAAATGAGACATCATGAAAAACTCCGTCTAGCACTGCACTCTAGAAAATGTGACAGAGTCCTTTACCATTACATTATTGTCTATGTCTGTATCTGCAGCTCTATGGCTATATAACAATTGATTCGTCATTTATCTTCGAGAACTTCTGAAGCGATACCAAAATGCTATAGCTCTATATAGCACATTTTTATCCTACAAGTTAAACATCAAATGATTTCTAGACATTCTGAAAAATCAAATTTTATTTATTTATTTTAATATTCCAGGCTGTAAATTAAAATCTGCATGATTGTCACTTAGTCATAAGTTAAGAAAAAAACATCAATATGCCACTCTAACAAATTCTGTCAAGGGGAACCGGAAAAGCACAAGAGTATACAAATCCTTTCCATACACTTGGATCTTCCTAAATATTGCACCAGGACCACATCTGTATTTTATTTCCTTTACTGAGACAGTGAAGAATAGGTGAAAGGATTAAGCCCAGTCAATTCTCTCAACACTGTTTGTTTGGCTTTGTTTGGTTTTTTTTGAGCAGGGAGTGGCTACATTACCCAAAGAATTCAAAATCCTCCTGCCTTCACTTCCCAAGCTACTATGATCACAGAGGGGTGCCACTAGGTCAGCAACCTGACACACAGTTCTCTAAGTTGTAATTTTTCTGGAACTTCTTAATTAAAAATAATTTCTTTGAAGTAGGGATGAGGGAAGCTGGTAGGCACTTTAAAATACAATTTATTGAGGCAATCAAAACAGAGCTTTTGAGGAATGTGTAGAGTAGCAATTAAGCAAGATATTTAGATTCAGACAGATCCAGTATGATGGTTAATTTTGTATGTCAAATCCACTGGATGGTGATGCCCATATATTTGGTTAAACATTCTGGATGTTTCAGTCTAATTGTTTTTGGATGAGAGTAACATTTAAATTTTGGACTCTGAGTAAAGTAGATTGTTCTCCAGGATGTGGGTGGCCTCGTCTAATCCACTGAAGACCTTAATAGATCAAAAATCTGGCCTCCTCAAGAAAGAAAGAATTCTACCAAGAGACAGCCATGGTATTGAGCTCCAAAACTGACTCTTCCCTGGGTCTCCTTCCTGGTGATCTGCTCCACAGTTGTTGGGTTTGCCAGTCTCAATGACCATTTGCCCAAATTCTTTTACAGTCTCTCTTTCTGTTTCATACACACACACACACACACACACACACACACACACACACACACCCCAGTTCTGTTTCTTTGGAGATCTCTGACCAAATTCTAGAATGATCTCATCTTGCCTGATGTCACAGGAGTTGCTTAAATTTGCTAAGCCCACATTCCCTTACTTATAAACTAAAAGTAGTAGCAAGCCTGTATCCTAAAGGTGCTGAGAAGGTCAAAAGCAATGGTGTGCTTGAAGTATTTAGCACCCTTTTAGTGCAAAGGCAGAGGCAAAACATTTTGGGACATTATAGTCCAAAACATAACGTTCTCACCTCTTAAAAACTGTTTTCATGAAAGGTTTAAACTTTTTTATTAAAAATATAAAACTACTCCTAATTCTTGAGTAACAAAAAATACTACGTGAAATTTGGCCCATTGGCTGTAATTTGCCAAATCTTGGTTTAGAACACAATTACTAAGTATTGATTTTTTTTCTACCAAAAATCTTGAAAATTACTGAATAAATCCCATTTTCTTTCTGCATTCAGAATAGGCCATCTCCAGGCCTTTGCCCTTGGATAAGGAGCCGACTGGCTTCACAGTCTCTTCCTTTATACCCTTCCTCAGCATCTGTGTGGAGATTACCATTTCATAAATTATCCTTCACTTTTTTTCTATAATTCTGTCACACTTTGTCTGTATTCAATAAAATAGTGATGAAAGATCCACACAGGCCTACTTTGGATCACTCTGGAAGGGGAGAGACAGTCATTCCCCTTTGAGGTTGAAAAACTTCAATGACAGATTTATTTTCCTAAAATAGAAAAGAATTCTGACACATCACACAAACTTGGCCTCAGGATAGATAAATAATAGAGAAGATTTGGATAAAACAATGCTCACCAATCCCCCCACTCCCCTTGGAAGTTTTCAATTTTCCTATATGTCTGCAATATGAACTTCAGAAATAAAGCTTAATCAGTCATCAGTATTTTGTCTGCACACAGTCAAGTATCTGATGATAAAGCTATGTTGCCTGTGAATCACCAGAAAAGTACTCATTGGACCAGATTAAAATAAAAAATTGCAAACTGAAGGGCATTTTCTAGAGTCCCAGTCTTGGTTCAACAGATGCACATACAGGACTAAACTTGGTCATGTCAATGCTCTCAGAAAATAGGAAGTTATACAGCTTTCAGGCAGTCTTGTGATTATTTATTTTGACAAATATAGCGGGATAAAAGGGAATTAATCAAAGCCTGTAATCATGGGGAATCTAATCATTAAAAAGAAGCAACTCTTTGATGGAAGAATGTTTGAATTGGAACTTGAGGCAGAAAAAGACAATTTTTCTCTGTATATATCAGGGTGATTGAGTTGCAAAGATTAAATTTATGTTAATGAGAGAAATAGAAATTTCTCAACAGCTCAGTAGGAGTTTCTAGATTTAGTTGACTGCCTTTAGTAGGTGTTAAAAAAAAACTTGATGAATTCTGCCGAAGTGTCACTCAATAGAAAGCAACTATTCACAACAACATTGCCATGTGTCCCCATCTACTTTATCCACCAAGTAACTTCTTGCTCCTCCCTACCACCAGTAACCATGAAAGGTAAATGTTTTGAAGTGATTCAGGACATCAGGGGAGCTGCAAAAGAACTACTAAAGACACTTATGAAAGAGGACTTACAGAACTGCTTCAGAAAGCAGCCAGAATGATAGAACAAGTGTGTTAAAAGTGAGAGGGAGTGTTTTGAGGTGAATTAAAGGTAGTGTGTCTTTTACCATCATAATTGATTTTAATTTAAATATTCACTTTACTTTTTAATTTGTATGTGTTTACAATGCTAATAATTACAATCACTGCAGGAAATTGGTACATGTACGTAACACATTTCGATTCTATTGTCCTCCCTTCTCCCACCCCATTTTATACAACATTGGGTTCATTTATTTATCTTATAAGCCCTTACAAATTCAATTATCATATACACAGATTTAAAGGCAAGTTAATAGCCCAAAGAACATATAAAACATGTAAGATAATTGTACTAAGTATGCTTTGAGAAACATCATCCAAATTGGGTTGCATTGTTGTATATGGTTTGATTTCTAAATTTCTGCATAAAAATGTATAATATTCTATAGGAATTTAAATTTTAGAATATCCATGGTTGTTAGAAAATAGCAGTTCCACTTTATGAGTAAAGTGTGTGATATTCAGACAGATAGTGATGTTAAGCTCAACTTCCTCTCTTATAGGATAATACTGTCATTAAGCTTCTCTTCTGGATGTTCAACAACTAAAGTTTGCAGACCAAAAATTAGAGATAGATAGGCTGATAAGAGAGCCAACATTTTTGCCCTAGCATCTCAAGGTCAGTGAGGACTCAGGACATTAGAGGACCTTTACTGGGCATCCTGTAACTCAGTGGTGTCCCAAATTTTCTGATCAAGGAGATTATGGGGCCACCGAGGAAAGTGATTGACGATGTATACTATGCCTAAGGAGAGTCACCTAAAGAGGAAACATTCTCTCAGGTTTTTACAGAGAGCAAATTGGTCAAGCAATGGCCATGACTCACCCAGATGGCTGACACTGACAGAAGATCTACAAGGAGCTGTACATGGTTCTAGGGTAAATCCTGAGGGGATTTGACTGACCTTGTCAAATACAAAAGTTACATTTTTAGTTATATAGGTCTTGCTTTAACCACAAGGCATAAAAAGTAATGCCATGTTAATATGCTGAGCTATAAAAGGCTCAAGTCAACAACTTCAGACAATTGACAGTTGTGCTGATATCTCACTACTATTATGGACTATTGGACTATATTGGGTTATTTTGCTGAATTCAACTACTTACAATTTTGGTCTGGCATCAAGTATGAAAAGGTACTTTAAAGACTTCTCCAAATACAGTTTCTCTAATTGAAATGGAACACACATCTCTGACAAAATGAAACAAAAATGGGATTATAAATAAAGAACTGTTTTGTTGTGAAAATATATATGTGTGTGTATATACAGGATAGGTAGGATAGATATTCAGCTACTTTCTTTTAGTTCATTGAGAAGAAAAATTTGTCCTGATATTGTTTAGAGAAGATATCATGTCTGATCTTGTCCTCTGAATAACTAATATGGAGAAAACAATACGCAATATATTAATTATGGTAACTGTCCTACTAACCTGTTTTGAAACTGTTACACTGCTATCTTATTTTTTTCTCATTAAAATTAATTTAAAAAGTAACAATACTCAATAGATAGATTTTATTCCTAGGACATATTTTCTTGATACATAAATGTTTGTCTAAAACATTTCTTAAACTAAAAATATTATAGACTCAGAGGGCAGGCCCAGCATATGAGTGAGACGACCTGGGGCCCACAGATCCTGAACAGACCCAGAGCACAGACCCAGCGTATGAGTGAGAAGACCCAGGGCCACCAGATCCTGAATAGACCCAGCATGGAACTGTGCAGCAGAACTCCCTGTAAAAAGGCTAGAGGCAAGAAACACCCAGCTGATTCAGGAACAGAACATCTTGCCAGAGTGACACAAAGGGTTCAACTCCAATGGCTACAGCAAGAAAAAGTGGAGCACAGCAGCCAGAACCCAGCCAGATCTAAGCCCCATGCACCTAGAGGAGTCTGAATGTAGATACAGACCTGGTGTTAAGGTAATAACTCTATCTAAGCTCTACACCAAAGGTCAGAAGACAGTGGTATACAAAATGACAAAGATAAGGAACAAAATGCAGTCTCAGGCCCCGAGTCCACCCAGTACAAATGCAGAAGACACTAGCATAGAGAAAACTGGAAATCACACACCTGAAATCTCTGAAATAATAGCATTAGAAGTAAAGAAACAACTGCAGAAAGGTATAGAAGAAATCAGATCAGAAATAATTTCTGAGCTAAAAAATGTAGTGATAACTATAATCAAAGAAGTACTAAGTGCTTCTAAAGAATACATTGATTAAAAAAAACAGAGAAGAATATAAAAATGATGGAACCCCTGAATAAGCAATATAGGAAAGAAATAGAATGTATGAAACAGATTCAAAGTGATATACAGGAAATTAAAACCTCAATCACAAGCTGGCAAAACTGTTTGAGTGAAAGTGAAAATAGACTTTCTGACCTTAAAGACACCATTGCAGATAGTGAAAAAGTAAGAAAAGATCTCTTAAAAACAAGTAGGATGGGGCTGGTGAGATGGCTCAGTGGTCTAAAGCACCTACTTAGAACAAGCTTAGCAAAGCACAGGGACCTCGGTTCAATCCCCCAGCACCACATGCCAGCCAGCCCCGCCCCCTGGTGGGCTAAGCTAGCCACACACACACACACACACACACACACACACACACACACACTAAATAAAAAAAACTAGGATGCATTAAAAAATAATTCAATACCTGCAAGATGATGCAAAGATGAACAATATGAGAACAATAGGCATCAATGAGATGGAAGGAGTCAATACAAATGATATAAAAAGAATATGGGCAGAAGTAGTAGCAGAAAACTTCCCAAATATGGGGTGACAATCTGATACTCAGGTAACTGAAGCATATAGAACTCCAAATAACATCAACCCAATTAAAACCATCCCAGAAATTCAGCACAGGAACAGTATACTAAAAGCCACTAAAGAAAAGAAACAGATCACATTTAAAGGAAAACCCATCAGAATAATGGCAGATTTTTCTTCACAAACCATCAAGTCAAGAAGATCATGGAGCAAAGTACTTCAAGTCTTGCAAGAAAACAAACTCCAACCCAGACTGATATACCCTGCAAAACTCTCTTTCAAGTATAATGGAAAGTGAAATACTTCCATGACAAAGAACAACTAAAGAATTTCATGATGGCAAAGCCAAGCCTACACAGACTACTAAATGATGTTCTAGAGAGGGAGCAAATTGATCATAGCCCCATGAATGAGAATGGAAAGAACCCACCAAATAGGGTGAACAATTAAACACAGGCAAATAAGAGGTATACAGAAGCAGTCTTTCAGTTCTTCTTTTGTGTACAGCAGCAAAATATTTCCATCAGCACACTCTACAAATGGACTTCTCTTCCACCCTATGGGTCATGATTCCATCTGGGTCTACAAGAAAGATTTCAACGAAATCGCTGTAGCTCAGTCCTACAAGTGACAGCTGGCCACCAGTAACTGTCACGGTTATTATGTATGTCCACAACACACTTGAACTTTGTGCGATATCCTATCCCAAACTGTTAGAAGTGCTGGTTATTTATTTGCCATTCCATTATTTATCTTATGTTTTACTCTTAGTACTTCTTTACTATCATTAAAACTTTTTCTTGGTTAAATTGTTTTGAAACATTTAATTATTAATTAATTAGTATTTAATTTTCTGAATATTGCTTAATCTTAATTTTTGTTCTAAGATTTATACTACATCTTTGACTTACAATTTATTAAAAGACATCATATGATATCTTCTTCTAGTATTAGAAACTTTAAAAAGTATATTTCCATTTTCTGTTGACTTTATATTACTTCTTCCTTGTCTTTTATACACATATACACACATATATATATGAAAAAAATATGTGTATAACACAACATAAGATTGGTACTATTTCACAGAAATCTTCAATGACCTTTAAACAAAGGTTAATGTAATGTATGTTATATAGTCCTGCATAACTATCCTATTGAGAGTTCTTTATTATTCATCCAGGAGCATACTGCAACTTCTCTTGCCTTTTGAATTATGCTCTTTGTTATTTCCTATATGCTACTTCTGGAGGCATTAAAATATTTTGTTTGTATAACTAGAAAATCTTACTTTATTTTTCAAAGGTATGTTTGCTAAGTATAAAATTCAAAGAGGACAGATCTTTTTTTTCTTTCAGTCCTTTAATTAGTTTAGTTTCTTACTCACTTGGTCCTTTTTTTCTTTCTAATGTGGAATAAGGTGCTATTTAATTTTGTTCTTCCATAGATAACATTTTTTATGTATATGCTTTAAAGATTTTTTTTTCTTTACAATAAGTTTTGGACAATTTCAGTTTTGTGTATCTTGGTATGATTTTATTTAAATTTCTTGTGCAAAAAGGTTCATTTTTCTTGGAAATGTAGTATTATAAGTTGAACTAAATTCATAAATTTTAAATCTTTATTGCCTACTCCTTTCTACTTTGAGAATTCTAATTATATGAATATAAGTTTCTTGGTTTGACACAGTGAACTAAAAAAAGAAATAAAAATATAATAACATCATTGAGCAAGTTTAATAAACACTGCAAAGGTGATAAAATTATAAATTGTTTCTAGATGCCACCCTTCCTGTAGAAATTATTAATGTTAGTATAAGCTGTGATAGGAAAGAAAGATAAAGGGCTGGGGATGAAAAGAAAGAGTTTTTATTTCTGTTAATTTCCTCACTATCCAAGTACATTATTAAAATGATTATCATTAATTTGACTAAAGCATTATTTCATATGTAAATTTTCAATAGTGAAAGTTTCCCTTTAAAATTGTCCTTTGACTCACCATGATCACCACTTGGGAGAATTTCAAGCCACTCAGAACTCACATGCTTTAAATTCATTTTAGAACCTCAAAAGTTGATAAAATGATATCTAAGTGCTGATTACAATTCAAATTATTTCATGGACCAAAATCAAGTTTTATTAATAATAGAAAGGTCTTATGAAAGTAAGACAATGTAGCAAAGACTAAGAAAGCAATGATGCTAAATCAAGAGTACACTGGATGTCATTGCAGTTGGAATACATAATTGTCTTTCAAAGGAATGTTCAGGAAACAAGACTCACTTCACATGTTTGGAGGAGTGAACTGCTAGAGTCATGGTAAAAATGTAGTTTGGAAGACACTTTAAATACTTAGTGCCAGTTTTCCCATGGCTTAACAGTTAGAGGCATAGAATTTATTTAAGTTTTAATAACTTGTGTCAAGTTTGTCTGGACCTCATGAGAGGTTGGGATCACGATAATCAAATCAAGGTTATAGAATTCTTTTTTCAGTCTAAATTTCCTTTTCAGCTTAGTCAAAACTTCTGAGCTGTTTTATCCAGACATAATTGAGCATTCTGGAAATTGGGGATAGTGGTCCTTTAAAATTAGTGTTTGCAATATAGATCAGAGGAGGAAAGGGCCACTGTAAATTGAATCCTACTCTTGGTGCATCTCCCTATTAGGTTCACACTATCTTACCGGTAGGCTTGCTTGCTTACTTTCATGCCTTACTGTAAGGCTTATTGTACAGCCCACACAGTAGAGTGGTTTGCCAGGAAGTGAGCAGTTAGAGAACAAAAGCTTTATACAAAAACTTTCACATATCAAAAACTGTGAGACCCTCCCACAGCCATACATTTATTTAGTAAGTATTTATTGACTGACCTATTATGTACTGAGGATAGTGCTCATACTGATGGGAGGGGCAGTCATGCCAGATATGATAGAAGATGAAGGAAAATCTAAAGTTGGACAATGTTAAGGGCATCAGTAGTAAGAGAATGATCATCTTCTATGGTTAAGGAGAGGACTTGTGATTTAAATTGAACTTTGGTAGGTGAGTACATAGTTCACCAAATAAACACTAGGGAAAAGGCTATTCCAAAAATTCCAGAGACAGCTATTCCAGTCTCTACCTAGAGACTCCAAAAAGCAAGACAAAGTAGATAGACTCCAGGCAGAGAAAGATGTCAATAGTAATTACAATATGAGAGCAAAGAAGAGGATAGAGAGATAGGCGATATCGGATACTGGAGACCAAGTAAATCATGGTAAATAAGTTCAGATATATTTTACGTGTCTCCAAAAACTGCAATAAAGAATATAATGAGAAGGTTTATTGACTAATCTTTAAACAGATTTCCAGAGAAAAGATCATTACTATTGACATTACTCTGCATCTTAAAACAGGTTTCAAACATAATTTTTTCCATTTAGAATTTTGGGACACATTCACATATTTGAGAAAAATAATAGCAAGGGAAATTAGAGGAAGCCACTCTGAGTGGTTTCCTATAAATCAAACGCAAGTGCAAGTGCTCCCACTGACTTGCCTGGTCTTCTCACTGCGCATAGTTTTTAATATGAGAATTCATAGGAAAACATGGTAGTGGCTGAATCCATGTGCTTTAAGTATTGCATCAGTGAAATGGGAGGTTCAGGTCCTTTCATGCTTCAGGGGTAAATCCAGAAGTGAAGACAGACTTCATCCTATCATCCAGAACCACTCCTCCCTTGGGGCTGCAGTTAAAGCACTCATGCAGTCACTTGGAAATCCCACTGTGCACCAGCTGTATTTATTATGATTATATTATTTGTTCCTCATGCTACCCTTCTCCCAGAGAAAGAATCTCAATGCAAAGATATTTCCCCATTCTGCTCACAGGAATTCTTTTCACAAAGTGTCTTAGTTACTTTTTACTCATTACTGGGACAAATATCTGACTCTCAAAATGAAGGCAAGCAAAGTTTATTTAGCTTACAGTTTCAGTCCATACTCTGCTGGCTTCAATGCAAATGACAGCAGTTCATGGCAGCCAAAAACAATGAAGAACAGAAGAAGAGCAACAGCTGTGGCATCCATCAAGCCTCTCTCTTTCTTCTATGCTGACTGAGAAAAGAAGTAACGCTGCTGCAAAGACCAAGCTAGAAGACTGGGACTTCTCCAAGGAAGGTGGGCAGAGGGGCAGGAAGTCTTCCTCAACTCCTTTACATACACTTTTTGTACTGAGTCATTCTGGCACAGCCCATAGCCCTAGGGTGGAACCAATCACACCCCAGTGCTGGCCCAATAGCGCCCCAGGATGGAACCAATCTGCCCCAGGTTGGGCCCTGCCCGCCTGAAGGACGGGGGGCCCCCACACAGGGAACTGCCCCAGCCAATTCAGCCACATTGACACAATGTATCAACTACCACACAGGGGATAAAGCATTTCATTCCTTAGGTGATGTTTGAGAAGCAAATGCCTCCAGAGAGACTAAGCTTCCAGTTCAAATACACCAAAGAGGCTCCTCTATAAACTTTCCCAGGTCCTTTAGCGATGGCCCCATATGCTGAAAGTCCATCCCGATGGACAGAGTGAGATTAATCTTGCTGTGGTGCAGAAAAGGACTACAGCAGAGAAAGAAATGACTGAAGAGCAAGAACTGCCTCTGTACAGAGAGGAGGGACCGGGGCAGGAGTTCTTCTAGAACACGGCTGAGGAAAGACTCCTGATTTTCTATGGGAAGCCATGCAAACAGACACTAGTCTCATTAGTTCTAAGAATATCCTCCAGGAGAACAAGAAATACCCAGATAGGAGGTTTTTCAGATATGTAGCAAGGTTTATGCCAAGACTATGATGGTCATTGAAGGGGAACAAAGGCATAAAGCAATGTTTTGCCAGGAAAGCAAAGCAAAAGGAAAAAATTGCATCACTGTAATTAGATATTTGGCTTCACTGTATTTTGAATTGAGGCTTCCAATACAGTTTTGTTCTCTTCTTGAAAAGGCTAATTATACTGATGTCTCCAAAGAAACACGTGATTGGTACAGTGGTTTTATTAGCGTGTTTTCCAAAGAGCTGGTATGAATTAAAAGCAAGACCAGTTTCATTCAAAAAAAAAAATATTTGGTCGTTTTATTTTCAAACTCTGAAAGTAGGAGCATTCATATTTATAGATCCTTGTGTACACACAGAAGCATGTAGAGAAGAAGCCAATGTCTGCCTTTGGCTTTACTTCCAAGGAAACTGGAAGAATTACTCATGCACAAATAAGTACAAATAGCTGTCTTTGCAATCATATAGAATAAACTTAGGAACACACAGAGATTTCAAATGGTATAAATGTGCAAAGGCACGAGCTTGTTTAGTTGTTTATAAGATTTATGAAACTGTGCTTTTTTGTGTGACGCCGACTCTTCAGGGAGCCCATGCAAAATAATGTTTAATTAAAATAGATAGCAAACAACATCAACTATCATATATTAGCATCAGTAAGTCACCATAATAAAAAGATTTTTCTCACTGGGGCTTTGCCAATCAGAGCAGGCAAAGAAAATTCTACAGATGAGGACTCTCCACGGGAGTCCCCGCTCCTCTTTCCCTGAAGGCTGCATTTCTAAGCTGAAGAAGTAATGCTTCAAATCATGCTAATTGTGATGGTGGCATGTGGGGAGAGGTGCAATTTCCAAGGCTGGCATCAAGTTCTTTAGTGACAGAGAGGCCAGTGTCTTACTTCCAACTGCAGCAGGGACAGAAAAGGCAGCAGGAGCACATTGGGTCACATACACCCTAGGTGCACCCCATTACTCAGTCACAGAGTGACATTTATTATTCCCAGAGGACCTCATAGGCACTCTCACTCACATTATAACTAAATGAGGATGGGCTCACTGGAAATTAATAGCAGCAGAAAATCACCTATGATAGTCTTCACTGTACTCTGCCAGTCCGTCCGGAAATTTATTAATGCCCTCTTGATAGTCTCAATTTTGATTTTAAAAGAATATTAAGAGATTAACAATCATGTGGCAAGAAAGCCATGGCAACCAGCAAGGAAAGGAAAGGAGAAGATGGTAGTGACTTGGATTTAACTATAAGCACTGTGTGTGATAATACACACAATGAGGAGCCCAATAATTTGAATTTGTAGGATTATTTATTTTGAGATACTCTGACCTATTTGGGGCTGTTAAGTTTTGGAAAGACTTCTATTGTTCTTGCCTTCCAAATGATCATTCCACTTGCCTCAGTTTTGTTTGAGGTGCAATCTGTGGCAATCTTTCTTGAACTGAAAACCTCTGTGATTGGTGAGGACTAACCCGCCCAATCCCAGCGCTGATATTGGACCCTAGATTAGTACTTGGTCAGGCAGCGCTTTTAGGCCCTGTGGCTACTGTATTTGGTTCAGAAGTAAATGTATGTATGGACACACACATACACAATACACACACACGCATGCACACACACACACACACACACACACACGTGCACCACAGGTCTAAATATAGCATGAGAATGAAATAATAGATTTTTGCCATAATTAGGAAAGTTTTCCCTGAAAAGGTTATACAGGGAATGTAAAACTAAGGGGATATGTGTTATATGATATGACATACATATAGTGTGACCAAGGCCAGACATGTTCTTATTCTGCTTAAGTTAATTTGATTCCATCCTTTTGTTTATAACTCCAAGTGCACTAGCATATGATATCCAAATACAGTTACAGCTAGCCATGGGGAACTGACTTCAGGACCCCTGGGAAGGCTCAGATCCTCTATATAAAATGCCTTGTTATGTGCAAATAACTATAGCATATCTTCCCATCTTCCCATGTACTTTAAATTCTCTTTCAATTACTTATAATACCTAATACAATGTAAATACAATGCAAATATATTTATTTGTTATACTGTATTACTTATAAAAGAGTGACAAGTAAAAGAGGAATCTGCATGTGTTTGGTGCAGAGGCAAGCTGTTCTGCTTGGTTTTGATCCCCAGCTGTTACACATGGCTGTGGGAAGGGAGGGTCTGCAGTATCTGATACAGATGCCATAAACAGGGTGGCAGGCTAAGAGCTGGAGGCCTCAAGACCTTCTTCTTCTCCCTTTCCTACTAACTGCAAGCTATAGAGGAATCACAGCCTCCCACTTCATGAAATCATGAAAGAACTAAAGATTTGGAACTCAAAGCAATCCTTACCCCAAGTTTCATTATCTGAAATAAATCCTAATAATGATGGCAGGAGTAAGAGCAGTAATTTGACCTGTGCTCGGCTAGCCTGTGGTCCTAAGTGCTTCTGTGTGCTTCACTCTTCTCAAGTCTCACCAAATTCTGTGAGCTAAGCGAGTTATAAATTGTGTCTTAAGAAAGAAAAGAAATAACACCAAAGAACAGAGGGATCCACAAACCTGACCACGACCATCACAACGCACATCTGACCTTGGGCTCCACCAGCGACCATCTTGATCTCACCAGGGGCCTGGAGAAGGAGGAGACAGTGAGCCTGCACTGCCTAAGTCACTCAGCTTGTAGCACTTAGCTACAGCAGCTCAGGGAAATGGATGCATCCATGTGTAAGTACGTGAAGGTGGTGACCAACAGGCGTCGTGAAGAGGCCCCCAAGCAGCTGGAGTGCATGATGCGAAGGACCACTCCGCTGAGAAGAAAGGCGCGATCGTCAGAACCAGGCGCCATACATGCTGGGGAAGCAGAGGCAGAAAATACCCTCCGACAGAACGAATGAAAGTTCTGCCTTACTTTGCTTCTATATTTATTTATTT
The DNA here is from genome assembly GCF_000260255.1 of Octodon degus. Classification (NCBI taxonomy): domain Eukaryota; kingdom Metazoa; phylum Chordata; class Mammalia; order Rodentia; family Octodontidae; genus Octodon; species Octodon degus. The sequence goes on from NW_004524585.1 coordinate 14,483,756, forward strand.
ATTTTAATCTTTGGGAAATTGCCAGTTTTATTCCTCTGACTAAGAGATCCAGAGGTAATTTCAGATTTAATTTTTTTTTTCTTTTTTTGCAGAACCAGGGATTGAACTCAGGTACATTTCTTTCTTATAGTTCTTTCATCAAGAGTTCAAGTGCCCCCATCACCCTTAAACTGATTATAAATTACTTTTTTGAGTCTTATAAAAAATTCCTCAGCTTTTTGCATAAGTGAGAGACATGTTCATTAAAAGAAATACATATAAGAAAAAAGTAAAACAAAAACAGCACCACAAAGAAATTGGTAGGATTCAGTTTTTGAGATATATACATTATA
>NW_004524585.1:14484187-14494144 GCF_000260255.1 Octodon degus
CACACACAGCTTGGAATTTTATCCTACATAGGTGAGCTGATATTAAATATGCTTCACTGTAAAACAGATTAAATGTATTTCCATGCATATATATGAAACTTTCCAATTGAAAATTAAACCAGGAAAATGGAGCAAAATTAAAAACCCAATGAGAAGCTGGTAACAAACAAACTACCTAAAATAAAATACTGCCAGGGAATTAAAACATAGGTCAAAGATGCATAAGAAAATGCTACCAGGAAGAAAGCAAGGACAGATAGTAATATCACACAAAAAAGAATTCGAGGCCTGAAGCACACAGGATAAGGACGGCTGAGTAAAGGTTTTTGTTCTTGATGCGTCATCACAAACTTGTACCTTACTCTTCTTATCTCTTCTCTAATCCGGTGCAACAACTTATCCACTCCTCTCATCAATTCTTCAGGGTCCAAATGCCTAACTGGAATGTCCTTAGAAATTCCTGGCCAGTTTGAGCACACTGTCCTTTAAGGTTTCCTTCTGCTTCCTGGTTTACACCTGAGGATTTCTTCCTGCTTCCTGTGGTGAATCTTCTTCTCCTCCTCCTCTTCCTCTTCTTCCTCCTTCTTCCTCTTCCTTCTCCTCCTACCCTCAACCCTACCCTTCCCCTGCCCTACCCTCCCTCTCCCACCCCCTTCCTCCCTTTCATCCCCATCCCTGACCTCCTCCCCCTCCCCCTCCTTCTGTTTTCCATTTGTGTATTTGGTTCAGGGTCTCACTATGCAGATTGGACTCATGGTGATCCTCCTGTTTTCAGCCACCCCAGCACTGGGATTACAGGTGTGAGCCACCATGCCTGGACTCGGTTCCCAGCTCAGCATGCCCTAGGGTTGAGGCCAGTGTGGCATGCAGGACCCAGGACCTGTGGTGAATCTTCTGAAGGGCAGAAGATCCTCTGCCTCTGGCATACATTCTGGTTTTCCACCATTTTCTTCACAAGAGTTTTGCATATTGAGCATTTTTTATTTTCTTTTCAAACAAATTAATCCTGCAGGGATCTGGGGGATTTACCTCCCTCTTCCCACAGCTTGGACCCAAAAGACCAAGCATCCTGAAGACAGGTACTGTATGTTTGCCTGTGGGGCCCTCCAGTACTTTTACCCTATCTGAAAGGATCTGGGGTGCTTTCCTTCTTCAGCAAAACAGAGCTGCCACAAGGCAACAGCCACTTAGCTTAGCTTCTTAATGGCCTCAATGAAGTCAATCTTCATGAAATGGTGCCTGTAATTCCAGTCCTGTGGAGACTGAGGTAAGAGGATTGCTGTGAGTTCCAGGCCAACCTAGGCTATGCTGTGAGTTCAAGGCCATCTTGGACTGCATAGTGAGATCCTGTCTCCAAAAAAATCTTAAAGGATAGAAAGCTTAAAAAAATTGAAGGTGCAGAATAACTGAGTCTGTAATGAAAGAAAGAAGCCAAAAACAAGGGAGGGCTGACAGTTCAGTGAGACACAATTAGAAAGTATAACACGACTTCCCCAGGCTGCCTCTCTGCTTAAGCCAAACACCCAACACTAACAACTGCTTCTAACTTTGTCGCTACCATGCAGACAAACTTCCCTAACACATGAAGAGAATTTTCTTATTTCTCTCTGCCCCAAACTACTCTAGCATCTACTCATACCACTAGACAAGGCAGCAGGGGAGATGAGTCTTCTGTAGAGTGCCCTTCACCCTTTCAGTTGGCTACCCCTCACCTTCCTCCCCCTCCTCCTCCTTTTTCTCATCCTCTTCTTCCTCCTCCCCCTGTTGCTCCTCCTCCTCTTCTTTTTCCTCCTCCTCCTCCTCCTCATGTGAGTCTATGTGCAGTCCCTTTCTTCAGCACTGACCCATAAATTAATCCTGCTAAAATGAGAGCTGGCTCACACAGCTAAAGCACAATGGTCTCTACTATAAATACACACATGGGAATCTGAACTACTGGCATCAGGAAAGTCTTCTGGCCCCAAAGAATTCTACATGATTCTTGTGGAGGTGAGCAGATGTAGTTGGCAATAATTCAAGAAGGGGTACTTATCTAACCTCATCTCGTTTTTTCTATTTATTTATATTTGTATTTTAGGGAAGGGTCTACAGGGTGTTCAGGATCTCATTATTAGACTGCCTGCTTACAGCCTCCCAAGAGCTGGGATTAGGGGCGTGTGCCACCACACCCAGTCTCAATTGCTGTCTCAGCTCACCCTGCAGGCAGGGTACCACAGGCCCAGGGATCCAATCCCTGGCCCCTGTGCCTGCTTGCAGGCACTTTAATCCACTGAGCTATCTGACCAGCCCTAACCTCTTCTAAATGATACTTTACACCTTTCCTTGACCTACAGTCACATTCAGTTCCTCAAAACTTAGTCTTCTCCAGGTAAAGCATTTCACCCTGCCTGAGGTTTCAGAAGCAAGCATAAAGCTGACTAAATCCCTGGGTCAAAATTCCAGCCTCTCTATCTCTTAACCATGTAGTCTTGGGAACTTAATATTTCTAAGTCTCATTTTCTCACCTATAAAATTGCATAATAGTACTTACATCTTGGAACTATTGTTACACTTGTTAAACAAGATAATATCAATATAAACTAGTAGTTCCTACCTGACATAGAATTAAGCATTTTATGGCTGCTAGCATTCCTTGTTACACCAAACCCCACTCCCACATTTAAAAAAAAAATTAATCTATGAACTAGTTTCCATTATAGTTTAAATTTTGTTAATGAAGAACAAAGTCTTTTGTCTCCCCTCAGTCAAGATAAAGTTTTTTGAATGCAAACATGCTCCCTGGAAGTGTAGGTGTGTGGATGGAAGACACAGGTCCCTGGTGGTGGTGTCAGGAGCACATCAAGGGAGGAAGGAAGCCCAGGTAGAGCAGCCTGCAGCACTAGGAGGGAGAAAAGGTGGCATTTGCAACAAGTAGACTCATCCAACCACCAACACTGCCTGGCCTCCCTGAGGGGAGGTCAGCATTGATGAGAGGGTGGGGCCCTTCAGGACTGTCCCCCCCAACCCCCCGCAGGAGCGGTAAGACTTCAGGAATGCCTCAGAAAGCCTCAGTGACGTCTACAGATATTGCCTTCAGCTACAGGCTAACGGTGCTCCTGCCACACTCAGCCTCCTTTTCTAACATGAGTCCAGCTCATCCGTCTACACATAAAATCACTGCCTCGAGTTTGTCCTTAAATTAAAAAGAAAAAGTTCCTAATTTCATGGCTGTTGCACACATGGAGCGTTAGGCTTTTCTTCACTTGAAGCGGTGTGTGGGAAGGCAGAGATGTGTGTCTGCAATGGCAACTGTTCACTTGTGATTTCATTTCAGGAAGGACATAAATAATAATATAGCTGAATTCAGTAAAAAGGTTCATTATGAGGCTACAAGTAACCAGGAGGAGCCACATTTTCAGGTAAGTCCAGATTTTAAATAGGCTGAACAAAGGGTTGAGGTTTAAAGTTTTATTCCATTTTATAACGTATAAACTATATAACCCTAGGCAAGTTCAATTAACTCAACACATGTCTTTATTCACCTAGCACATTGCTTAATCTTTCAAAGTCTCAGTTTCCTCCACTTAAACATATAGGTGAAGGACTCTGTACATAGAGATGTGAAAATTCATTGAGAAAACACACGTTTCAGATAGTGACTTTAGTCACCCTTCAATATTCTCCTCCCAAGTCAGGCCACCATCTGCATAATGTCACTGGAAAGATACCTAAGGAAAACCCATTCCATCTCAAAATATTTAGTTTCCTCCAAACAAGCAGGAAGTAAGCATTTTATTTATTGTCTGGGAAGAAGTAATGGTATGGCAGGAAAAAATTTGTGTTTGAATTTTTTAGCTTTTTGGAGTTTTGTTTTCCCTACAGTCTTAAACTACAAGATGGTGGTAGGAAAAAAAAGACCTTCAGTTTGTAAGAAAAACTTGAAGAGGAAAAGAATTTTATTAGACTGGATTCCCTTGAGATTAATGGAGGATCAGTGAAATCCAGGGGAAGACAGAATGGAGGGTCAGGCTTAGCTCCCTAGAGACACACAGGTTCACAAGAGAACAACGACGAAAGACAAACATGACTGCATGGTGCCCTGAGGAGATGACCTCTACCTCAACTCCCAGAATGTCTCTGTGAGCCAATAGGGTGACTGTGGACCAATCAGCCTTAGGGGCTATCTGTATGGACAACCCATGAATCAAACAGATTTACTCCTGACCCAGCAGCCCCAGGCTTTGTGTAAATGTTTCAAGGTCTTGATGCAACCTTGGGTCGCAGACACTAAGAATCACCAGTTTTAAGCCTGGCAGAATAAGAACCTACAATATGAAATAAGTAGATTTGTGTATGATAGAAGTTATGATGCAACCACAGTGAGATGCATTTCAGACCCACTGGGAGGCAATAATCAAGAAGACAACATATTGGCAAGGATGTGAAGAAATTCGAATTCTCACATATTATTCGTAGGAATGTAAATGGTGCGGCTGTTTGGGAAAACGATTTGGCAGTTCCTTAAAAAGTTATACATAGTTATTATCTGTCTCTATGATTGTATTTCATACAAAAGAAATGAAAATAATACATATGTACACATAAATATGAATTGTTCAAAAACTCATACACAAATACTCATGGCATTACTTACCTGGCAGGGGAGATACCATGATCACAAATACTCATGGCAGCATTATCGATAAGAGTCAACTGCTAGAAACAACCCAAATGTCCATCAAACTGGGAGCCAGGGAACAAAATCTGGTATACTCATACAAGAAAATATACAGCCATAAAAACTAATGCAATATAAGTTCCTGCTATGATGTGGGGAAACCTTCACGTTTCACAAAGGTAATAGAAGTTTACATATTATGTGATCCCCTGCATGTGAGATTCCTCCCATAGGGAAATTCCTCTCAGAGGCAAAAAAATAGGTTGGTAGATACCAGGGATGGGAAGGCAAAACAGGGGGTGACTCTTTTGGAGCACTGCTTTTCTTTTTTCTTTTCTTTTCTTTTCTTTTCTTTTCTTTTCTTTTCTTTCTTTCTTTCTTTTCTTTGATGAAGAAAGATGTCTGGCAATAGATGGTGGTGACAGTTGTACAACTTTGTGAATCTAGTAAAGGCTACCAAGTTTAGCCTTTTAATAATTAAACCTGTATGTACATTATATCTGATAGAAAGGAGATATGACACATTTGTATATAAATCACCTTTAAATAAACCAGGGTCATAGTACAAGCTTAATAAGTAACAGCTATTATTAGAAGTGAAGTCAAGGCAGGAGCTGGTCTTCAGCACAAGCTGCTCATCATTCTGAGGAGAATTAGAATACTCTTGGTCTCTTCTCTCCAGTGATGAGGATCTCGAGGGTGCTCCCACCCTCCCCCATGGTTCTTACCAAGGTAGTCCCCACAGCAGAAGTAGAGCACAGATAAGTAACTCATTCCACCTTTATACATTATCAGAACTGAAACGTTTTCTGTGCTGTACTCAAAAATTGTCCTAGAAAGAAAAATATTTCTACTTTAAAGTTTGCTGATACTATCATATGGGCAGATGAGTGGGAGGCTTAGAACAGAACTGTGTGATTGAAAGGATTTAGATGTTCTAAAGGAAGTAAGAAGGCAAGAGTGGACAAATGAAAGCAATAAACTAAGAGTCAGAATAGCTTGGTTGGCACAAGCAGCTCAAGAAAGGATTAGGAAAGAAAAAAAAAATGCCCTTGAAAATGTCCTTCCAAATTAGAAGAAAAAGCTTCAGCTCTCCTAAATAGAGGGAAGTATTTTAAAAGACTGTGGCACAACTCCGAAGCAAAGCACAGCTTCCTTTCTTTTGACTGTTATATGCACAGTCCCCTTAGGAAGGAATAATGTTATTACCCCAGAGGGGACTCCATTATGATACATACTGGTACATATTTTAGTTTAGAGCAAAGGTTCTTAAGAGTGTGACTTATTTCTGAAGAAATAAAAAGGACTTCAAAAAGAATAGAAGTAGCCGACTTTATTATGGGGCATTGACATAGCAATTTGCTTGCAAATGATTTTCAAAACTACTGCTAATAACACACCTTATTGAATATAGTGCTCTCAACAAAGTCGCCTTGGGTAATCAAATTAATACAAGGCAATGGAAAAGCAAAGGGAACAGGAAAACCTATAGCATTACCAGCAATGGCTATAATTAATACCAGTATATAAAACAATCCAATGGGACCATTGGACAACTCTGGGCAATGAGACAGCTTTCCCAAGAGATATCATTTAGCTGCACAGAAGACTGATGCTATGAGGAACAATGGTATTTGCTAAGGAAAGCAACTGGTGAAGCAACTGAAGGCCCAACAGTGGAGGGTGGAGACTCATCTGTGAGCTTGGCTGGAGGTGATACGCTTTATCTTACCACTGTCAAATCGTAGCGCATCCAAACACACAAACCCCATGCCCAGAATGGGTACCCAGAAGAACATTAATGTCATTGTGTCAGAGCCCACTGCCCATCTTTACCCCAGTGAGGATGTCACAGTCATTCCTATCAAGGAGAAAGAAGACTGTAATACTTCCAAAAGAAAGTCATGCCACACACACATGCATTCACATGGACACACCACTCCCAGAAAATCCATCTTTCTTTTTAACACTACTCATAGAAAACAGAGAAGCTCAAGCTTGTGAACCACTATGAAAGTCACTATGGAAAGCCTCAAAAGAACTAAAGCTAGAAATTTCATTTCACTCAGCCATTCCCTTCGAAGGATCTTACCAAAACGGGTAAAGACATCATATTAGAGTAATGCACGTGTACCCGTGTTTATAGTAGTGCAATTTGAACTAGCTGAATCATTTTTGTTTATATTATTAGTACATGTTTGTAGTATGTGAAGTTTACATTCGTCTGAGGGAGTAGTCATATGTATATAACACAGCTTGATTCTTTTTTAATACCCTTCCTACTCACCTCTCTTCTTCTCTAAATCCTCTTTCCCTAATTTTATTATTACTGTTATTATTGTTACTAGTTCATGTTTATGAAATATAATGTTTCCATTCATTGTTTTTGGTACATCTGAGTAATGTGTTAAATCTTCTTTCCCCTTCTCTTCCCTTATTCTTCTGTTCCCCTTCCTATTTCCAAAAGATCTACCTCCCTGCTTCCTACTATCAGTCCTTTGTTGCTCTTTAGTTGTGCTGAGTACCTAAACCTTGAAAGCAGCCTACGTGTTCATCAGCAAATGAATGGATAAAGAAAATGTGGTGTTCACACACAATCCAGTACTAATCTCCCATAAAGAAGGGTAAATGGGAGTCGTTTGTAGGAAAATGGATACACCTTGAGAACATAAGATTAAGAGAAATGAATCAGACATACAGCTTAAGTACTACATGGTTTCTTTTATGGGAGAAACTCAAAATATAAATAAAGACCAAAATAGAAGGCAGATAACAGGAAATAGGGAGATAGAGCTTTTGCAAAAGGGAAGGGGACCAAAATATGTGGGGAAGGGAGGGAGGAGAGGGAAGAGATGAAAAAAATTAAAATGTTCTATGAACATGCACCAATGCCCCATGAGGAATGCAATCATTATGCAATGTACATATGTATTAATAAAAAAATAGCCGGGGAGATGGCTCAGGGGAGTAAGCGCTTCCCTGGCAAGCACAAGGGCCTGAGTTCAATCCCAGGTTCTGCAAAAAAATAAATAAATAAATAAATTAATTAATTAATTAAATAAATAAAATAAAAAATAAAAGCAGAAAATAAAGTTTTTAAAGAGTGAAGGATTCAGATCCCTTGGTGAATACTGATTACAATCAATAAATGAGAAGCCACATTTTCTGTTTCTATGGAATGGAGTGAGGTAGCCCCCCCCCAGTTATGTGCTTTCAGAAACCTAGAAGGAAGGAAGGAAGGAAGGAAGGAAGGAAGGAAGGAAGGAAGGAAGGAAGGAAGGAAGGCAGGCAGAAAATATTGCAGAACAATTCCATATACTGAGACCAATTTGTCACCTGATCTGATTCTTTTTGTCCTTCCACCCCTGCCCAAATCACCAATGCCTGTCATTCCCTGGTGTGTCTCCTTGAGTCATATGACCTCCACAATTGAGTTGATAACACAGAGGAACTTCTGAGCTGGAATACCTGTCACAGTCTGCATCTTACCCTTAATCTAGCCTCTCTTGGCTTTTCTAAAAGAACACGTGGCCCCAAACAACTGGAAGTAAAGAACAAAATCAGTAGGTATAGAAATATTTGGATCTTCGTAGCTCTAATGCTTGAAGCAATTGAAAGAGGAGAGACTAGATAGCAAATGTCTTCTTTTATTAGAAAACGGCTGTCTTATTTTTAAAATTTACAAGACTGGGCTGGGGAGTTAACTCAGTGGTGCAGCACCCGCCCAGAATGTACAAGCCCCTGGGTTTGATGTCTAGCACCAAAAAAACAAAAAGAAGAAAAATTTACAAACCCAACTCAAGGAATCCTACTGGAAAAATACAAGTAGTCATCTCAGTCATAGGGGAAAATTTCAAGAAAGTACACTAGAAGACACACCTATAGCCTTAAAATGAGACAGTTCTACCCACATATCATGCCTCTACCAGCCTACAAGAGGAATCTTCAACCACTAGCAAGTGTACCACCAGACACTCAGAACTGTTTGCTTCAAACCCATATTCCTTGCTCAATTCTGGCTGCTTTTTCTGTAATAAAGCTTTCTCAAGCTAAATTTTTGTCCTCATAAAGCCAATTAGGATCTTTCTTTTGTGCCGTCCAGATTTGCCATTTGCCTCAGAGAACAGCCCTCTAGACTGCTGTGTGTAAGAGCCTGGTCCTCCCACCCATGCACCCACTGTCACTGCGCAGCTTGCCCATTTTGTCCTGGGCTGGCTGTGGTTACTCTGCCTGCATCCTGATTCCTGCATGAGTCCAGGAAAATTCAGACACATGAAATGTAGGAAGAAAATGATTCTTAAAAGGAAAGTTGCTAGTTAGAATGTGAAAACACAACCAAGCACGGGCTATAGGATCTGCTGCCTTGGAGCTCACAAGGTTACTAAAGGGTAAAAGAGTGAGCAAGAAGTTACAAAGTAGCCTTAGATCCTCAGAAGCCAGGGGTTTGAAGACCATAAAGAGCACTGTGGGAAGCTTTTAACCTTAGACACAAGGAAGGGTCATAATGTTAGATGTCCAAGAAGAACATAAAATAGAAACTAATAACTTCAGAAAAATAATTAAGGTTCATAATTCCCAGATGTCTAGAAAATGCAAACAATATGGAGAAAATTTTACAAGGAAAAACAAAAGTGAAGTGAAATAATCACAGCAGTCAAGAAAATTTATATACCTAACATCAAGTGTACTTCCCTTTCTTCTTGTATATGTATGGGAAGAAAACTTCAATTTATTCCTGTATCAAATTAGCAGCATATGACACAGTATTAGTAACTACAGCCCTCATGCTGTGCCTTAGATCTCTGGATGTAGCTAAGCTTAGCGCAACTTCACTCGCAGTGACCCACATTCCTGTGTGTCCTCCCTCTCCCATCCTGGCAGCTACTGTTTTATCCAAAGTTTCCATTTATTCATTTTTTAAAGATTCTACATATAATGGAGATTATACAGCATTTCCTTTTATTTGTCTCATTTACCTCAGTTAACATGATGTCCTCTAGTTTAATCTGGGTCATTGCAAATGGAAGGATCACCTTCTTATTTCTTTTTTTGACATCAGTTATTTTTATTTTAAAGAAAAAAATAAAAACAATGATACAGAATCTCAAAACAAGATTTTAAGAGAGTAACAATGGTTAGTACATTGTGTACTGTTACTGCCGAAGTAGTTTCTCATATTACAAGATATAGGCAAGAAATAATAAGCAAACAACTTAAGTACAAACCTCTGGGTTTTTTTAAGTCAATAGAAAATGGAAATATACTTTTTAAAGTTTCTAATACTAGGAGAAGATATCATA
>NW_004524585.1:14495736-14549814 GCF_000260255.1 Octodon degus
TGAATCAGCTGGGTGGGTCTTGCCTCTAGCCTCTTTGCAGGGAGTTCTGCTGAAGGGTTCTGTGCTGGGCCTGCAGCCTGGGTGGAATGAGGATCTGCGGGCCCTGGGTAGTCTCACTCACTCGCGGGGCCTGTGCTCTGAGTCTATTCAGGATCCAGAGGGCCCAGGTCGTCTCACTCCCACCTTCTTATTTTGAAGCTGAGTAATACTTCATTTTGAATGTGATATGTATCTATATCCTCCTATATAGAGATATTTACTTATTTATGAGTGTATATAAATGTGTGACATACATCTTATAATTTCTTTATTGATCTGTCAACATATACTTTTTTGGGAATGTCATCATTTTAAATTTTAATAAAATAGATTTCATATTACATAGAATAAGTCCATCCACTCATTGTTGATAAAATTTTTACAAATAATTTCTATAAAAAGTTTATTATTTGGGAATTTATTATAATGTAACTTCTACAGATACGAATTCTCATCACCCTATTTTAATTTTGTGAAACTTTAAAAATACAGCAAAGTACAAAAAACAAGACAAGATATCTTTATAACACAATGCAGAATTAGTGAGTTTCTTCATACTTTTACTTGCAGAGAAATGGATATTGATATGAAAAGATGAAGCCCCTCCCCAACCCACCCCCACACTCATTTCCGTCCCTTGTCCACTCTTCACAGGCCACCACCAGGAGCTCAGTCTGTATCCTTCCAACTGATTTCAAAAACATTTACATATGTACATGCAACCACTAGCAATAGAAAGTACTGAACTTCACCAAGCAAATGTTTATAATTCAAATTTACAAAGTCACTGTAATATATATCATTCTCCAACTTTTTTCCATCTGAACATTTTTTTAGGTATTTCCATGAACATGTGGCTTTCATCTGTTGCATTTTTATAGATGCATAGTATTCGAACATAAGAACTTTATATTCTTTGTTCTAGAAGGATACTTGAATTGCTTCTCATATCTAGCTTCTACAAATTGAACCACAGAAAAACTCCTAGCATTTCCTAAGTATACATGTTAAGTATGTATTTTTGAATTTCCTACAAGAAATGTTTTCCTACTCCCAAAGTCAAACCTTTTTTTGTACAATGGCTCTTTAAAATTAATTTTATTGAGAAAGAAGTAGCAATGTGACAATTTCAAAACAGGTTAGTAGGACAGTTACAATAATTAACACACTGCATATTGTAGTCTTCATAGTAGTTATTCAGAGTACAAGATGCAGACATGATATCTTGTCTAAACACTAAGAGTAAAAATCTTTCTTCTCATTTAACTAAGAGAAAGTAGCTGTATATCTATCCTATTTTTTTACATACAGATATATTTTTTTCACTACAAAATGTTCTTTCATTTATATCTCCCTTTTTTTGTTTTGTTTTGTCAGCAATGGGTGTTCTGTTGCCATTCAAATATTGTAGGTGCATGAATTCAGCAAAATAATTCAATATAGTCCAATAGTCCATAATAGTAGTGGGTTATTCACAGAACTGGTAATGTCAAAAGTTGTTGACTTGAGCCTTTTATAGCTCAGCATATTAATATGGCTTTACTTTTTATACCTCATGTTTATACTTTTCTGCTGGATGGTTAAGACCAAGATGGAGCAAGACATATATAACAAAAAATGTAACTTTTGTATCTGACAAGGTCAGTCAAATCACCTCAGGATTTACCCTGAAACCCTGTACCACAGTTTGTAGATCTCTTGTCATGTACACTGGCTTTTAATAATGCTGTCTTCATTCCACTGCATTTTACTTTTCTGTGTAATTCATGACCCATTCTTATATAACAATTACCTCCAAATACTTTTTTAAAAATTATTTTTCTTGGTCTGAGAAGGTCAGTGAAATGCCCTCAGGATTTATTCTGAGATCCTGTACCTCAGATTGTAGAACCTTTGTCAGTGTCAGCCATGTGGATGAGTCACGGCCAATGCTTGGCCAATGTGCTCTCTGTGAAAGCCTGAGAGAGTGTCTTCTCCCCATGTGACTCTCCTTAGGCACACTCTACGTCATCGATCACTTTCCTCTTTGGCCCCATAATCTTCTTGATCAGAAAATTTGGGACACTACCGAGGTACAGGACGTTACAGTACAAGTTCTCATATGTCTTGTGTCTTAATTGACCTTAGAAGGCTAGGGCCAAAATGTTGGCTTTCCATGTAGCCCTCCTTTTTCTCTAATTTTGGTCTGCAAACTTAGGTTGTTAACCATCCAGAAGACAAGCTTATTGTTAACCACTAAGAAGAATATATGCAGTGTATTATTTGTTGAAACTGTACTTTCGATTTGATTTGAAACTGTCTCATTGCTATATGTTTATCAATAAAACTTTGAAAAGAAAAATAAATAAATAAATAAATAAATAAATCCAGTAATCTGGACAACTAAAAAAAAATTATTTTTCTTCTCCTAATGCCATCTCTTTCATACTCCAAATTCAAATAAATGCATAGATCTTTCTAGAATCTCTCCTGTTTTGCTGAATCACTATCACAAAGGCTTATTACTTGCATATGATCATATGTGTTTTTGCTTCTTCCTTTGTAGTACTTGTAACTTTTCTTATATGGCAAAGATTGCCAGATTTGTGCTGAATGTAGTAACAATCCTTTATTTTCCGCTCCCAATTTTAGGGAAATGCATCTAAAGTCAGTGTTACTTTTGATGTAGTTCTTTTTTGTTTGGGCAGTCTTTTTAATCATACTAATGTCTTTTTCTTCAGTACAAACTATTGGTGTTCTCTAAAGTCTTAGCATTTGTTCAAAAGTTCATCTCACTCAGGATGCTCTACTTCAAAATATTTCTGTTGCACTGAGATACAAATTCCTGGTGCATGTTTTCCCATTCTGAAGCTATTCACAAGTCTTAAGGAGTATGGATTTTCTGATGTTTAATGTGGTGTGACTTCTGGCTGAAAGCTTTTCCACATTCACTACATTGATAAGGCTTCTTACCTGTGTGTATTCTCAAATGCAGGGCTAGAGTTGAGAACTGTGAGAAAGCTTTCCTATGTTCATTACAACCATAGGGCTTCTCACCCATATGGCTTCTCATATGTACTATGAGAGAACTCTGAGAGAAGGCTTTTCCACAATACTTCATTCATAAGGGTTGTCACCTGAATGAATCCTTACATGTACAATAAGTGATGTTCATCAAGAAAAGGCTTTTCTACATTCATTATATTCATAGGGTTTCTCTCCAATGTGAATGTTTTGATGGCTTATGAGGTACTTCTTCTGGCCAAAAGCTGTTCCATGTTCATTACATTTAAAGGGTTTCTTTTTAATATCAATTTTCTCATGCTCAGTAATATTTAATTTGTCACTAAAGGGTTTTCCACACTGTCTACATGTGAAGGGCTTCTCTCTGGTGTGAGTTCTCTGGTATCTGATGAGGTCTGACTTCTGAATGAAAGCTTTCCCACAATCTTTTCACTCAAAAGGTTTCTCTCCAGTGTGAATTTTGTGATGGGTAAGGAGGTTCTCTTTCTGGCTGAAGGCTTTTCCACAATCACTACATTCAAAAAGCTTTTCTCCAGTGTGGGTATTCTGATGTTTAATGACATACTGCTTTTGGCTAAAGGCTTTCCCACATTTATTACATTCAAAAGGTTTCTCTCTAGTATGAAAATCTCATGTTCAGTGAGATTGGATTTTTGGCTGAAGATTTTCCCACATACCTTAGAGGCAAAGAGGGTTCCCCCACTACAGTCTCTCTGCTGACTGAGGTGTGACATCGGGATGGAAGCTTTCCCACATTCACAAGACTGCTCGCCAGCATAAATTTTCTGATGAGTGAGGGTTCACTTTTGGCTGAAGATATTTCCACATTTCTTACATTTATAAAACTTCTGTATGTGACCTCTCAGATGAAAAACAAGGGATAATGTTTGAGAGATAATTGTACCACCAGTACTACAATCATATCTTTCTCAACAGTAGAAAGTTCTAATATTCAATGAGAATATGTTATATTCACTGGTTTCTTTCCAGTATGAATTTTCTGCCAGTTGATGAGAACTGTCATCTAGCTAATGGCTTTTCAATTATTTCTTAAAAGCACAGAGTGTCTCTTTACCATGACTTTTCTATTCAATGAGACATATAAATAAATGTTCACCCACATTCAGTAAATTCATAGGATTTCTCTCAGGTAAAGAATGCTCAGCTATCAGATAGAGTACAAAAGGATTTCTACATTGACTTACAAAGGGCTATTATCACAAGCAGTAAGCTTTGGTAGAGGATTTCCAAATTAAGAAAATTGGTGACTCTTTTCTACACAGTTTCCCTCATAATTAAGTCTAAATTATCTTTTGAAACCGAAATTTCAAAAATTGTTACCTTAAGAGAAATAAGGTCTGTGAGAAAAGGAAGGACTTTTCCAGTTTTCTTAAGTTATTTTTTCTCATCAGCGTTTATTGCAGATGGTCACAACTTGCTTCCCAAGTCATGCTCTCTTTATTTGCTCATTATCATCTCAGGATTATTCTAGCAAGATTCCACTTCTTTCTCCACCATCCAGTTTGTCTTTTTCAGTGGAAAATCACATCCAGTTTGGTCTCTTTAAAACCTACTACTGGGGAAAATGACCCAGCCTAAACTTATTGCAGTGACTGAAGTACCATTCTAGAATTGAGGATGAGTCCTCAGGGGCCCCAGGGCCATCTGAAGGATGAGAAAAGTGTACTTTCCAGAGATGCACAAGGAAGTTGCCCTCTTACTTTCATGCCATGTGTACCAAGAGGCAGTACCTACGTGCCAACAAAGACCGAAATGTCCAACATATACTTCTATCTCTACATATTTGTGTTCTAAATAATGCTACAGATGGGCTGGCCAGATAGCTCAGTAGATTAAAGTGTCTGCTTAGTCAGACACAGGGACTGCGTCCCCAGCCTGCTGTGTGTCCACGCCCCTCCCCCCGCCCCGCTGGGTGCACTGAGATGGCAACTGAGACTGAGCATGGTGGTGCATTCGTATAATCCCAGCTCCTTGGAGGCTGAAAGCAGAATTACTACAAGTTTGATCTGTGTAGTGAAACCCTGTAAACCCTGTACTAAATACAAAAAAAAGCTACAGATATTTAGACAACATAGTAATTTCATTTTGATTGGGTAAATATCAAGAGAAGGGATTGCTCAGTTGCCTTAAAAGTGGGAGGTAAGTCATCTTTTGAGGATAAATGAACCTATATCAAGGTTAGTATCTTTCTACAGTTGTGGTCAAATAAGATGAATAAATTAGCCTCCAAACAGATATAAGGATTTAATTGTAAGGATCTACAACTAGACAGCATGAATGTGAAATCATTTTCCTCAGCAAAAGTCATCTGAAATCAGGAATAAACAAACAAAAACCAAACAAACCAAAGAACTCACCAAGAACTGACCAGCAACAACACTGGAGAGTCTTTGTGAATGGCTACCATCCCTGTGAATGGAGAGTCTTTGTGAATGGCTACCATCCCTGGGTCCAGATTAATAGTACAATCAATATAATAGCTATTGCCATAGGGCTGGTGAGATAGCTCAGCAGATTAAGCACCTGTCTAGGCCAGCACAGGGACCAGGGTTCAATCCTAGGCACTGCAAGCTATGCTGACCCCACCCCCGGGTGTGCTGAGTCAGCCACTGAGACCTGGCATGGTGGCCCACACCGGTAATCTAAGTGCTTGGGAGGCTGAAAACAGGAGAATCACTACGAGTCCAAGCTGTACAGTGATTCCCTCCATGAAATACATTAAAAAAAAAAAAAAAAAAAAAAAAAAAAAAACTACAACAATAGCCAAAGGTTCTGGGGTAAAGCTGAAGTTTATGCCAGCAAGTTGCAGTTTCTAAATGCCTGAATAAAGGAAAGAGCAAGCAATGAAAGACAGTGTCCTTGGAGATAAAGACGGTTGAACATATATAAAGATGTGTACAAAATGTGACTATAAAACCAAAGCAATAAAAGCCCTGAGTGGAGAAAAAAAAATTCTTAAGGCTGATGTTTCTGGTAAAAGACATGAAAGGAAAAGCAGAAGGCTGATGCTGAAGAAGACAGGAAATATTGCCATGTACATGTTACCTTAGCTCCATCAACTACCAACAGTTTGTCAATTTAATAGAGACCTTCAGTTCTTAGCCTCGGAATGCTAGGAAGCCCTTGACAGGGTAGCCAGGGAAATATCAAAAAGATGGGAACGTTTCCTACATGCCTAATGTGAACAAGAAAACTGGAAAGACGTGGTTGAAAGAGTCCTGGGAGTCAGGGCCGACATTCTGCTGGTGGATGCGGCTGAGCAACAATGGGGCGAGTGTCAGTGTAGTGGCGGGTCTTCAGTGATCCAGAAAAAGCCCAGCTGCTATCATAGGTCTTAATTTCCTCTCCTCCTCTCCTTCAGTGTTTCAGGAAATAGGTAAATTCTCTCTGTACAACTAATTCAATTTATTTAACAGGATGTTTGTTTTTATAAATGTCATGTTAACTACAGTGTGTCATATCAGATAGTAAAGATATGTAAACCAGATTTTATTTTAAGTTCAATATTACAGTGAGTTAGAGACTATGATTGGCAATTCTGAAGCATATGGAAAACATTCAGCAAGAATTTGAAAAATTATTTCTAAATTCCTCTGTTATTTATTCCATCTGTTCTCTGAGCTGTATGTGTATATTTTTAACATGGTTCTAGTTTTGTCAATTCTTTGATAGTTTTCTCAGGGAAATACTTAGTGAGTTCAATCAATAGCTATTCTATTGCTAACAACTGGCCTTCTTTTTTTTTTTAAGTTTGACTGACATTCACAGGAGAAAAATCCAATTCTTCTATCCTCTAAGATTCAGAAGCAAAGAATCATTATGAAGGAGTTTGACATGCAAGTTAACTTATACTAAAGTTGATACATTTTTGTACTGTGTTCAGAATACATCTTGCATTTCAAGTATCCTTTGAGAAAATAATAGAAGTCTCCTCCTCCAATTCAAGGAAAACTAAATTCTTAGCATTTTTTCATTATCTAATTAGTGTTTTTCTTTCCATCCTTAATAGAGTAAATGATAATAGACTTTCTCCTCTTCATGAACAGCTGGAAAACTGGTTAGACTATATGGAGCCACTATAAGCAGATACTGGACAATAGGGAGCCTCAGACTGTAATCCTTTAAAGAAGGGAAACAAAGGTAGTAAGCTGTGAAATATCCTTAGCTTTCTGCCTAAATGCACTTTCAAAACTGTAGCACATGGATGGGAAGCCTAAGAAGTATGATACTCTGTGGAAGAAATAGAGGAGTTTGGGGCAGCTGATGCAGTAGACTTTATGGAACAAAGTGAGGAGAAGCTATGACAGGAATATGTTAGGATATTTTTATAGGAATTCTCAGTTCTTTGGTTAAATACCAAACTTTATATGCGTTGAGTAAGACTCTACAAAACTGGGTAAAGAAGAACTTCCAGTAAATAATAAGCTTAACATCTCAGATCTCAGATCTGGAGGAGAGTTGTATTACACCCAGTTACAGTGAAGAGATCTGGTCACCACCTAGGACCTTTAGTAAGGATCCCAGATGTGTCCTTCTTTATCTAGAGGCCATGAAGTTAAGATAAACCGGCACATAATCTTAAACATCACATGGTTTCTCTTACATGAGAAATCCAGATTACATAAATAAGAAAGATAAAGATAGATAACAGGAAATAGGGTGATTAATCTACAAAAGAAAAGGGGATGGAGAGATAAGGGAGCAGGGATGGGAAGGAGATAAAAAATGCATTGAGATGTGTTACATACATGTGCAAACTCCCCATGAGGAGGTAATCATTAGGTACCATAAACATGTATTAATAAAAAATAAAAATTGAGGGGAAATACTCCAGCAACCCTAGAGTGAAAGTTTATTTTAAAGAAACTCTAAAAATTTATAAATAACTTTTAATAGAATCACAATGGCCCATAAATAGCTTAATTGCCTGTTAAATACTTAAAAGATTAAAATATCTGTATGCTCATCCCCATAATACTAATTTTTAATCTTTTATTTATTTATTCTGTATAGGATTTTGCTATGTGCTAGGACTTGTAATGATCCTCCTGTCTCAGCCTTCTCAGCACTGGGATTACAGATGTGCACCACCAAGCCCAGTCTCGGTGACCAGCACTGCACCTCCGGGGTTCTGGGGCCAACCCAGCATGACATACCAGTGATCAAACCCAAGTCCTTGAGCTTGCCAGGCAGGTACTTAGACTGCCAAGCTACCTCCACAGCCCCCATAACATTGATAATGGCTGCTATCTAATTAAAAATCATTAAGTTGACAAAGAAATAGGAAAACATGGTGTTCCATATCTTGGAGAGAAAATAGTCTCATCTATGGTTTAGATGTGGTTTGTTCCCCAAAGCTGCATGTGCTGGGAGCTTGGCACATGTGTGGCCCATCCTTCACATGACCAATTCTCTTGTTCATTCCATTATGATGTGACACAACCAGATCTTCACTGGGATTGGCTCCATGCTCTTGGGACCCTACAGCTCCTAGAATCATGAGTAAATGAATCTCTTTACTTTTTACATTACCCAGCCTCTGTGTTGGGGGGGGGGAGTTGTTTGCTTGTTTGTTTTGGGATGTGTGTGTGTGTGTGTGTGTGTGTGTGAGTGTGTGTGTGTGTGAGTGTGTGTGTGTGTGTGTTACTATGGATCGAACTTAGGACCTTGCACTTGCCAGGCAAGCACTTATTCCACTGAGCTTTCTCCCAGGCCCCAGCCTCTGGTTTTAGTAAAGCAACACAAAATGTCCACATGGACTTCTTGGAAGGAACTATTTCTGCATCACTATGAGAAGAATCTTGGTTAATGATGGCATAGCCAAGGAAAATGACCACTAGACTGTTTCTATGCCTTGAGCTCACAATCAGCTTCATTAGGATCATTAAAACAAAGCAAAACAAACAAACAAACAAACCGAGAAGATGTGCCTCTGAAAAGACAGAAAATACAAATAGATCCCTTGTGCAAACATGGAGGAACTGCACAACCTGAAGCAGAAATGGCTGAAAGTACTACACTAGATCAGCGGAAGGCTGTGTCATCTCTGTAATAGAAATGTTTTTGTTTTTTCTTCTGCTTTACCTTGACATATTTATTGTTTCCTATTTATCATGACTGTCAGGACTGAGCCCTTGTTTTGTAACATGGGAAGTGATTGGAAAAGAGATGTACGTTTTCTTCAAAAAGGAGAATGGAAAATGGAGGAAAAGAAACATGGATTAAAATTTAGAGAAATAAAAATAAGAGCAGGATGGGGAAATAAATAAGAGATATAGATGACAGATAGACAGATAGATAGATAGATAGATAGATAGATAGATAGATAGATAGATAGATATATCACTCCATGAAAAAAGAATGTGTTGTTCCAGGAAATTTCCAGATAAAGCTGTCTAGATTTTGTGTAACCTGGTTACTACTGGTCACAACATTATTAAATTATTCAGAAGACTAAATTTACTTGGATTTTCCTTTCAAAATAAATTTATAGAAATGTTACACTAATATATTTTCAAGTTGTAACTACATCACCAAGCTGGAAAAAAGAAAGAAGGCAATTAATGAAGGAAAAAGGAAGAGAACAAAGGAAGAAGACAGAAAGTAAGAAGAGAGAAAATGAAGGAAAGGAAGGAGTGAGAAAGGAATAAACAGGAGAGAAGAAGGAACAGAAGGTTAAAAAGAGGCCAGGAAATAGCTTAGTGGTCTAAGTGCTGGCCAGGCAGATGCAAGGACCCAAGTTCTAGCCTCAGTACTGCATGTCATGCTGGTTCTGGAAGCCCAGGTGCAATGTGCCAACCACCAAAAGTGGATGTGGTGGTGCACACCTATAATCCCAGTGCTGGGGAGGCTGAGACAGGAGGCCTTGTTTGTTTGTTTGTTTATTTGTTTTGGCTTCACCGGGGATTGAACTCAGGCCCGTGCGCTTGCCAGGGAAGCACTTATTCTACTGAGCCATCTCCCTGGCCCCATAGGAGGATCACTAGGAGTCTGAGCTGCATAGCAAGACCCTGTACTAAATTAATTAATTAATGATTTTTAAAAATAGAAAGAACTTAAATAAAGATAACTAAAAAATCATCCACTATATTAAAACTAGTCAACACACTTTCAAATATGCATAAATCAAAAAGAAACTACAATAGACAACAGAAGAAACATTAAATTAAATATTAAATTACAGAATAAAAGCCTAACTTATCAGGATTTAAACTTTGCGTGATGCACATACAACAATGATCAAAAGAAATTTATCATCTACAAGAGATTTGTACTAATAGTGCGTGGACAAGATATCTTATCTTCATCTTGTACTATGAATAATTTTATGAAGACAACAATATGCAATATATTAATTATTGTAAACTGTCCTACTAACCTGTTTTGAAACTGTCTCATTGCTATTTGTTTCTCAATAAAATTAATTAAAAAATAAATTCAAAAGAGGGAAAAAATTTATCATCTTCAAATATACACTAGTACAAGCTTTTCAAAAATCAACAATTTGATGTTTAAGTTCAAGAAACTAAACAAATTATATTAACTCCAGTGAAAGTGGAAGAATATAGTAAAGATAAGTTAAAAATTAAGTAAATATGAACTTTTAGATGAAGCGAACAATTTCCTTACAAGCAATAACCTATTAAAACTTTTTAAAATGTTCCAAATAATTTGTAATCTATTAAAATAAATTCAGGTAAAAAAAAATCCTCCCATGCAAAGAATATTCCAACTTTGGTTGAATTCACCAGCAAATTATTTCAAACATTTAAAGAACTAATATTAATATCATACAAACCTTTTCAATGAAGAGAAATAATACATGTTTTCAAATACCTTTTGTGAGTTTGGCCTAGCCTTTCAAAACCAACGAAGATATTACAGAAAACAAAAAATCAGACCATGTACAGACCCTGATGACATTAGGAGCAAAATCCCACCCAGATAATAGAAAATTTTAACAAAAATACATAGAAAGAATAATACATTATAACCAAGTGAAGTTTATCAAATAGGTAAAGTGATTTACCATTCAAAAATCTGTCCATATAATTTACCATATTAGTAGAGAAATGACAAGATTATTTCGGTGTCAGACAGAAAATTGGAAAAGAGCAGAGTTTATTAATAAAGCCAACCACTGGACCCTTCCCGGGTTACAAATCTTAGATGTCCAGCATGGCAATTGAGACTAGGTGTGGTGGCACTCACCTGTAATCCCAGATCTTGAGAGCCTGTAAACAGGCAGATCACTGAGTCCAATCTAGTACTGAGACCCTGAACACCCTGTAGACCCTTCCCTAAAATACAATAAATAAATAAATAATAAATAAATAAGTAAATAAATGAATAAATCAGCACAATGAATTTCTTAATAGCCTTAAAATTACCCTTCACTTTAAGCTCATTCTCAAATTTCTAGCAAATAGTGAAAATTAACAGATTTCTACAGGTTTGAATTTTATAGAAATTCTCAAATAAATGTGAATTCCCAAAACACTTCGACACCAGGGCAAACTTAAATAAAGCAATCCCTGTGTGACTTACACTTTGGCATATTAGAGGCAATTATAAGACTAATGGGCTAGAACAGAATCAATAGGAATTCACATATAATCAGTCACCTAGGTTCTAAAGATGCTGTTCTGTACAGGGAGAGAGACGGTCTTGTAAAAATCATGTTAGGCCAATTAATTCATACTAAAACATGAACTTAGAATATTAACACCTAGGTTATGCATAGCAAGGTGAAGATAGAGCAATATGATAATATAATTGTTCGTAAAGAAAAATTTAGAAATCAATATCAATAAATTAGGATGGATAAATATACATATGTTTAAGTCAATGACTTTAACATGATACTAAAGTTCATTTTAAGAAGATGTTACATACACTATCTTGAGGAATTCATAAAAAAAGTAAATTAGAATTTATCTTACCTTTTCTGTGAAAATTGTTCCTTAGAGTAATTACATAATTGTGTCATCAATACTTTCCTACTAGTAAATATAGGAATGCTATCATTAAGATGTCTTTACTTTTCAGCCTATACTTAATTAATGGATCTCAACAATGACCATCAAAAACAGCTGATATTACACACAGGTAGGACTTTCTGTGGTTTTTTTTTATTATGATACACTTTTTTAAATTAATTTTATTGATAAACTTGACGTACATAGCAATGGTGCTCATCACAGGAATTTGTGCCTGTACAGGATACATCTTCCTTCTTTTTTTCCCAGTCCCCTCTCCTCCCTTTAACTGTCCCTCATTATTTACAAAACCATTCTTTCCGTTATTTTCCGTTTATTCTCTTTTTTTATCCTTTTAGCTTCTTACTCTTTCCCCTTCTCCCCTCCCTTATTTCCCTTCTAATTTAAACATTTTCTCCCTACTTCTTAAAATTTATCATCCATTTTGGTCCTTATTTACACTTCCCATTTTTCACACAAGATAATTCAATATTTAAACATATGTGCCCACTTTATTTATTTAATGTATTTTAGTACAGGGTCTCGCCACACAGATCGGACTTGCAGTGATCCTTCATGTTTTTCAGCCTCCCAAGTGCTGGGGTAACAGGCATGCCACCACCACGCCAGTCTCAATCACTGAGTGTGCCCAAGGGGCGGGGCTGGCATGGTAGTGGGGGGGATTGAACCCCCAGACCGTGCATCTGCCTAAGCAGACACTTTAATCTGCTGAGCTAGCTGGCCGTATGTGTCCAATTTATTTCATTTAAAAATTGGTTTCACAATTCATTAATTTACCTAAAAATGTCTCAAATTTATCTTCCATTGTACATAAAAAACACATTTTTGAGCCAGCCAGATACCTCAGTGGACTAAGGTGCCTGTTTCAGCAGAACACGGAGGCTGGGGTTAGTTCACTCGTGTGCCATGCTGGCCCCACCCCCAGGGCACAGTGAGATGGAAACCCAGACTGGGCGTGGTGGTGCATGCCTGTAATCCCAGTGTTTGGGAGGCTGAATACAGGAGAATCACTGAGTCTGATCTACATAGTGAGACCCTGTACACCATCCTAAATTCATTAACACACACACATACACACAAATACACACACACACACACACACACACACACACACTTTCTTTATCCATTCATCCATTAATGGGTATCTCACTGTTTACAAGACTTCTAGGCTTGATGGTTTGTGTTGAGAAATCTGTGGTGATTCTGATGGGCTTTCCATTGTAGGTGATCTGTTTCTTTTCTGTAACAGCTTTTAATATTCTGCTCTACTGGTGAATTTCTGGAATCTTAATTATTATGTGTCTAGATATATATTTATTTTGATTATGGCTAATTGGAGTTCTATATGTCTCACTTAAATGTATGTCTGAGTCTTTTCCCATGTTTGGGGAATTTTCTGCTGCTACTTCTGCAAAAAGTCTTTTTATGTCATTTGTATTGACTCCTGCTGTTTTGTGGATACTAATTAATCTTATGTTGTTTTTCTTTGCATTATCTTGCTGCTATTGCATTATTCCCTGGTTCTGTGTTATTTTTAAGAAATTTTTCCTTTCAAGAAACTAGCTGCAGGACTGGGGAGATAATTTGGTGGTCTAAGCTATCTTAGCGCTGCCGGGCAAGTGCAAGGACACAAGTTTGATCCCTGGTACACCATGCCAGCTACAAAAACTGGGCATGGTAGCACATGCCTGTAATCCCAGTGCTGTGGAGGCTGAGACAGGAGGCTCACTATGAGTCTGAACTGTGTAATGAGACTCTGTACCAAGTAAATAAATCTTGTTTGCTTTTCTAAAAACATCACTAGCTGCAACACAGTCTTTAAGGTCTCTCTGTTTCATTCAAGTGGCTTTGCTAGTTTTCAATAGAATTGATAATTTCCTGGATATCTCTTTGAATCTGTTTCATGCACTCTAATTCTTTCCTATTTGTTCATTCTATGTTTCCATCATTTCTCTATTCTCCTCTACCTTTTAACCTATGTCTTCTTTATATGTGTTGAGCAATTCTTTTGTGATGTCATTTCTTTTTTTACCTTAAAGATTATTTCTAATCTGATTTCTTCTATCGCCTGATGGAATTATTTCTTTACTTCAGTTACTATCATTACAGAAATTTCAGGTGTATAACTTTCAAGTTCTTCTATAGTCTTGTCTCCTGGACTTATTCTGTGTCTTGCATTGCCTTTTGCTCCTTTGTTTTTACATTTTTGAAGCTCCCAATGTTCACCCATGCTCAGCAGCCACAGTAGGAGGGCAAGGAAGGGTCAGCAAGGCTCTAGCTGTCCAAGGTTCAGGGTGGGTTCTGTGACAGTGAGATGGGCTGAGCACAGCTCAGAAAGACTCTAACAATGACAGGGAGTGGGTTGAAGCTTCACAAAGCTCTCCCAACAGTGGGAGGGGCTGTGCTGGTTTCTATAGGTCCATGTTAGTGTCCATAGTAAGTCTGCCTTCTGTGATAGTGGGAGAGGCAGAACACAGCTCAGATCCCACCTTAATTAACTTTTGAGAGTTGCCATTATATCCTGCCTAATGCTGAATTTGGTAAGTACTTCTAGGAGTCTTATAGTGGAGTTATTGGAGTCTTCAATGTAGAATACCATGTCATCAACAAATAATTTAACATCTTCCTTTCTTCTTCATATTCCTTTTATTTCTTTCTCTTATCTAATCATGATGGCTATTTTTTTCTACAACTATATTGGATAGGATGGTGATACTGAGCATCTTTTTCTTATGATTTTAGGGTGAAAGCTTTCAGTTTTTGATCATCTAGTATGATATTGCTTGTTGGATTGACATATTTTGGGAGTATTACTTTCCTTTCAATTTTATTAAGGTGATTGAGTAGTAGTGGCAATAAACCTATTCTAAATTTCTCACAGAATTCAGCAGTGAATTCTTCAAGACCTGGGCTAATATTTTATATTCTGTACATGGTTCCAGGATAAATCCTGAGGGGATTGGACTGAACTTGTCAGATAAGAAAAGTTACATTTTAGTTATATAGGTCTTGCTTTAACTTGGTCTTAACCATCCAGCAGAAAAGTGTAACCACAAGGTATAAAAAGTAAAGCTATATTAATATGTTGAGCTGTAAAAGGCTCAAGTCAACAACTTCTGACAATTTGCCAGTTCTGCTGATAACTCACTGCTATTATGGACTATTGGATTCTATTGGGTTGTTTTGCTGAATTCAAGTACCTACAATCTTTGGTCTGACATCAAGTATGAAAAGTCCTTTAAAGACTTCTCCAAATACAGCATCTCTAACTGCAATTGAACATCCATCTCTAACAAAACAAAACAAAAAAGGGGGATATGTTGGGAGCCACAGAAGCTAAGAAATTGATCAAATGAGTGTAGGTGGAACTAGGCCTCAGTACCTAAAGCAAACAAGGTACCTCAGTCCTGAGATAAATATCCTGTCTGGTTAAGGTCAGCTATTAGTTTCTAAGCAACCTTGTGTCACATGTTACTAACTTTGCAAAAGTATAGAGGATCACTTTGATGTGGAAAAATAATATATATATTATATATGTATGTATACACAAGATAGGATATATATACTTTCTCTTAGTTCATTGAGAAGAAAGATTTGTACTAATATTGTTTAGACAAAATACATGCCTGCATCCTGTCCTCTGAATAACTACCATGAAGACAACAATATGTAATGTATTAATTATTGCAACTGCTCTACTAACCTGTTTTGAAACTGTTTCATTGTTATTTTATATTTTTTCTCATTAAAATGAATAAAAAATAATTTCTATATCATCTTGATTCAGCTTTCGAAATTTGTATGTATGTATAAATGTATCCATTTCTTGTGTCTTTTCCACTGTATTAGGGTACAAGTTCTCAAAATAGTTATTTGATGATTTGACTTTCTGAAGGATTCATTGTGATTTTGCCCTTTTCATACCTAATTGCATAAATTTGAGTTTTTTCTTTCCTTTTTTGAAAAGGTTGGACAAAAGTTTGTTCATTTTACTTAATCTTACAAAGAACCAACTGCTAAATTCATTCTTTGTATTTTTTTAGTCTCAATTTCATTAATTTCTATTCTGATCCTTATAATTTCCTTCCTAGTATGTTCTTTAAGTTTGACTTGCTCTTCTCTTTCTAGAAGCTTCAGGTTCAACACTAGATTATTCATTTGAGCTTGCTCTGTCTGATGTGGGGATTAGTTGCAATAAGTTCCCTTAATCAGACTACTTTCATTGCATCCCATAGCTTCTGGTATGTCATATTGGCACTATGTTTAACTGTAGAAGCTGTCTAATTTCTCCTTTAATTTCATTTGTTACTCATTGGTTGTTCAGGAGCGTGTTAATTTCCATGTGCTTGAAAGTTTTTGTGGTTTTGTTCAGTATTGATTTCTAATTTCAATGCACTATGATCTGATAATATGCATGTGATAATTTCAATTCTTTTGCATTTACTTCAACATGTTCTATGAGCTGGTATATGGTCTATGTTGCAAAAAGTTCCAAGTGCTAAAGAGAAAAGTATACATTCTATTGTGAGAAAAAAGCTCTATAGAAAACTGATTTCATTTGTTCAAAGATTTGGTTCATCTCTGACACTTGTTGATTTTTTCTGGTTTATCTATTTCTGAGTAGGGTGTTGAGGTCCCCATTAAAATTATATTGGTGCTTATATGACTTTTTCTGAAATCAGTACTGTTTGTTTTATATATTTTTAGTGTAAATATATTTATGATTGTTACCTCTTCCTCTTGGTGTGTTCCCTTAACAAGTATGTACTGACCTTCTTTGTTTCAGTTTATCAGTCTTGGCTTAAAATCTACTTTGTCTGGAAATAAAATGGCTACCCCTGTTTTCTTTTACCAAGTTTCTCTTGCATGGAATATTGTTTTCTACTCTTTGAGCTCAATGAATTTCTTTCTGAGTTGAATGCATTTCTAGTATGCAGCATCTTTCTTCTTGACCTACTCTGCCAATCTTTTGATTAGTGCATTGAAACCTTTTATATTGATGGTCATAACTGCTGTTCACTGACTTATCCTTGTCATATTATTCTCCTGTCGTTGATTCCCTCCCCACCCCCAGGTTTAATTGCTCGCCTCGCCTAATGAGTTCATTATATTGCAGCCCTTGTTTTCTTTCTAAAATATCCTTTAGAACTTTTTGGAAGTTTGGTGGTCATGAATTTCTTCAGATGTTCTTTTTCATGGAAGTATCTTATCTCTCCATCAATTTGAAAGATAATTTTTCAGGGTATAACAATATGATTTGGAGATTGTTTTCTTTCAGAGCTTGAAATACTTCACTCCAAACTCTCCTTGTCTTATGGGTTTGGGCTGAGAACTCTGCTATGATTCTGACAGGTTTTCCTTTATAAGTGATTTATTTATTTTCTCAAACAGATTTTAATATTTTGTTCTTGTGGTGATTTTCTAGAATCTTGACTATTATAGGCCTTGTTATCTTATCTGTAAGAAAATTATTTCCCATCCTTTCTAAGTTTCTGTCATTATTTATATTTTATTATGTCTTTGTATTTTCTTCTGACATTTTTATTGATTCTAATTAATCTTTTGTCATCCTTCTTTGCATCATCCAGCAATTGTTGGATTGATCTTTCTTGGTCTTTTGCCATTTTGAAGAAGTCTTACATTTGATGGCTGATAACTGCAAACCTGTCTTCTAAATCTGATATTCTGCCTTAGCATTGATTGATTCTGCTGTGCATAATTTCAATAGAGTTTTTAATCTCCTGGGCATATGTTTTATGGAATCCAATTCTTTCCTATATTATGCATTTATGATTTCTCTTACTTTCCTGAACTCCTCTTTCTTTTTTTCTTTATCTGCTCTAAACTTAAAAAAGTATGTCATTCTTTAAGGTCATCATCGATTTAATAAATTCTGCCATTATTTCTAGATTTTATTCTAAGACCACATTCATCAGCCTTGCTCCCTATGCTGTTACCATTTCAAACAGTCCACCTGGGTGGCTTTTGATTTCTTCCATCTCAATTTCCCCTGTATTTGTCTTGGGCAACCTGGAGGCCTGGAGTTGCATCTTGCTACTGTGTTTCTTCATTTCCTTCTTTTAAAACTTGTTTTCTGGGTTGATTTTTTTGTTTTTGATGGAACCAGGGATTAAACTCAGGCCCTTTTGCCTGCCAGGGAAGCACTTATTCCACTGAGCTATCTCCCCAGCCCCTCTGAGTTGATATTTGTAAATTACTTGTGGTAGATACTCGGTCACTAATACAAAGGCATCTAGGAAATTATTACTTTTCACAAATATCTTCTATATCCAGCAGCCTTTGGCTTGTGAGTCTGTTCAGAGAACCTGTATCTTTGATTTGTTATGGATTAAAAGTTGAGGTCTGTTTCGCCTAGCACTCAGCTCTTTGCTACTGAACTGTGGTATTATTTAAGACCCCAAGAGAATCTTGGTATAGGCACACAAGAAAGAACAATTCATCCAAACAACTATGTCACCTTGACTAAAATGGCACAATCAGTAATAACACTAGCATCAAGTATAGCCCAGAAAATGACAAATGGTGGTAAATATTATTTTCCACCTTTAACCATAAGTACAGCCTTTTAGTTATATAACAATATCAAAAACCAATAAGAAAATTATACGTAGTAAAGATCCACTTACCACAGTGATTTCACTCTCAGAGGAAAGAATTTAAAAGTGATAAGACAAAAAAATAGAGAAATAAAAAAGAAAGATTAAAAGCAAGGCTGAAGGGCAAAGGAAGATTACTAAAGGTTTCAGAAACTGGTGAAGAAAATAGAAGGAAAAAACAAAGCCAAGCCAAAAAAAACTAAACACAATGTTCACATTCATATAGATCCAAAGACAACCAAAAAAAAAAAAAAAAAAAAAAAAAGAAGAAAGCCCTGTATAGCTCCTACCAAAATTCTCAAGAACTAGAATCCTAATTTTGAAAAAAAAAAAAAAAAAAAAACCCAAACAAATAAACAAAACACACACACATACACACACAAACATACATACACACACACACACACACACACACACCCCAAATAAAAATTTAAAAATATTTCTGTGATGTCAAGCCTGTGGCTATCTTCTAGTGTCTACATTGCGGTGGTATAGTGTCAACATCAGAGAAGATCTGTGCTGGGTAACCAGTTAATCTGCAGTAGGATTAGGGTTTGGGAGCTAGATAATCTCAGCAAGCCTGCAGTAGGGTTGGGGCAGAGTGCAGATACTGATGTTTTCAAGTACACAGAAGTTCTGACTAATCCCAAACTCTAGAAATGGGATTGGGGCCTGAGTCTTCAGCCAGCAACACTCTGGCTGTCCCTCACAAGCCCCTCCACTGCTCTCAGGCCCTGGACCTCTCCAATCACCATCCCTCACCCAGCTGTTGTAGGGTTTCAACACTAGAAGCTCTGAAATAAAGTCAACCACTAGCTGCTCTGAGTTTCAGGTTCAGTTGGCTTCTCCCTACAAAAATCATCCAACCAAGCATTCTCTGCAGGCTCCAGGGAACATGACTGTTACCTTATCTGGAGTCACTCACTGACCCTTGCAGTACACAACATCCACTGTCTGCTCCACTGGCATATTTATCCCTGGAGGCCTCCACACTCAGTCATCCTCACTGTGCCTCTGTAGATCTGATACAGCTCACTCATACTGTGAGATGGTAGCATGGGGGTGCAGTTTGATTCCTCTCTCTGTGCTATGGCCTGTCTCTTAACTTTCTCTGCAGGTTCCAATTTTCCCTTCAGATGCTTTCTGGGTCCCAGAAATCTGCTACTCTCCTTCTTCTCTCCCACATGTTGTCACTTTCTAGTGTGTGAATTCCAAATCTCAAGGACACTAATTTGTTACTGCTTACTATACTACCATCTTCCTAGAAGTTTCCAGAAAGCCCATATTTGAAACAAGCAAGAAGATATAAACTTGCGCTCTGTTGATGCCTACAGATCCAATTTCTGACATAGCCCAGGAACTGAGGAAAAAACCAACCTTAAAACTAATCACCTAAATCTAACTAACAATTTATAGATAGTGTGCTAATGCCAGAGTATTATGTTAAAGAAGGACTTAAAAATGAACTCAAGATACACCGGCCTATATTTTTGTGACAATCTCAACATTAATGCCCAATTTTGGGTATTTTTTCTTGCTTTGTCTCATCTTTAATAAAAACATTAATTAAAAGGGAATGGAAAAAGCAAAGGAGACAAAAACTGTTAAACTGATATAAGATAAATAAACTAAAAATTAAAGTTTTAATTTATATTCAAATAATACACTTCTGTTCCGATAGATTTGTTGAGTAAAATTTACTTGGTAAACTGGTCTTAAAATTCTAAAGAATAAACATAAAGATTTATGACAATGTTGAACGGCAAAAATAAACTGCGGGCATTTCTTTCTGTATATTTAATGAAATCACAAAGCCATAGTAATTAAAATCGTGTATATTGCCAGGAATGATAGTTTAAACATTTAAGAAATATTTCAAGGGCACTAATCAAGCTGAAAGGTTTTAGCACTGGTAATAGAAGACGCTGGATATCTCAGATATTTACTCTTTAATTTTGGGATCCTAGGCGCATGTTGAAGATGTAGGGATTCATTTGGAATATTGCAGAAGAAACAGAGGGGAACACTTATAAGTGTCAGAACAGTAACAACTTTCCAACTTGTACAGAACTTTTATAATTTAGTAATTTCCATACTAGGGCATATTCTTGGATGTTGGTGCAATAGAGTCAATAGGATCAAAATAGTTAAGAAGTACACATAGGCAGTATATATGAAAATAGAGTTTGTCCCATGTGTGGCTTTTTAAGTCCATGAGAAAGACAGAAATTTGATAAATAAATAATATGGAGATAACCAGATGCCTATCTAACAAAAACCTCTTGCCCATGTGTAAAATTAGTCTCAGTTTAAAAAGCTAAATGGAAGGTATAACACAATTAAAACAAAAGTGAGAACTTGAGGCCTAGACAATGAAGAGAGGGAAAGGAGAATAGCTAGGAAACATGACAGGGGCAAAGCCATATATTTATATGCACAATGGGTAATAGGTAAGGCAATGATCCTAAGAATCTTCAGCATGTTTTTGAAATTAGCCATTAATTGGTAGGATTCTTACCCTGACTAACGAGACATACTGATACCTGTGAACTAAGTAACTGCACTGAAGATAGCAATATGTAATGGTACAGTCATGCTTGGAATGCCTGTCATTTTGGTCTTCTAAATACATACTGCTTGTCATGACATAACAGTTACAGCTATGCTGTCTCTCAAGTAAATGTTTGTTAAAAAAAAAAAGAAAAGAAAAAGGGTAATAAATGAAAACAAGAGACAAGAAAAAATGTCACAGGACTGTACTGCTATAAGGCTGTATATGGTTAGATTTCTAAATTTCTGTGTAAAAATATGTAACTATTTATTCCTATTTTTTAAGTATTTTTTATTTTTATAATTTTTTTCTTCATATTCTGGAAGGACTTAAAGTTTAACATATCAATACTTGATGGAAAATACCTGTTTCATGTTATGCCTAAGATGTTTGATATTCAGATAGATAGTGAGGTTAAGCTCAACTGCCTATGATGTAGGGTAATAATAATAAGCTTTTCTTCTGGAGGGTTAACAACCTAAGTTTACAGACCAAAAATTAGAGAAAAAGAAGGGCTGCAAGGACAGCCAATATTTTGACCCTAGCCTTTCAAGTTCAGTGAAGACTCAGGACATAGGAGATCCTGTACTGTAATACTATGTAATTCAGTTGTGTCCCAAATTTTCTGATCAAGAAGATTATGGGGCCACAGAGGAAAGTGATCAATGATGTAGAGTATGCCTAAGGAGAGTCTCATGGAAAGAAAACATTCTCTCAGGCTTTTACAGAGAGCACATTGGTCAAACAATGGCTGTGACTCATCAACATGGCTGACACTAACAAAGGATCTACAAAGTGTGGTACATGGGTTTCATGATAAATTCTGAGGGTACTTGACTGACCTTATCAAATACAAAAGTTACATTTCTGTTATATAGGTCTTGCTTTATCTTGGTCTTAATTATCCAGCAGAAAAGTATAAAAATGAAGTATAAAAAATAAAACCATATTAATATACTGAGCTGTAAAAGGCTCAAGTCAACAACTTGTGACATTGTCAGTCTTATGGAAAACCCACTACAATTATGGACTACTGGACTATATTGTAATATTTTGCTGAATTCACACACCCACAATATTTAAGTGACAATGGAATGCCCCTCTCTGACAAAACTAACCAAAAAAGGGTGATACAAATAAACAACCATTTTGTATCTGTATATTCAAAATAGTTAGGATAGATATACAGCTGCATTCTCTTAATTCAATGAATAGAGAGATTTGTTCTAATAGTGTTTGTGGACAGGATATCAGGTCTGCATCTTGTACAATAAGTAATCACAAAAGACAACAATATGCAATGTATTAATTATTGAAACTGTGCTAGTAATCAGTTTTGAAACTGTCTCATTGCTATTTGTTTCTCAATAAAATTATTAAAAGAAAAAAAAGTTAAATGGAAAAGCAAAAGTATCAATATAGGAAAATAGTTTTCTTAAATTAGAAATGAAATAAACACAGGTAAACAATTAAAATTTTTGGGTCAGGAATAGTGTGGCATGCCTAAATCTGAGCACTCAGAACCTGAGGCTGGAGGATTTCACAAATTTGAAGCCAGCTTAGCATACACAGTGAGTTCAAACACAACCTGAAATTACATAGCAAGATTCTGTCTTCAAAAAAATCAAAATTATTGACTATAGGGAATTGATACAAAATATAATGTTAAAAATAAGCCCCAAAATAAGGACATATATATATATATATATATATATATATATATATATATTATCATAATATTACATATAGGCTTACACAAAATTAATAGACTCATTAGAAAAGTGAGCAAAATTTGTGCTGCATGGAGAGCAGAAGGGCTTGCATTGTATAAGGAAAACTCTGATTCCACTAGATCTTTAAGCAACATTTCCAACCTTTAGAAGACCAGCCTACATCCTCTTTCTGAAATTGTGCTTACCAAAGTTTCTCAAACAGCAAGAGGCTTTTTTCAAGAAAAAGGGACGATAATATGTCCTTATACACCATATAAATGTACCACACACAGTGTCTTTTAACTTTTTAACATTTAGAAAGCTCTTAATCAACCTTTATTTTCTTATACTTTAGTTTACAGGGTGCATAGATATCTACATTTCCTTAAAAATGCTTCCAATTTTATAAAAATAATTTTCTCCTTTTTAATTTCAGTTCTGCATAGCTTCCAAACAATAGACATGCGATTCTCTATCACTTCCAGAATAAGTATTGATTGATGCAATTGGAAACAATGATTCATGCTTTTATACATACTACATTGAGTTACATGCTGTGAAATGAAATACAGCCATGCCTTCTACGTGTGGGTATGGAACAAATATGATTTATTGCACAAGGAGAATAAAATTACCCCCATTTTCCCACCCTGTAACATCATAACAACCTACAAATGAGGAAATTTTTAGATAACTATCCACTTGTGTCCATTTTTCTCTGAAAAGTACTAGTTATTCTTAAATCTGGCTTACTGCCAGATTCCACTGGCCTCAGTAACACTTTCTAAGACTCTTTGTTTAAGGCACCACTGAACTTGAGGATTGTATTAGTCACGTTTTCATCCCTAAGACAAAATACCCAACACCTGCAAGTTAAAAGAGGAGAGGTTCACCTGGATGATGACTCTCAGAGGTTGGAGTCCGTAGTTGTTTGGCTAAGTCCATGGCCAGCCCAGCTCTAAGGCAGGAAAAGCCTGAAGTAAGGGCATGGCAGAGGAAAGCTGCTAAAATTATAAGCAGAGCAGAGAGAGACAGGAGGACCTAGGGACATGAATATGTCCTTCTGGGTCATATACCAAGTGACCCATCTCCAATCAGACCCCACATCCAAATAGGATATTCAGCTACTAATCCATGATCAAATCACCACCCCACACATGAAACTTTCTTGAGATATGTTATATCTAAACCATAAAATTGCATTCTTGGTCCCTAGAAAGCTCATGTCTATCTCAATACACAGAGTACATTAAATTCAACTATAAGAGTCACCAAAGTCTGAACAGGTCAACACCACTAAAAAGCTCAAATTCAGAGTGTCCTCCAAGACTTATGCAAACTTTTAGCTGTGCCTCCCTGTAAAAAATAAAAAAAAAGTTAAACACCAGCTGAAATCAACAATACAGTTATTCAAACTATTCTGCATATATAACTAAATATTCCTTTTCCCTTTATTTCATTTATCCTTTCCTCAGCCCAGTTTTTCCTACCCATTGAACAAATCCTTTCCCTTTCACAATATCTGTTGTAACTTTTAGATCTTCATTACTCTTTCAGGCTCTTACATGAGCGAGATAATACAATGTTTGTGCACGTGGATCTGACTTATTGCACTTACCAGTATAGTCTCTGCTTCATCCATTTATCTACAAAAGCCTCAAATTTATCCTTTTATAGCTGAATAATACTCCATTATGTAAAAATATCACAACTTTCTTATCCATTCTTCAGTTGATGGGCATTTAGGTCATTTCCAAGATTCATCTATGACAAATTGCACTGCTATGAACATGGGTGCACATATATCACTGTGGTATGGAAGAAGTAAACGTTTAATTTTTTCTTTTTACTCTTATTTTTTTCTCTGTTGAATGTATTATAACTTCTTTGTTATTGTTTTGTTCTTTAAACAAATCTTGCATGTTTATATCCAGTAATTTGAAAATAACATCATGTAGTATAGCAGCCATTGTTGAATTCCTATTACTTTGCTTGGTGAAATTTTGTATCATCTATAATTTTACTTTTTCTATCACTATTCTGTGTTCTTTACAAAATAAAAAGTAATAAAAAAGAAAGAAAGTTAAATACTTTCAATATACAGTGGCACAGGGTAAACATTCTCATTATAAAAGGGATAAATAGGGGAATAAAAAGGGATGGGACTAAAGCCAGAGAGAAACACCATAGCCCAAACATTAAAACTATAGTTCTGTGTCTAGTATCCAAGGCAATGTGTGGTACCATGTAAGCTCCAAAAGGATTGACTGTCCCTCCCACATCACTCCTGTTTATATCCCATATGGCCTCTCTATTCACTGCCTGCCATTTTTCTTAGCAGATATTCCACATTCTTGGTATCTCAAAATTCCTGGATCTTCACTGCAGCTCCATACACACTGCCCTATCAGGGGCACATTGCATAGGTCCCATGCCTTCCTCTGAAATCAAAGTGGAAACTACCATGACCCTATAACCTTTTCACTCTGCATACCTGAAAAACCAGTGCCATGTCAGTGATGCCACCAGCTCAAGCGATGGGCAAGCCTTTTGTGTTATGGCTCCAGTGGCCTCTGAGTTACTGATAAGGCTGAGCACAGTGGAATGAATCCATGAGAACCAATTCCTTAAGTACCTCTTCTCCAGGAAGGGCACACTGGCTCTCTTCTCAATAACTGCTATTTTGCCCACTTGAGCCTGTGAAAGGTGGGGTCTGGGCAATTTCTGAGATGCACTCAAGCTATCATTCCTATTTTCCTAATGGAAAAATATTTGGCTTCGTTTTTATTCTAATCTTTTCAGCAACCACACTTGACTTTGGATAACTTTACAGGTTTCCTTCCCTCCTTCCTTCCTTTCTTCCTTCCTTTCTTCCTTCCTTCTTACTTTCTTTTTCTCTTTTTCTTCCTGACTAAGCTTTACATCAGTCAGCTTGTCTTTGTGCTCCAGATTGTCACTGTAGATCTGGCTGAAAGCAGCCAAACATTTCCATGGCACAACCTGAACAAACACATTTCTACTATCAGTTAGTCTACTGGTCTTAACCTTGGTCTTCTGCAAGGTTTCAGGATGGTTTGCTAAATACAAACAAATTATCTGCCAAAATGTTTTACAATGAACTTTTGTCCAACTATCAATGAAAACTTTATTTCAAACTGAAACCTTCTGACCTTGGCCTGTACTGTCTACATTTCTAGTAGCACCCAGGGCTTCTGAGCCCTGACTAGAATTCCTCTGTTCATAGCAGTCTCAATATTCTCTATCTGGCTCCTCCATACTTTTCTGAACTCATCTCACAAACAAGTGCAAAGATTTTAAATCCACACAGTCACAAACAGTCACAACAATAACCCCATTCCTAGATCTAATTTCCAAGATACTCAGCTTTCCTATCTCTGAGTAATACTTTTAGTGTGCCAAGTCCATAGTTGCTTGGCTCAGCCCATGGACAGCCAGACCCAAACAGAAATGACACATGAGAGAGCATGGTGAAGGAAAGATGCTCAAAGGATAATCATCAGGAGCAGATAGGCAAGGGAAGAGGTGAGGACAAGAATATACCCTTCCAGGCCATGCCCCCAGACACCCAACTCCAACCAATCTCCAACTAATAACAGCACTTTCAGCAGCTAAACTCAAACAGAATAATCCACTAATACCTATATTACTCCCATGATCTCCTCACCACCCAACACATACGACTTTCAGGGAACATTTCAGATCCAATCCATAGCAATGATCTCATTAAAAAGGTGATCAATAGAATTAGAAAATAAAATTGTAGATGTATTCAAAGACAAGGAAAGAGTTCTGGTAGAAAATTGATTGTGCAGAATAATTCCTTAGGGATGGGGAGACAGCTCAGCAGCATAAGTGCCTGCCTGACATGTGCAAGGTCTTGAGTTCGATCCCCAGTACCGCAAAAAAAAAAAAAAAAAAAAAAAAAAGAAAGAAAAAGAAAAAAGAAAAGTATCTCCCAGAACAGTTTCTTAAAGTATCCCATGAAGTGACGTGTTCTCAGTGGCAGTCATGGGAGTGTTGTGAAAGTTCCAGCTGGCATTTGGCTCACCCACCTTGAACCAGAAGAGGAGGCATGCAGGTCTAGACATTTTCTCTAGACAAGGAGGTGGGAGAAAAAAGTTTAGCAAAGATGTTCCATCATAGCTAGCTTAAAGATATATCAAGCAGATGTTAAATACCAAGGACAACACAGGCCCCAAGGGTCCCCTGATGAAATTTCAGCAGTTATAAAATTGCCTTCTCCCACATTTCAGAAAGGACCTTGGTGTGTAGTACAAACCTCCTCAACTCCATATGTAGATTTTCCCTGCCACAGTGAGGACATTTCACAACATGGCAGGATAGAAAGTATCAAGAGCAGAGGGCTACAGGATCTTTTACTGCTCCGGAGCCGCTTGAGAATTTGAAGGATGTCATCTGATGTATCCTTGTGCACAGCCATATACCAAGGATTTCGCATGCACTTGTGCTAACCAGGCTCTCGGTACTGACAGGTCCCCTTCTGCCTCCAGGACTTTAGATCCTGAGGTCACATGCTCGTGACACAGAAATGTCATCACTCCAAGAAAAGAATCCTTTGCCTAACTTTGTTTTTTCTCATTAACGAATTGATCTTTGCACCTTTTGTATCTAGAGTTTTTCAGTTGCTTTTTAAAAAGTATTTTGTGCATTTATGTGTTTATTATCCTGAATAAACTTAGACTATTATCCATCTAGACTATTATTCACATTCACTAACCAAAACCATTTTGTGTGACTGAATGGTAAGTTTGTGGAGAGATGCAGGGGAGATATTTCCTTGAGTTCTAGCTTTGCACCCAGCTCCCAACTCAAACTCATACTCCTTAATGAAGTAGAAAACAGTTTCCTAGTACCTAGGACTCAGGTATGCTAAGCAATTTTTCTCAGGTCACCTTGTGGCATCCAAGGCCCTGGAATATTACTTCAGTTCTCTCTGATTACATCCATCCCTTATTTCTCTACTAGATTACATTGTCCCTCCCAGCAGTGTGATTTTTTAAAATATTTTACACTTTTCTATTGCCTTTTAAGATCACTGCAGTGCTCCGAACACAGAGAATATGTCCAGTACACCAAAACCCCATGATCAAGATGTTAACGTGGCAGAAACTATGACATGCTTAGTGATGTGTGACTTGGAAATCATGAATTTCTCATCTGTGCTCTCATTTGTGACCAGAGTACTTTTTTATTCATTAGTTTTATTATCTCTTTGCTCTTTCCACATGTCACAAGAAGGTGGCCTGAGGGCCACATTTGAATTGCAGAAGTTTTGTTTGAAATTCTCCACTTCTTAATCTTGTCCTCTGCTCTTTAACGGCCTTAGTTGCCAACCTTTTTCAAAAATCAAGAGCTTTCACAAACAAAAAATCAATTTCTTCCTTTCCATGACATTTCAGCAGATCCAGCTACACTACATCTCAATCATTAAATGGTAAAGAGAAACTATAGGTGTATGCACTTTCAAACGAGTACTGGCTCTAT
The DNA here is from genome assembly GCF_000260255.1 of Octodon degus. Classification (NCBI taxonomy): domain Eukaryota; kingdom Metazoa; phylum Chordata; class Mammalia; order Rodentia; family Octodontidae; genus Octodon; species Octodon degus. The sequence goes on from NW_004524585.1 coordinate 14,524,205, forward strand.
CATATTTCCACTTATACTGCTTTGCTCATTAATTAGATTTTTCATGCATGCCCCTTATGCTCTGTGGAATTATATATATATATATATATATATATATATATATATATATCCCAAAACATAAAAATGTATGACAGCAGGATGAATAGTTTTCATAACAATTCAGAATCTCAATATGACCAACAAATTGTATTTACTCCTTTCTTTTCAGGGCATTTTTTTGAATCCAGGGGTCTTAGAAATCAAGGAATAAGTTTAAAGTTCTTACTTCTATTTGGCAACCTGAGTAACACTGTGTAGCCTTTCCATGAATACCTCAGGAAAATCTGTTCCTTTGTCGAATACCTATAATTCTTATACACTTTTCAGTAATTTGAGAGCAAATATGATCCTATAATGTCTGCCTTCCATTAAGTCTACTCCCAGTTCAGTCTGGGGGAACTTGCTCCACCTGCTGACCCATCAAATAGTTGGGGACAGTTTTCACAGCTCCTCTAAGCCTTGTCCTCAAGATCTAACATAAAGCACCGGATGCGTCTTACAGGAAGCTGCTTGTATTTCCCGCAGAGGGTATGTGCAGTTTCAAAGTCGTGTGACGTGGCAATCATTGCAGGACTCCAACCAAAGGGAGGACGGTAGCTGAAGAGTTTCTTCTTTTATATTATTATATTTTATGAACATGAAAGTTCTAGCAATGCAAGATAATCTTCGAAGCTCACAGGACCAGATTCCTGGAGCGGTTTGCACACTAGGATGCTTTAGTGGTCAGAAACTGTGTCTTAACCTGTGAACTGCGTAAATCTTCTGCAAGTTTTCAGTTTCACACTGCTCTTAGGATTTTGCAGCTTTGTTAATAAGTTCACATAATCCAAACTCAGCTCAAAAATAGTCTAAGATGACAAATTTAAAATTGCCTCTCATTTTCCAGAAGTGAATTCTAACAGCATATGTGTTTGAGCTAAATATCACTTTGTGATAGCCACATCAAAAGGAATATTCCCACCCAGCATGATACTCACTCCGACAAGCAGAGCATCAAAGACATTTCAAGTCAGGTTAGCACACGTGTACATGTCTGCAGGGCATTTCAGAGTGAAGGTGAAGATTAGGGAGGTTACAGGGGCAAGGAGCTAGTCAACACCCTTCTATGTGTGTAATTTTACATATGGTAAATATAAGTCTGGTTTTAATATATGGTTACTATTTATATACATTTAAGGAATTTCAAAAACTGTAAAAAGGTCAGTGATTCTTTGAAATAAAACTTTAAAACAATAGAGATTAATGTGAGAACTACTAATGAGAGCTCTAATTATACAAAATGAGGATATTTTGATGAACCAAAAGTTTAGAATTAATTAAATGAAAAACTATTGACTTAGAGAATATCAGACAGAAGTCTCTCAGACAAAAGTTGGGTGACTGTAACTTCATTTTCAGTAAAGTTATAGCCTGGATTCTGCTAAAAGTAAATCTCAAATATCTTTTACATATTAAACAAAAAATGGACCCACCTGAATTCAACAGAATAACTAAGGCATCAAGTCTCCTGAATTAGGTATATTTTAGTTCCTCAAAGTTCTGGCTTCTGGGCTCTTCAATAATAGTAAACAAATCAGGTTACCCAACTTCCATTTCCTGATAGAAAATTTCCATATCACATATTAACCGAATGTACTTCTCATCTCTGAAATTCACAGAAGCCAAGGACGTATCTCAGGTCACACACCCAGTAAATGGCAAAGACAGAATTGATGTCATCCTGCTATGACTTCAGAGAACTGCAGACATAGTTTCATAGCTGCCTAGATTCCGAGAGTAGTCTTCGTACTGTCTCCTAAATACAAGCTCTCTTTAAAGGGAGCAACTATATGATTCTCAAGATCCAGACTCACCGAGTGAACTTGAAAATACGGAAATATGATAAAGAAGAGAAGGAATGGCTACACAGCTTCGGAGGGCTCAGCTCACCTGGCTTTCTTTGCATCAGGGGAGAAGCAACACAGTGGTGCAGTCAGAAATGGATTCTGCTGGCCTCACTTCATCAACTTCCAGAAACAGTTCTAATCTAGGGGTCTACTCCATTATGGGCTACAGTGAATTTTCTTTATGCTTAATCTAGGTCATTAAGTACCTGGAATTTATACATTTGTTTATGAGGTTCTTATGAATACAAAACAAAGTGATGGATATAAGGCACCTCACACACACTGAAGCTGTAATAGGCAGAGTTGTTAGCTCTAGTCCTCTCCCAACTGTTTTCACTTCATTAAATCCCCACTTAAATTACACATTAACCTTTAAACAGTTATAAGTAATTCTACTATATTCCATTATCAACTCAGTTAATTACAATTTCTCCTATTGTGGCTTGGGGGCTCTTCATCTTCTGCCCTGTTATGCTCAGTTGTTGACTAAAGAAAAGGAAGAGGAGATGAGAAGGGGGAGGAAGAAGCAGGGCAGAAGAGACAGAGGAAGATGAAAGAGAGAGCAAAATAAGCAAGGAAATATGTAGCCATATGCAAAGTCTGTTTCTCCCACCTGTCTCCTTGCCCATGTAGAAAACATGGATTAAGGTGTCTAAAAGGAAATATGCATTCTGCTACATTAACCTGTACTATTTGGCTAAAAGTAACAGAAACAAAATTCTTACTATTTTAAACACTAAAAAACAAAGAGGATGCTACATATTGGACACAGAACCAAAATCCAAGAAGGGAGGAGTGAGGTGTCCTGTGGCTCATTGAGACAGAGACTTAAAAGCAAAGCAACGCATAGTCAGTCTCTCTGTTCACATTCCCTCTGCATCTCATCCACTCCACTGTCACCCATTTCTTATTTCAGCTTCCAGTCTTAATTGACTTAAGTCTCTCAGCTATACTACCTATTCGGGACATTCAGCCATTCTGGAATCATCTTGCAACTCAGTCCCTGGGGCAGATGGAGAACCCTGTCAGTCTACTTTAGTGAAGAGAAGAGTCTTGAACCCCAGCTGCTCACTTCCTAGGATCACCCGTTAGACTAAACAGGTAAGGGTAATTCTTGAGAAGGGTTTTTATTTTTTTATTTTTGGCTGGCTCAAGCTGCCTTAAGGGTGGGTCTGGTGTGGCACGTGGTGCTGAGGATCGAACCACAGTCCCTCACCCCTCACTGATTTTGCCCAAGCAGATGCTTTAGACAACTGAGCTAACCCGCCAGCCCCCTAAGGGTAATTTGTGACAATCACCTTGAGTGGAGGAACAGTTCTTCAGAGGGGAAGGGTGCTGTTAATAAAGAAGAGGCAAGAGATGTTCTGTGAAAATAAATAGCAGTGATTTGATGCACCTGTTGCTCTCTTTGAGCCTTATCTGATCTATAGATGACCAGCACCGTGATATGCCTCTCTGTCTTCACTGGACCTCTTCTTAGTTGCTTCCTTATGCAAAGTTGAAGTTGTTTTCTAAACATTGCACAGGGTGGGCTGGAGAGATAGCTTGGCAGTCTAAGTGCCTACCTAGCAAATGCCAAGGACCTGGGTTCAATCCCCAAAACTCCGGGCACATTGACCAGCCACTGAAACCAGGCATTGTAGTACACATCTGTAATCCCAGCACTGGGGAGGCTGAGACAGGAGAATCACTACAAGGCCTAGATGAATAGTGAGACTCTATACCAAATAAAAGATTAACAACAACAACAACAATAATAATAATAATGAAAAGCATTACAGAGAAACTTTCTAAAACCTTAAGCATCAATTCTCACAGGACAGAAAAGCCTCAGAAAACTGAAAATATGCTTTCATGAGCATGTACATGTTTTTATTACCTCTGCCTAAGTTTCATTCCTTACCTATACCTGAAAGTTTCAATAAATTAAATTGTTGATTAAAAAAAAGTCTGTAGTGTAATTAAAAAAAAAACATTTTTAAAAGTAAATATTCAGACCTAATTAATCAGTATACATCATAGAACTATGATGGAGTTCTTTTTCATATATTTAAATAATACTTAAAAAGTGAAACACTAATTTGGTAGAATTATTTTGTAGAGAAATTTATTAGTCTTAGATACTGCCTTTAAATTACCTTAAAGTAATTCTTGATATTTCATTTCATTTAAAATTAATTTTAGAAAAGACACTGTTCTGAAAACTCATGGAACTGTTTCTGAAGTCCCTATATAATTATGCATGGCGTATTATGATTTCTTATCTATATTAGCATGCTGATGAAAATATCGGTTAACCTGCACAATTTCCTGCTTCCAACAAAATAACAGAGCGTGAACTATATGAAAGAAAGAAGGAGGTCAGCTATGTCAGGAGAGGGATTTGGTTTCGCCTGAGGTGCTTTTCAAAGAGGTATATAATCAGAGATCTATCTAAGTGTGGTTTGCAACTATGTGCAGGGAAATAAAAGCCTCTTCAAGTCTTGTCTCCTAAAGACTCATGCCTGGTCTGAAAACTGGATAAGCGATTCAAAGCTTGAGCTACACGGAGAGAATGTGTAACTCAAGCGCTAGTTTTGGGTAGAGACAACAGTATTCCTGCAGGCCGGCAGAGACCACCTGGTGTTGTGGCTGCCTGTCTTCCTGATGTCTTTCTGTAAAATGTTGAAGATAATGATACACAGTTTACCGATTTTTGTTAATCTCTGATTATTTTGCTATGAAATTTTGTTTTATTTTTTTAAAAAATTAAGGAAAAAAAACTAAGCCTGAGTCCATCCAGTCCTCTCCTCCTCTTCCCATCACCAACAGCTTAGTGTTGTTTTGTTTTCTAGGTGGGTGCTCTTCTCTGCATCTCAGACTTTGCAGTGGCATCAGCCTCCTTATGTTCCCCGCAACTCCTCCTACTGGCCCCGCCCCCCATCTCAGTAGATGAGATTCATTGGTCAAATTAATAGGGTTTTTTTGTTTGTTTTGTTTTGTTTTGTTTTGCGGGACTGGGGATTGAACTGAGGCCCTTGCCAGGCAAGCACTTACTCTACTGAGCCATCTCTCTTGCCCCTCATCCTCTATTTCTTTCATTCTCCTTTCTGAGTAGTCAACAAAACTAGCTGGCTCCATTTTCAAAGCACATCAGCATTCATTACTCCTTGCAATCTCTACTGCCTTCTCACCAGGAAAACAGCAATAGACTGCTAGCCTCTCGGCTTCCACCTTTTCTACCCTCTCTGTCCTCCCCAATACGGCTTCTTCTCTCCATGGAAGCCAAGACCTAAATTAGATCACGCCACTCCTCTGCTGAAAATCTTCCATACTTCTTTAATCTCAACCAGAATAAAAGTGTGCCCACTTTCAGAGGTCCATAAATCCTCCTATTATCTGGCTCTCACCACCCCTCTTACCTCCCCGACTCCTTGTCCCTCTCAAGCCTTCTAGTCTTTTGCCATTTCTCAAGCCACTCCAGCCACATTGGCTTCCTGGGTCTTGCATGACTCTTCTAGATATATATGTTTCTCAAGAACAGTGTGCTGACTGTGTTATCATTAAAATACTTTGCTCCCAGGTATTTGGACGACTCTCTTTGCTTTTTTGTAGTGTATGTTTTTGGTGCAGGGTCTCACTATGCAGCCTGGACTCATCGAGATCCTCCTGTTTTCAGCCTCCCCAGCGCTGGGATTACAGGCATGTACCACCAGGCCTGGTCTCAGTGGCCAGCTCAGGGAACCCAGGGGCAGGGCCAGTGCGCTATGTGGTACCAGGAATCGAGCCTTGGTCCCTGCACTTGCCTAAGCAGGTGCTTGTCCCTTTGCCTTTTGAAAGTCCTTGCTTTCTATGATACTTTTAATCATCTGAAACACTCTGCAGCTCCATGACTTACAAACTATTTGTCTTCCCTTACTAGAATTTAAACTCCATGAGATGAAACTTATTTTCTGTTTTGATTGTTGTTTTACATCCAGTGCCCAGAACATGCTAGTGGTAAGTGTCTGCTGAAGGAATGGATTGGTAGTTGGCTGCATAGATGATGATTTGGGTGGATGGATAACAGGTGACTAAACTGAAGATCATATTTACCCATTTCATATTTTGTGAGAAAATGTATTAGTTGCCTTTAGAAAGGCATATTCACTTCAAATTACTAATTCAAAAAGTAAGTCAAGTCAAGTGACCCACCTAATTGCAGGCCCAGTTAGTATAAGGTCTGGCCTAGATGTCAAGCTGTCTAACAACTGTTCTTTGTATACTGCTGTTTTTAAAACTCCCCCAAGATTACACTCTAAACTTAGATATGATTAGGATGAAATGGTTTGTGTGAATAATCGCATCTTTGTGCACATCAGTCATATTATAAATAAGCAAAGAAGAATTAGAACCAAAGAAAAAATCCTTAATGATTTCAAGCCACAAAATATTAAATTTTAACCAAATAACCTAAAATAAAAGAGCAAGGAATAGAAATATGTACATGCTGAGGTATGAGCCCACACTTGTTTGTTTTTTTCTACTAATAAAAATAAGATACATTTTCAGTGTCCCCTTTTATTTTTCAGTAAAAAGATGGAGACTGTCATCAATTAACTGTCATCCTTTCACATTTTGATCAACAATATCTCATGGCCTTTAAGGATTAGTAGATACTACAGTTGGTTCCTCAGGGACGTGACTAATAAGCAAAAGAAGCTGACAGATGGCTGTAATGCAGATGGCTGCCTGAGCAAAGAAGGCCTTCTGAGAACATGTCAGATCTTACCATTTTGAGACAGAATAACATTTGCTATTAGGGTGAAAGGAAGGAGCATGTCTATTGGTCTGAACAGCTTCTCTTTTCCGTGGAGGATTAAGCAGGAAGTACATGGGCAGGCATCTGCTGGAATGTGGCCCCGCCTGTCACAGAGTCCCCTGAGCCACTGCAGTGGATGCTGCCTCTCCTCTCTGCAGACCTGCCCTTACGGCCCTGTGACATGGGACACAGGGGTCCAATTATGCCTGAGGAGGAAGAAAGATAAAATCTATAGGAATAGTTGCTATTTCAATGCTAAGGAGGCACAAAACATGAGGGCATATTTTCTTTTTTCTTATCCTCACAGAGCTCTGTGCTGTGTTCTAATGAAGCAATGTACTATACAGAGTAATTTGGAGGAAGTGAGCAAGTGCATGAAAATAATAAGTGTTTCAAGCCAAGGAGAGGGAGAAGTGAGAGAAAGCAAAGGTACGAAGCTAATGCAGCCTTTTATTTTTTTGTCACCCTGTAGACAGTATTGAGAATAATACAACGGGGAGAACTGGGAAGTACAGGAACAAATATTACTCTCAGGGATATATTCAAATAACCCAAACCATAAACATACTAAACCTCTAAAAAATGTAATATAATTGCAAAATTTAATCTAAATTTTCATGAACATCCTTTAGGCTACTATACTGATATCCATAGATAAAGATAAAAGTTTGTGGTCTCTCTTGCTAACTGCAAAGAATTAATTTCTGTAATGCAATTTTGTTGCAGGTGTTTGGGCTTTACCCATCTGTTCTCCATGTTTACCCTTCTTCACTCACATCCCCCCACAAGTTGCATTTATATTTTTTTAAATTAGTTTGAGTTTTCCTCTTATTCATGTAGAAGAGTCTATTTTAGCAGACTATTGAGCTCATATCTAAAGGTTAAGTATTCTGGCATTTACAAACATCTTACCTTTCTCTAAATTTTCAGTCATTTTATTGCAAATGTTTTACCTGTTACATCTATGGGCAGCTTTTATGAAATCAAAAGTAAGAAGCTATAAAGGATTCTCCAAGTACTATGTTATTTTCTTATCAAAAGCTACCAAAGCCTGACTTGTTAGTTCTTAAATTCCACACTGTCCTTCTCTACCTCACTACCAAATTTCTGGTCACTGCCATCAGTAGAAGATATTGATTGCTTCTCCAATAATATAGCAACTCATGAGTGATAATATGAGTGATAACAGTAGAGCGCTCTCTTCCATATTGTCAGCATTATTCCTATATTGTAACATTTGAGACTAGAATGTAACATGATAGGAAAGAAAGATGGATTTAGAGGTAAATCTGATAGTACTCATTTCTGTGTCCTTGGTCAAGTCATTTTACCTGTAGATCTCAGTTTTTGCAACAAAAAATAAACTGCATCAGATCAGTCTTTTTTAGACTAGTTAGTACAATGGTATTTTAAAATATTCATTTTATTTCATTTAGCAAAGATTTACCAAATGCCTATTATGTACTAAGAGGATAAATCGTACTAAATGATTTTGAATGTAGAACAAAAAAGGAAGGAAAATGCATGAAATAGAGAGACTATAAGAAATGTGGAAATGATAATGGTGAGATATAAAATTAGGATATTAAAGAGGACAATGATTCAGAGGCAATATTTGGAAAAATGAAATCAAAATTTTCAAGAATTGATCAAAGACAGTAAACCAGACTTTCAAGAGTTCTAGAACATACAAAAAAGATATTCTGAAACCAAACATATTATAACAAAATTGCTGCAAATCAACAAGGGAAGAGTCTTAAAAGCCGGAGGAAAAAAACCATATTACACACAAAGGAATAAATTAGACCACAGACTTCTCGACACACTAACAGAATCCTCATAATAGTAGAGTAAAAATTATGAAATCATCAAAGAAAGCAACCAAGAAGATAAAAAGGGCAAAGGATGCCAGCGCAGAAGTTGTTTGGAGCAACATGATTCATGCATGACGCATGCGTATATGGAAATATCAGTGAGTCCAATTAACTCGAACAACAAATTTGTGTCAATAATTATAATTAAAAATTCAACATTCAGTACAATTTTATTCAGGAATGGAGTAAAAACATTACAGACTGAGGAGAGTTTATCACCAGCACTAATCTAGAGGTGGTACCTCAGCCAGAGGGAACAAGATCCCAGATACCGAGTCTCTGACATAGGAAAGAATAAAATGAGCTTAGAGAAATGAATATTGATCACATAAAAGGATTGTAATAGTGTCAGTTTTTTAATAGAATTGAATACAATAGGATAACCTGTTGTCAAAAGGAGGATAAAGGGAATTAAATTTGTAGATGACTTGTCTTACTAGGAGAAACATTGACATTTTAATTTTAGATTTCTGTAATTAAGGAACAATTGATAAAATTTCCAATATAAACACTCAAAGAAACAGCAAGTGTAACGTCCAAGTAGGAAAAGAAAAAACCTAAGAAAAAATTATGCATTTAGTAAAAAAAAAAAAAAAAAAAGGTAAGAAAAAGAAGTCCAGAACAGTCCTGGCACCTAGAAATACTTTTGAAATATTGATTCGACAAATAGCTGAATTTGTGAAGGAAAGAGTCAACAAACACACTTGTCAGCATCCCTAGGTGAGGGCTCCGGACCAGAAGAAAGCAGATTGTAGACACTGCCCAGGTTAGAAGCTATAATTTACAGATAATGGGCTAAGTGAGTTGTAAAGTGCCAAACATGAGTATTTGTCCTGGTATTTACACAGCCTCTTTGAAATTCGGAATGTGAATTTTCATTCATACACTCACGGGTTGCACTCCCCTTGAGTAAACCAGCTGAAATGACAGTCTCTACATTCCACAGATCTGATACATGTTTGGTAGCACCCCAGGATTTCCCCTTTCCCCGCATGTTTAGGCAAAAGTCATTTTAATTTCTCACTTCATTTCAGTATTTCTGAATGCTACTTACCACGTAAGATTGCATTTTCAGACTGCCTTGATCAGCAAAGGATTTTCAGTTGTGCCAGCCCCTCTCTACTAGATCCCCAGGCAGAACAGCTGCAAAACTTAATCTAGCTTTTGGTAATGAATTCATTCATCTTATTTGTATGCAACTCAGGCAGACTAACCCCAACTTTAAAGGAAAATGAGTGCTGATCTTTTTAAAAAGAGTGAATATGGAGCAGCCTGATCCCTGAGAGGCTCCAAGAGATTGAAGTTGTTCAAGTCTCATCCCCAGGCTCTTACAAGGGGAAAGCCACACAATCAGGAAGAGATTTGACTGTCCTGTCAATCAAAGGTACTGCTACAAACCTTACTCGTGCAGGTTGATTAGCCAAAGGGACTTACCTGAGGACAGTAAATAGAACACTACTAACAATCAGCAGCTCTGCCTAGTCTCTTAATCTCTCTGAGCCTCCATTTACTTGTCTGTTAATGAGGATGAATTCAGACATAATCAGCTACAACCCTGATTGTTAAATGTTAGTGTGCATTGAAATTACCCAGAGAGATTGTTAAAACACAGATTGGTGAGCCAGCCTCCAGTGTTTCTGGCCTGGTGGGCCTCAGGTAGAGCCCAGGACCATGCGTTTCCAACAAACTGAAGCTGCCTGTAGATACAGAAGCCACACTGGAAAAATACTGATCTATTACATCTCTTTCAGCTATATTCTTATACTGTAAAACTGCAACTGGCAAAATTTAAATTATAAGAATACTTATTTTAATATTAATTATATCTGTAAAATAACCTGCCAATTTTTATTGGAATATGTATTAACAGACTTTATTAATGTTTCGTATATAATACATCACTTATCATTCCCATTACTTACCTTTAAGAGTTAGCAAAGAGCCTTGGGATTCAGTCTTTTTCTAAGTGAATATGGCTTTTAGAAAAACTATGTATTTAATATTCAAGGTCAAACTTTAAGTATGCAATAAAATGCCCATTTATGGGTTCATGGGCTTTGGAAAGAAATGTTCAACTAAAATATATACTGGCTTGGCCAGTTCTTTACTTCTAGAATGCATTTATTTCTTTGGAGAAAAACTGAAGTTCTATTAAAATGCAAATATCTCAGAATGTAGTAAAATTTTTTAAACCTTATCAGTCAATTACCTATTACTGCCAGTGATCTTATCAAATCATTTCTCAAGTCTCAGATGTGATAGGAGCAGTAAGCACCTGGAGGCACAGGCAGGCTTCACCGGGGAGGGAGGCAGGCTTCCCACAGCAGAAGCGGATGCCTTCTCCTGAGGAGGCTCCAAACAGGTAGTGCCCTGACGGCACTATCTTATCCCAGCCTTGACTCCTCCTGACAGGCAAAGCCAGATCCACTGAAAATTAAGTTTTAGGCTATGAAATCCAAATGAACAAAACTCTGTGGGTTCAGATTTTCCTAATAAGAGATAGTATTCTTGATAGCCTGCAGTTCCGGGATGTGTCACAGATGACAACTACTTAACAGAAGGCGGATACTGTGTCATACAATCACCTTCCCATTTGGTAGAAAAGGCGATGCCAGTGCTCTCTACAATCAAAAATAGAAATCCAGGCTGCAGCCACTCTCCGTGGCAAGGAAACACTACAGTTTTCTAGGCCAGTGCTGTAAATGAGTGCAAACAGAATGAAATCGAGTAGCTGTATGTTCTCCCAAGTGTTTCTTATTGCTTTGCTACTTATTTCTTTCTGTTTGACTGGAAAAACATTCGAATAGCTCAGAACTCCTCAGGCCCAATACTACATCCATTTGAATCCAGAATACACTTGTCTTAGTGTCTTAAGACTGGGTGCTACAACAAAATGCCTCAAACTGAGTAGTTTATAAACAACATAAATTCATTACTCACAGATCTGAAGGCTGAGAAATATGAGGTCACGACTCTGGTGAATTCAGTGCCTGGTGAAGACTGACCTCCCAGTCCACAGGCCAAGCTTTCTTGCTGTGTTCTCAGTGGTGGAGAGAATGAGAGTTCTCCTTGAACCTCCTTTATTCTGTCTTTAGGGTTTTGCAAGGGGACCCATACAATACAGTACACATTCTATAATATTATTTTATAATGAATCACCCAAAGAATCATATTCAAAGAGTTCAGCTGAGGTCCTGGACCCTAATATCCTATAGAAGTCAAGCTGAAAACCTAGACCTGGTAACAATGCCTCCCACAAATCCAGCTGGAGGCCTGGAGCCCACAACAATGTGTCATACAGGCCCACCTCACAGATCTGCGCTGGAAAGATCCAAAGGTCAGTGGTGGAAACTAGAATGTCTGTGCCAGTGAGATGAAGGATCTGTGCTAGCAGACTGAGGGAGCTGCACTGGAGCTAGGAAGCAATGCGCAAGCGCCAGAGCTTTGCCCAAAGTACCACAGCCACCCTCAGCAACAGTGAGGTCCTTTGCTCCTCCTCTGACAAGAATAGCCCAGTCTATCAGAAAAAGCCAGCATGACAAGGTCCTCCAGCAGAATAGCACAAGGGAGCCAGCAGCTCCCTAAGAGCTTCCTAACAGCCTCCCATACCCAGCACCACACTATCCAGTTTATCTGGGTTTAACAAGTTGACCCAGAAGGCAATCCACCACAGTCTTCTTCCATTACTGGGGAAGTAAGCCAGGGCCTGCATGTTGATCTGTATCTCCAGCTCCTTTCAAATATTTTTTATCTTGAGCCAAGATCTTACTAAATTGCTGAATTATGGAGGTTAGGCTTAAATTTGCAATCCCCTTGCCTCGGCCTCCTTAGAGTGCTGGGATTACATGTGTGTGCCATCATGCCAGTTTTAGGCCTCTTTTATGAAGACATCAATCCTTTTCATGAGGGCACTACTGTCATGACCTAATTGTCTCCCCAAAAACACTATCCCCCAGTACTGTCACACTAGTGACCAGATTTCAACATAAATATATTTTTGGCGGGGGTATGGGTACACCAAAATAGCTATGGTACTCACAAGCAAGGCAATTTATTAAGAGGAAAATATAAAAAATAAAAGAATTTAGAGAATATATAAATCAGATAACCCAGTATTCCAATAAGAATAATATTACTAGTTCATCTGTGTTAAGATGACAACAAGGGAATGTTGATTTGACTCATGTCCACTTAGTAAATTATCAAACCAAGGTGGAGCCAGCCAGATAGCCCAGTGGATTAAAGAGATTACTTAGGCAGACTCAGGGACTGGGTTCAATCCCTGGCTTGTTGTGTTGGCCCCACCCCCAGGGCACACTGAGAAGGTGAAGAGAACAGCCGTAGTGGCTCATGCCTGTAATCCCAGCCCTTGAGAGGCTGAAAACAAAGAATCATTACAAGTCTGAGCTGTGTAGTGAGACTATGAAGACCCTGTACTAAATACATTAAAAAAAAAAAAAAAAAAAAAAAAACAAGGTGTATTTCCAATGTAGCAAAATCAGAAGACACTTAATTTGATCTCAGTAAATAGAGTTTAGAGTCTCTGCTGCTTCCTAACTGTGCTGAAATTAGATGCTGGTGACACAGTCCTGAGAAGCATGCCTTTATCTCAGGGCAGCAAAGCCTTTGAGCTGCTGAGCTGGAGGAATTCTTTTCCCACCTACCATTTTGCTTCGTACACAGCTCATCACCTTGATAATGAAGCCCGTGAGGCTGTAACTACCAATTATTACCTCTAGCTGTGCAGCGTTGTTAAAGTTGATTGCCAGGGATTAAATCCCAGCTCTGCCCCTTGAGGACAGTGACTATGGATGAGATTCTCCAATTCTTTGTACCTGTGTCTTCTACTGTAAAATGAGCCAAACATGGTTATCTTCCTCATAGTCTCACTGGAAGATTAAATGAAAAGAAGACCCAAACACTCAGAACACTGAAAATAGTGCCTGGCACAAAATAAATACTAAATAAATGTCACTGCTACAGTTTATCATTTGTGTTTCCTTCTGTAAGTCTACCCATGGAAGTAAATGAGCTCCTCTGAGGAATGCAGTCTCATTCACAAAAATAAAAAATGTAAAGCCTCACTGGAAGAGAGGATTCTCTCCTTCCTTCCTTCCCTCCCTCTCAAAAAATAAATAAATGGGGCTGGCCAAATAGCTTAGAAGATTAAAGCACCTGCAAGCAGGGGCAGGGGCTGGGGGTTTGATTCCAGGGCTTGCTGTGCCAGCCCCACCCCTGGTGCACACTGAGATGGTGATTGAGACTGGTCATGGTGGTGCACACCTGTAATCCCAGCACTTGGGAGGCTGTAAACAGGTGGACCACTATGAGTCTGATCTAGTTATGAGACCCTGAACACCCTGTAGACCCTTCCCTAAAATACAGAGATAGATCGATAGATAGATAGATAGATAGATAGATAGATAGATAGATAGATAGACAGATAGTCCCTGAGGAATGGGACCTTCCACATACACTAAGGTTGGACTGAAATGGAGAAATGTCTGCAGAATGGCTACTGGCTAGAGCCAGAACAGGATCCCAGAAGACAAGTGACAAAAATCTGCTGGAACACTACGCAGATTCTCATGGACCAGTAGCTTACAAAGTATGGGTGAGACTTGCCGTGTACTGTCCCTGGGGTCTCAGCTCAAAGAAGGTGGGCTTATTTTCACAGAAACCTCTGTGCTGCCTACCTGTGGACTGTATAGTCTCACTTGGTCTGAGTGTGTTGTTCCTCTGTACAGACTGATGGACCCTTTTTCTCTGTTCTGGTTCAGTGGCCAATAAATGTGGTTAATGTTGTTACTAACAGCTACTTGCAACATAGCAATTCTGCTCTGTTGCTTGTGGCTCTTCCACAGGATTCAGGCTAACCCAGAAGGATTGCCAACACTATTCACCATTCTAGAGCCTCCAAACCTAGGGCTCAGTATGGTTCAGCAATTTTTCAAGGTTCTGTGATTTGATCACACTTTGAACTCTAAGACTTCTACTCTCTCATCAAATTATACCTTCCACTCAGTGCAAAGCTGGTGGCCAAAAGGTTCCCAGCACAGACCTCAGACATGTGCTCTGGAGGCATCTTTCTATGGCAAATTAGCATGCTATGGTAGTTACAACTGGTAGGGTAGAGATCTTTACTTGCAATCCAAACTGTGTTCTGCATTAGTGGTATTTCTCCCATGCACAAAACAGAAAGCTCCTTCCACCTGCTACTGTGTGAGACCAGCAGCCCCTTTGCCTGGGATCACTTAGAATCTGCCATCCCCAGGATCACACCCCACCCCTGCCCCCTGTTGGTTACATGTCCCTGAGCCAAGGTACTAAGTCTAAGCTTCCAGTGCTGAAAACAATGATGACCATCCCTGGAAGGCCTTGTGGTGAGGATGCATGAAAACATCTGGTGAATGCCTGGAGCAAAGTCTGGCAAGCAGCTCTTCCAGAGAGACTAGATCCTCATGTCCACCCTGGAGGATGGCAGAGTGGACACGCTGGTAACCATGGGAGCCCTCCTGGCCATGGGAGTGCTTTTATCATTTCTTATCCTACCCCTGGAGCCCAATTTCCCCACTGTCCTGATTGTTGCCATTTTCCTAGGAATTTTAGCCCACTCAGGAGAGGTAACAAAGCTCTGTCAAGAATAAAAAAGCCAGAGGAAAATACAAATTCTACGAAGCTTGTCTGTATTCCTGACATTCACTAATTCCCCACAGTTTAGTGTTCACAGGCACTCATTTTTTGGATCTGTATGCACATAATCTAGCATTACATATGTATAATGCATATTTATATATTATGATATTCTGCATTTGTGTTATATATATATATATATATATATATATTTGTGTGCACATAGAGACATATACACATATGTACACATATGCATCACTTAAAGGACTTTTAAACATCAACTTTGAGACTTTTTTTTCAGGCAAACTTGGATTTCAAAGCAACTTCTCTCTGTGTGAGTTGGTATTAATACAACTGGGCCTATCATTTCGGATTCAGTTGTCTCTTTATTATCTCCTCAGGCTGAACTTGGTTGTAAGGTCATATAATCTTGTTAAATCAGCTCAGTTTGTTCATTTAAAGTCTTTCCCTACTTTCCACTGATGTAGGTTTAAGTGAGAGCAATTCGGACCATATAATACAGTGATGTCCTCAGGTCCCCGGAGCCCTGGATCACCGTTGACCCCGCAACCGCCCATCCTCTTAGCTTTTATGGGAATGTTAATGACCAGCCAGCCTTCATCACTATCCACCTATTTGTAACTCTCCTGAGTCAGTACTGACCTTAGAATGGTGAAGGTTCAGGCATTGAGATTCAGGCCCCATAACTCCCACCTACTGGTGTAACTAATGCCCGTTACCTCACCTGAAGACGTACAGCTCAGAATAGGCAGGGAAAGGCTTCAGCTCGTTCAGAGTCGGCCGAAGTCCTCCAGGGCAGCTCCCGCATCATCACAGGAAGCCCACAGTAAAACCAAAGACCATGAAAAGGCCACAGAATTCCTTTTTGCTAGAATTGTCTCCTGAGCTACAAAAAACTATAATGGGGACATAGCAGGAGCTCGAATGTTTTACAAGAAAAAATTTCTACTTACAGTAATTGGGATGGCCAAGCTGTATCTCCACTGTCTCTCTCCATTTCTCTTCAACATTTCCGCTTTTGAACACTCATGCCGTGTACATGTATGACTAGACATTGGAGATATTTTTCACCTAGAGAAAAATATCAGGAGTCCTATAATAAACAATCCCACAACATATATATTCACTGTTAGAAAGAGTATTAACCCTTGAAAATATTATTTTTTCTTTGAGTTTTTTTTATTTTGCAGAGTAAAAAGAGATCACACTATAAACTTCTTCAACTACCCTCTCCCATTAGTCCATTTTTATACTTCTACATATATGTTTGTGTTCATTAATATACACAACAGTATTTATTATTTCTTAAGTTTACATGAAAGTTATTGATCTGCATCATTTTGCAAGCTGCTATTTCCACTTAACACTGTATTTCCATAATGCATACATATTGATATACACAGATCTAGCCAATCATTTTTAATTGTCCAGAGCCACAGTAACATTTTAGTGTATGCAAATGTAAAAGTTTCTTGTTTTCTCACTGAACTGTACAAAAGACTAAAGACTCAAGAACACAATGAGCATACAGCAATGCCCATGGAAAAAAAATGTCTTGTGGTTAGGCATAATGGTGCATGTCTATAATCTCAGCATTCTGGGAGGCTGAGGTAGGAGGACTGCAAGTTCCAGTGTAGCCTGTGCTACTTAGCACCTTAGTAATACCATGCCTCAAAGTTAAACGGGAGCTAGAGACACAGCTTAGTCTGAAAACACTGAGTTCAATCTCCAGTACCACAGAAAACTGTCTTTTAATATTTATCAAATTCAAATACTGAGGCTATTCATGCCATACACTGAAATAGATAAATAAATACAGCCACAAGTGGTCCTTACCATTATCAAATTCACAAATAAATCAGGAATGAACATTTAGAGGCTGGTGAGATAGCTTAGTGGACTAAAGCACCTGCGTAGGCAAGCTCAAGGACTGAGGTTCGATCCCTGATACCACATGCCATGCCAGCCCCACCCTTAGGGCAGGTTGAGCTGGCCAGAATCTGGGGCAAGTGGTGTAAACCTGTAATCCCAGCGCTGGGGCAGCTGAAAACAGAAACATCACTATAAGTCTAAGCTATGTAGTGAGACCCTGTAACTACTAAATATATAAATGAAAGAACACTTAACACCCAAAATAAAAGACAATAGAGTGTATATTCTTTTTTTCTTAATTTTAGGGAAGGGTCTACAGGGTGTTCAGGGTCTCACTACTAGATTGGACTTGTAGGGATCTGCCTGGTTACAGCCTCCCAAGAGCTTGGATTACAGGTGCACGTCACCACACTGTCTCAATTGCCATCTCAGAACACCCTGGGGATGGGGCTGGCAAAGCAGGCCCAGGGATCAAACCCCCAGCCCCTGTGCCTGCTTGCAGGTGCTTTAATCCACTGAGCTACTTGACCAGCCCTTGGCATGGATATTCTTAAGGAATTATCTTTGAAAACAAAGCAAATTCAAAATCACCACAGAAAGGTTCAACCAGAGGTCTTCCTCACAGTGGCAATAGCTGAGGTGGGCAAAAGTTTAAGAAAGCAAGCAAGGTTTAAATAGCACAAGCAAGTAGGAAAGCCATTACAAATTGGGACCATCCTGAGGAAAGACTTGCAGGCTGGAACTTGGGTGGACTGCACAGGCTTGCTCTGATGGGAGACAGAAAAGCTATTGGAGGAAAGCGTGGTCCACACAAGGGAGGGAGTTGGGGGTTGCACAACAAAGAGTTTGTTCATGCATCCTTACCAACAGGGAGTACTTTAGAAATATCCACACGTATTGCCAGGGTTATGGCCTGCTGGTAGATCTGTTGCCTAGAAGGTACATGACCATGAGTTTGAACTCCAGGACTGCAAAGGATAGGGGAAAGTCTATATAGGATTGGCTCTGGCTGCTCCGAATACAATTCCTTGAGTACTCCAGGCTGTCTCCACCTTCGCAGCTCTACACATCCTATTCCACACTCAAGCAAGATAAGCAATCCTGACCTCTCCCCTGAACTTCAGCTTGCAGAGTCCCCCTCACACAGCATAGCATGCATCCTTCCCTGACCCACATCCCCTGCCTAGGATCAAGTTCCCCTCTTTGCATACCCACAACAACAGGCCCTCTTTCTAGCACAGAGTGTGGTGCACTGGCTTCCAATTCTAATTGTCTTTCCTACTAAATTCCGCACTTACCGAGAAGGAGGATTTTGACATATTTGTCTTTTTGCTCCAAGGTACAGCACAATCCTTGTTTCATAGATGCACTCAATTAACGGTTAGATGAATGAATTAATTAAAGATTAATCAAATACTTAATTTTTAAAGATAGTTTAATGTAACTATTACACAATTGGGATAGAAAAATAATTGTTTTTATGCATCCTGACTTCTGGAATATATTCCATGAGAATAAACCTATTATAAATAGTAACACTATAAAAGAACTGTTGATAACACATAATATTGGTAAAATAAATTATGAAAGGTATGTCAAAGGACCATTTGTTCTGCTACTGTGTAAAACTCAAAAGCTTTTTATCTACAGAAACGAAACACCATGAATACTCTGATATAACTGACTGTGACACTTCAATCATATTATCTCCAAAAGGTTGTGTCGTTAAAGAGGAAAAACACTTGAAATTTCTCATAAAGCTCTTAAAAACAATAGTTTAGCTCATCCATTTATTTATTCAATAAAATGTGTTTTGATTTCTGGTCCGAGGCATGTCTGGAGAATGAGAGAAACGTCCCTACTTTGAAAGAATCTAGTAATTAGAGACACAAACTGAAAGATAACAAGTCAATAAACAAATGAAAGGATTGGAATGTAGCAAGTACATGATGAAACAAGACAGGGCAGGAGGGTCTGTTGTTGGAATGTCCCTCCAGGAAAACAATGATAAACAATGCCAGCCACTGGCTTAGGAGGAGCAGAGCAGCCCGTGGAGAGACTCAGTATGCTGGGAACACCAGGATCGGTGTACCTGGAGGACAGTGACCTGGGCAGGACTCACAAAGGCGGGCAGAGTCAGGCCACAGAGCTGGCAGATTTTACTGCGGAGTCATGAAAGGGTTGAAAGAGCACAGTTATCTATCAGGCACTGTCTAGGTCCCAGACTTTCTATAAAAGGAGGGAAAGCTTGAAGCTGGAGGCAGACTGCCTAGGTTCAAATCCTGTCTCTGCCAGTAGCTACCCATAAGACCCTGGGCAAGCAGGAGGCTCTCTGAGGAGGGCTGAGTTATTACAGGGCTTGGAACAGTGCTGGATACATATAAAACACTCTACCTATGTTGTAATTAAATTCTTTGTCTCTATTATGGTTTTCCATCACACTTAATATCCTAAGTCCCTTTCACGGCTTACACCACCCTGGAGAATCTAACCTCTTCTCTACTCTTATTTGCTAGGACTCTTTCTTTACCACAGCTATACCAGCTACTTTCAGAACACACTAAGCCTGTTTCAGTCTCAGGGCTTTCTTCCTCGCTCCAGCTGCCTAGAAGGCTGTCCCTAAAAGGCTGTTCCTGTAGAGAGCAGCTGGCTCCTCCCCTTACTTGTGTCTTCTAACCACTCCCACAGGAAGCTCCTTCCCCAAGGCTCCACCTGGGTCTACGCTTCCCACCGCAGCACTCAACTGTCTTTCTTTCACTTCTCACTTCTGAGGACCAGCCCACATTCTTTCTGTATGTTCAGTTGTTTCTTGACTATGTCCTCCGGGAGGCAGAGGCTTTCCTTTTTGGCACTGCTGTATCCTGACTTTCTAAGAGAAAAACATTGATGATTGAATAGAGGATTTATGCGTGGTTTCATTTAGTGCGCACAATCCTTTAAGTGCATCATCTTTCCTAGGTGAGCCAACCTGGGGAGGGAAGTGACTTGCCCAGCGTTAGCTTGTTTGCTCCTGTGGTATTAATCACGACTATGGTTGGTGTTTGGTTCCACACCAACCTTTCCTGAGCCCTGAGCCTTGCCCACATAGTGAGTGAAGCTACACCTGTGTAGCCCAGGACTCAGCACTTATCACGGCTAGCCTGGAAAGGATGAGCAGCCTGTTGGTGACTTGCCACTGACACATCCCATCTCTCCAATGACGTCCACCTGGAAATTCTGGGGTGGCCCAGTTCTGCTCCGCATCAGAAATCCTTGCCACTGCTCTGCGCAGTGTCTGCGTGCACTGGCTCTCCCCAACCTCTGGTCTCCTTCATCTCAGTCTTTTCTAGGTGGACTCCAAGATGCAGACCACGATGGCATGAGGACTGTGAACAGATGATCTTGCCTGATACCTTTCCCAGCTTCCCACATTCACCAATAGTAAGGCTACCTCCTGCCAGGAAACACCAGTAGTGCCTGACTCTGTGGTCAGCATTTCTCAGCCTGTCCTTGCCATTCCTTCCAACCTGGTTTCCGTTCTGGTGCCCAGAATGTTGATTTATTTTAAAAGAGCATCACCAGTTTGGTCTCCATTGCTCCACAAATTAACAATAACTGGGTCCAACCCAGCAGTAGATATTCCCACTCCTCCTCACCCCTTGCTGTTTCCTCCAGCAAGCTTTTCTCTGGGTTTAAGGTGTAGTACGAAGCAGAAATGCAAGAGTAGATAGATCAATTTGCAGAAAGCCAGTAATCACAACTTCCTTTTTTAGGGTGAATCTTTACTGCCACAGTAAGTCTTGCAAAGGGAAAAAATTGGGACCCACAGGTCTTTCTCTCCTCCTAGGTCCATGGAACTGTCGACACACTGTGAAATGACAAGGCAGCCACATACCTCCTTCCCAGCAGAAGGAGACATTTCAGGGTGCCCCTCTCCTTTCTCCAGTCCTGAAATCCATGCATTTTCCATTGCATTGGCTTCAAAACTTAGCATTTTCTCTCCTCCTAATCCTTTCAGTGTCCTGAGCAACACAGCTACATAACACCTTGAGGTATTAATTGAAGCAATTTTGTTCCCGGCGCTTTCCTTTTCTGGCCTCATCAAAGCAGGTAGCTTGCACTTTGATTCACTGCCCCAGGGCAGGTCCATGGCCCAGTATGAAACAGGAAGCCTGCTTGATTTTCTGGTTTGTTTCCTTAACTGAACCCACTGAGGAGTCTGAGTGAAAGAACAGAGGAACTTGGAGAAGTAGATAGTGCACGAGGGGACTCTCCTAGGTTGAGCAAGAAAAAGGAGTTGCTGTGGGTGCCCAGGGCAGAGGAAAACTGCCTGGTCCTGTTCTGTGTCAGTGCCTTAGGGAACAAAGACTCCAAGGAGAGATGTCTCTGTAGATGCCCAAGGGGCAGGACCCTCACTGCACAGGATGGGTTTCATCAAATTTACCTAAGTCCCCCATGACATGGAATCAGGGGACACCATGGATTTACATAATTAAGATCCCAGAAGCAAACACAGAAGACTTAAAATCAGAAGCCTTTCTTTTTCACAGACACATTACATGCCCTTCCCACAGCCAGGCTTTGCTGCAGTCTGAAGGGTGAAGGTGACTGAGGGACAGAGATGAGATACGCCACAGTTTGGACAATGGGACAGTACTCAGAGTCCTATGTCGAGCTGGTCATCAGAGATTAAAGGGCTATTTCTACTAGAGTGGAGTTCATTGAAATGATATGCATTCATTGGGTTAAACCATTTTCCTGGCTTTTAAAATATATTCTGCTCCAAAATCTTATCCCTTGAATATCCGTGAGGCACAACTGCTGGCACATGGCATTGCTCCCACGCCCAGCTGCAGCCACAAGCTCCCTTTGTACTCCTCCCAACTGGGCAGAAGACATCTTCAGACAGACCTCATGATTCGCTAAGGATTACTGTGTTAAATATTTAGCTTCTTATTTTTTTATGTCACAGAGATCCCCTGAATCAAATGATCCTCAAACTAAATCTTGTCCCTGTACTCAGTTAACAGTGTCCCCAGAGGACTGGCTCAGTTGTCCAAATCCTCCCTCCTCCCCTACCGAGGATGGATTCCTTGGGGGTTGTATGAGCAATGCCTCCCAGCTCTCTCCTCTCCTTTCTTCTTCCCCCAGAACCAAAACTTTATCATGCCTTGACTAATCTTTGCCAATACTGCCTTAATTAATGCGCTGTGGCAGACCTTTGGTGAGCAATTAAAGGCATTTTTAACAATAAGAGGGCTGGGGTATAATTCAGCCAGAGAGAATTGGCCTGGCATGTGCAAGAATCTGGGTTCAAACCCAGAACCATAAAAAAATGAGGTGAACAACCATACACCTTGTCTTTTGTTTTCCACATTTAGAATTTCCAGATTAGACTCTAATATTGAGTATTAAAGTACATTCTCTGGAAAGAACTCTAAATTAAATATGAAATTTCACTGTAGTATTTTCTACCATATATGTATTATCTTTTCATATAACAGAATTTAGACATTGTTTTGGGTAAATGTTTGAATTAAACCAGGAGACATGTATTGCTTAGCCTGACAACCAGTCATTCAGCTTCCATTCAGCTTGGAAAACCAACCAAGGTCACTGACTGCTATCTAATAAAGGCAAAAGTTCTCTCTAATTAATGCAACAATCACAGTATTGCAAAAATGCTCTCTAGGAAAAAAAAAAAAGCTGATGTGATGTTAGAATTCAGATAGCTATTTTTCTTGGTGAAATTGCATTTGATCTGACAATTTGCCAAAAATCTGTTCCTTTTCCAGCGATACAGCAAGGAGTTTGTTTTAGTGGATATAAATTCTTCAGATTATTTCAGAAATGTGACAATGCCTGGCTTTGGTGATTAGTGACAGGAAACTTGAACATGCTAAGTTGTGAGAGCCTATCAAATATGACATTGCCATCAGGCAAATATGGATTGCACTGCAAATTCTCCAGGCCAGCATCCTCCAAGGGAAAGGACACTGGCCTTCTCATGACAAAGGGCAAGGAAGAAAGCAGCCACCTCCCTGAAAAGCGCCCTCTTCTCTTCCAGGCATGGATGTAACAGAAGACATTTGCAATGTTCATGAGGATAAAGAAGTAATCTCCACATTTTCCAAATGATTCTTTACCTTTAATTCATGCTGTATCTGTGCTCTTGAAAGAAGGGGACAGAGTATACTTTCTTGAAATTCATACAGATGATCTTTAGAGTCAAACATCTGTTGATTGTTCATAGTTACAATCGTGTGAGCTTCTCCGTTGCCCATCCCCCAGCCTGGGCTGGCCCCCTCATGGTCCTGATGGAACAGATACATTATCTGTGATTTCATTGGCTGTAGCACTGGAGCTACCGATGCTTCATAGGCTGCACTTCAGATGTGCTGCTCCGTGCCAGCCACTCCCTCCATGGAACCTCTGCCCTGCGTATCTACCGTATCTACCATCTGTGGCTGCTGATGCATTCCAACCAGTTCTACCCCAGCACCTCCCTTTCTATCTGTGCAATTAACTCCTGGTTTTTGCAGCCGATGGCTGAGAATAGCCTTCTGTGCTTTTGTTTCACCCTGTGCTACTTGAAGCAGAACTCATTATCTTAAGGTTTATCATCTAAAACTTGCCGATATATGTTGGCTGTGCATTTGTTTGCCTAAACTAAGTATTTTAGGCCGCGGGGCATCTGCTGAGTAAGTGCTTTCATGTGGAGAAGTTCTTCTGCAGGCTTCCATTCCCGTAGCAAAACTAGGTCTTTTGAAAATAAGCAATAAAGATCGCGATGACACTAGAGATATTGTGATTCATCTTCACCCTCATTTCACAGCTCTCTCTTCCCTGGTTTCAGCATTACTTTATAACTTTTCAATTCAAACACCTCCTTAGACTTTGTCAGAGTGTCACAGGTTGCTAAGACTGGGAGAATAATGACCCTGGTCAAAAAGGTGACAGGCTCTAAGAAAAGTGCATATAAATCAAGCCAAGCATTTTGTTTTTATAAAATATATAAGCAACTTGATTGATAGACAACTGATGGCTAGATACAGATTTATTTGCACCAGCAAAACTGCAAGGGTATATAGCAAAATTTTAGCAGTTTTATCACTAAGACATATATCACCAGTGGTTTTGGTTATCTTATTTATACTTCTCTTCTTTTTTATATTTTTTGTGATGAGAAACTACAATTTACATTAAAACTGAATTGGTCTAAGTGGTTTTGGAAATCAAGAGACTAAAGACTCCAGTGTGGAAAGTTTTAGGCCCTAAAATCTAGGTCCAGAAGTAGACATCACCATCTCTATACTCTTCTGCTGGGCAGACTACTCATAAGCCAGGCCAGAGCTGAGTAAATGTAGGTTTGGGGACCTCCCCCCATGAGAAAGTGACAGAATTGTGTGCACATTGGCAGAAAAGGCACTGAAATTATTTTTTAAGACAAGCTACCACACACTGCCAGGCAAAATCTCAGTGTTTGCTTTTACCTGATTCTTCAGAGGAACTCTGGGGAGAAAGTCATACCTCGAAAAATACCATGCTATATGAAAGAAGACAGTTGCAAGATTCCATACCCTGTCTGATCCAATTTATATGAAATGCTCAGCATATGCGAATCCACAGAGACAGCAAGTAGATTAGTAATAATTTAGGAATGGATATAGGTTAGGGAGGCTTGGAGTGTGATAGTTAAAGCACACCAGGCTTCTTTTAGAGGCAGTGAAAGTGTTCTACAGTTGAATGCAATGACTCCTGTATATCCTTATGAATATACTAAGGACCATTGAATGATGCATTTAAGTGGATGAAGGGTGTAGTAGGTAAATTATTTCTTGATAATTCTTTTTGAAAGTTTTTTAAATTTCTCAAAAAAAATATGAAAGAGAGGAATATAAGTTCCTGGACATGTCCTTTACTCTGCGGTTAGGGCAAAGTGGCGCAGTGGCTGGAGTCATGCAAGTGTGGTCCTCTGAAGAGTCATATTTGCTGCCCTTAGAAACACAGAAAGAGGGGGCTCGAGAACCGAGCGGAGCTGGTTGAGCCTTCAAAGTCCTAAAACGCGCGGCCGTGGGTTCGGGGTTTATTGATTGAATTCCGCCGGCGCGGGAGCCTCTGCAGAGAGAGAGTGCGAGAGATGGAAATGGACAAACGGATTCATTTAGAGCTGCGGAACAGGACGCCCTCTGATGTGAAAGAACTCGTCCTGGACAACTGTCGGTCGAACGATGGCAAAATCGAAGGCCTCACAGATGAGTTCGAAGAACTGGAATTCTTAAGTACAATCAACACTGGCCTCACCTCAGTCGCGAACTTACCAAAGTTAAACAAACTCAAGAAGCTTGAACTAAGCGATAACAGAATCTCAGGGGGCCTGGAAGTATTGGCAGAA
This sequence comes from Octodon degus, assembly GCF_000260255.1. Classification (NCBI taxonomy): domain Eukaryota; kingdom Metazoa; phylum Chordata; class Mammalia; order Rodentia; family Octodontidae; genus Octodon; species Octodon degus. The sequence continues at coordinate 14,549,684 of NW_004524585.1, forward strand.
AAGTGTCCGAATCTTACGCATCTAAATTTAAGTGGCAACAAAATTAAAGACCTCAGCACAATAGAGCCCCTGAAGAAGTTAGAAAACCTCAAGAGCTTAGACCTTTTCAACTGCGAGGTGACCAACCTGAA
>NW_004524585.1:14550379-14558766 GCF_000260255.1 Octodon degus
AAAAAAAAAAAAGAAAGAAACACAGAAAGAGAGTTGGCCAAATAGTTCAGTGGATTAAAGCACCTGCAAGCAGGTGCAGGGGCTGGGGTTTAATCCCTGGGCCTGCCATGCCAGCCCCACCCCTGGGTGCATTGAGATGATAATTGAGACTGGGCATGGTGGCACACACCCGTAATCCCAGCTCTTGGGAGACTATAAACAGGTGGATCATTATAAGTGTGATCTGTAGTGAGATCCTAAACACCCTGTAGCCCCTTCCGTAAAATCCAAAAAAAGAAAAAGAAAAAGAAAGAAACACAGAAAGGTCAGGAGGAGGTGGAAATGGAGAAATAGGGTTCACGGAGTAGAATAAAAGGTATCTCAGGGCATGTGAACCCTAAACCCATTTCTTGACCAATTATTGTGACCAATAAAAAATAAAATTTCTGATTATAAAAGGGTAAGTCCCATGCTTACCCCTGAAACAGGATGAGACTAGGCAACAAGTGAATCTTTCATGGAGTACCAGGAGGGAAAGGCAAGCTAGAAAAAGCCAACAGTCTGTGGCCACTAAGAACACGTTTTGATGGCCCAATCTAAGGAAGGTTTTCTACAAGTGGAATAAGAGCATCCATGACAGTGGCCAATCTGCCGACACAAGAGGTATTCAAGCAGTGAAGCAGTGGAGCGAGCCCCTTGGAGAATTGAATCCAATGGTCTTTGTGGCTGGGAGCTGATCCCTAGAGACTCCTTCCTCTTACTATTCATGCCCCCACTTTTTCTTGCTCTTGAATGTAAACCTTATGTAGTCTCTTTTATTGAAAAAGTTGCAAATAGAAATCGGGGAAGTTGGGCCACGGAGATAGCTCAGTGGACTAAGTGCCTGCTTAGGCAAATGCAGGGGCCAGGGTTCAATCCTGAGCACCACATGCAGAGCCAGCCACCTGGGGCGTGTTAGTGCATGCCTGTAATCCCAGCGTTGGGGAGCCTGAGACAAGAGTATCACTGTAACTGTGAGCTGTGTAGTGAGACCCTATACGAAATACATAAAATTAAAAAAAAAAAAAAAAAAAGAAATCAGGGAAGCTGTTTCTAGGGTGAGGTGGCCGCCTTCTTGTGCCCTCTATCACTCTCTTGGCTTCTTGCTCACTCCCACACTTTCTCTGAGGGAAGCCAGCTGCCACACTGTGATCTCCCCTAAGGGGTCCTTGAGAAAGGGATTAACACGTCTGCCTGACAGAGCATTCTCAAAGCCCACCATGAGCTTGGTACATGGACTTAGGACAGGTCTTTACCCTAGATGACCTTTGCAGTAGCAGTGGCCTCACTGACATCTTGATTGTAGTCTTGTGACAAATCTTGAACCACAGGCATCCAACTAAGGCAATGTCGGGTTTCTTGACACCCAGGCCATGAGCTAATAACCATATATTGTTGTTGTCTAGTTTGAGGTACTTTGTTACACAGGAATAGATAACTGGTATATCCTTTAAATTCCTTCTTATCTTACTCTTGATTCATTCATTTGAGAATTTATTTTAATAAAGGCGTTATTATTATGGTTATGTTTATGTCCATCTGTGAAAATAAATGTGTATGTCTTTTTTTAAAAAATCCTAATTGACACATGATACTTGTACATATTCATGAGACAGGGCTTGTCACATAGTTCAGGTTGGCCTTGAGCTCACTATATAGCTAGCCCAGGCTGTCTTCAAACTCATGACAATCCTGCCTCAGTCTTCACATACTTGGATTGTAGGTATGCACTGTCACAACCAGCTTGGGTCTTATACACAAAAATTCTATCCATATCAATGTTCTAATCTGTTTCTTCCGTGCAACTTGTAATTTTCAATCTGAAACTTGTTATCTTCAATCCCATTTCGAATTGATTCTCATATAAGGTGAGACACAGGTGTCTAGTTTGACTTTTTGTGTGGTTACCCAACTTTCCAGTGCCACTTTCAGGTTGGCCTTTTTCCAGTGAGTTTCCTTATGCCTGGCTGAATACTGATTGACTGGAATTAGGTGAATTTACTTCTGCATTCTCTGTAATGGTCTAATGGTCTGTATGTCTATTTTATGCCAGTAGCAGATTGTTTTGTTTTCTAAAACTTTGTAGTATTTTTGAAGTCAAGTGATACTCCAAGATTTGTGGGGTTTTTTTGTTTTTTGTTTTTTCACTTAGAATTGCTTTGGCTACTTGGGATCTTTTGTAATTCTATGGAATTATAGTATTATTTTTTTTTATTTCTGCAAAGAATACCATTAAAAAATGTATAGACATTATTTTGAATCTGTAGCTTGTTCTGCCTCATATGGACATATTAGTGATATTAATTTTTTCACTTCACAAACATTCCACTTTTGTGTGTGTCTTCACTGGTATTTTTCAAGTGTTTTTGTATATTTCAAGTGTTTCCATTGGAGAGATGATTCATCCCCCGCTTACATTTACTCAGCTATATTTGTAATTATTGTAAGTAGCATTGGTTTCTTAATTTCTTTTTCAGCTAGTTCATCATGGATGTGTTGAAACAACTAATTTTTGTACATTGATTTTATCTTGCAACTTTATTGAATTTATCATATATCACAGTGTAAACACTGGAGTCACCAGTTTTTTTCCATATATAAGATCATATCATCTGCAAATAGGAATGACTGACTTCAGTATTATGCATGTGGTAATTTTGGTTTTTCATTGTTTAGTTCAGGCTGGCCTTGAAGTCACTATGTAGCTCAAGCTGACCTCAAAGCCACAGTGATCCTCCTGCCTCTGCCCCCCAAGTGCTGGGATTACAAGTGTATGCCACCATGCCCAGCCAAACATATACTTTACATGAGAGGATAAGACGGTGATACATAGATAAGGGAAAGTGCCATTAATTTAAAGATTTAATCCACTTTAATATTAATCTGTCCCGGCTTTCTCTACAAATGCATTGGTTCTTATAAATAGAACCTACTCTCTTTAAGAAAAAAAATGCATTGCTTTCTTTAAAAAAGTACAGCAATCACAAATAGACTATGACTGTTCACGTTAACTAGTTTTCCTGCCCTCTGAGAGATCACAACCAGCCCCTGAATTTAGCCTGGCCAAATTAGGCCCCAAGAAACTATTTAAAATATAATCAATATCATTTGGACTTTATTCTGATTAGCATGGGAATGGTCAGGTGTTTCTGAGTGTCTTTTATCCCACTAATTCTATTCTTTGCTTCACAAGAATATGCTAGCCTTCCTTTCTGCTCAGCAGTCTATGGCTGCCTGTTCTAAAGTTACAAATTATGCAGGAAGCTCTCCCGTGCAGAGATCAAGCCTGGACCACTACGTGGCTTTCATTCCTGCCAAGTACATGCAGTTGGCCTTGTCCTGAAGGAAAACAGCTTTTCACGGCAGGAGCCACAGGAGCTGTTTACATGGTCAGAAGCCCAGCTTTGCTCCTGTTTCCCTCCTGCCCCAAACAATTAGCCTCAGTCAGGATATCACCTTGCCCTTACCCTAATGACACATAACAACAATACATGAGCTGGCAGCTTAGTGCAGTAAGCAAGGAGCTATCTGGATTCGTCCCTGATCATTTCAAAGTGACCCTTGAAGAAAGCATAAGCCATCTACCTCATCACCGAAGGCCTCTCGGGTAACATCTCCCCCAAATCGACCCTGCTGTCACCCAGGAGCCAGGAACATGAGGATTCAAGGCTTTTTCAGACCTGCCAGCACAAATTTCTATTCCATCCTGAGTGAGGGTATGCACAGTGTCAGTAGAATGCTTAATTCTGGAACAATCCGGGACAAAGGGCTAGAGATTAGAAATATTCAGGTAACAATCTCTGGCCTGTGCTTTTCCAGCCCCATCAGAGACTCAGCAGAGAGGCTGCAGGAATACACTTCTACTGTAGTATGCAATCAGCAAACATGCAGGCCAGTAATCCAGACAGAACACTCGTCAGATACAAGAAATCTGGATTTCAACCCTAGAGAGGCCCTTGCTCAGTTTGTATTGGTCAAAGCTTTTGTATTAATTAAAACTAAACAAAACTCATTCAAATTAGCTTTAAGCCAAATAGGATCTGAAGTATGTGTTCACATAGAACTTCAGAAGCTGAACCCCAAATGCACCTGGAGCTAAGAACTAGAAGCCAACAAGAGCAAGCCAGCTTCTGTCCCTTACTTCCTCCCTATCCTTTTCTCTCTTCTTGTTCTGTGATCTATTTTTATCACGTGCTTATGTCACTGATATTGCATGCCCAACAGAAGTTGGTCCCCCAAGTATAAATATCCTCAGCCCGAAAAACAGCTGATGAGGATCACTACATCTCATTTCCAAATTCCCAGTTGAGAGAGCTGACCGATTGGGTCAGAGGCTTCATCCTGGTCCTGTCTGCTGTGGCCTGGAACAAAGTGGGGGAAGTCAGGACCACACAGTAGGAATGTGGCCTGTTTGAGGGAGGACTGTGGTGCCCAGGAAGGGACCAGGAGGGGTTCTTGGGCTGAGAATGCTGTCAAAACACGTCTGTACTAGTTTTTAGTCTGCTCAGATTACAATTCTTTGGGGAACTTCAATTTCTAGTCCCTAAATTTCTCCCTGTTTTTATACTCTGTGTATCTTCAGCTCTGTTCAACAAAGACATCAGCCTGACAGTGAAAAAATATTTTCTCACTTGACTTTGGGAAAAGCAGTAAGCCCTTTGCTTGAGAAATGGAATGAATTATAGGACAAGTATGAAAAAATAATTGACAGATGGACCTAGGAGATCAATCATGTTAGCCATTCTCTTACCCACTGTGGCCTCCACCTGAACATCAAGATGGCTGGGATCTGATGTAGGCATGTTACTTGACCTCTTAAATCCTAGAGTAATTGACAGAACCACTGCAAGAAATGGACCAGAAGCTCCAAATATCATTAAGGTTATAGAATCTCCACTGCCTAGCACATGCCACCCTAAGTATCCATCTTGTTGCTGTAAGTTAAAGAAGTGCACACTGGAAGGAAGAAGGCTTCTTGCGCAGTAGCAAAAGTCCATCCGAAGCTAGTTATAGATAGCAAGGACACAACTGTGGTTTGTAAAGAGACATGTGCACTGCGCGATCTAAATAGACCTTACTAGGGACTTCTTATGCTAGTCCATCCATATTGGTTTTCCTTCCCTAGAGCTCACAAAACATCTCCTTCCCCTTCTCTTATCTCCCTGCAAATGACTGGGAAATTGTCTGGCCCATACATACCGGCCTTGGGCCAGGAGTCTCCTTCAGTGTCAGTCATTTCTGAACCAAGTACATTTGGCTGCCGTCTTGGTATTTTTCTAAATTACTGTCTTCAGCAAATGCTTAGATAAAACAGTCTTTTTATTATTCTGATGGAATTCAGCAAACAGTGTCTATGGGACTTTTGTTTTTGTGAAGTGCTCTGTTGCCAGGATACCCAGGGTGAAGATGTCAAAAGAAGACACGCTGAAAGGACAAGCTATAGTGAACATCCCCGAATCAGCTCTTTGCATACTAATCACTTTGGTTCACCCTGTGCTGTTTCTATTTGCTATAGGGAAGATACTGGTTTGCAGTTTCTAAATAATAAACTATCCAGAGAACAGAAAACATGTATTATTAAAGAGGGCAATGCATGCTTAACTCCCTTGTTTTATTTTCTGGCTTTTTTCTTTTCTTTTAAAATGTGGAACTATGACCATTAGAGATAAATTGTGCTTTTTCATTAATGCACATAGAGAAATAGATTTCTTCCAGAAACTTTAAGAAGTCTCAAACACATTGAAAAGCAAAAGGAAAGGATAAAAGGAAGGAAAACTATCTTTTACAAAAGCAGAAAGACTGTAAAGCCCAGAGAATTTATTTTAAAAGCACAGGTCAGGCATTTTCACAAGTATTTATCAAGGTCATATTAAGTATATAATATGTTGCTGTTGTCCTAGACTTTAATTTAACTAGAACTACTTACAAGTAAATAGATATAAGTTCCTATATCTAAACAAATTTAGAAAATCAGCATAATAACTAAAGTTCAGAGTAACAAGTTCTGAATCCTGTCTTGGCATTTACCCTCAGGGACACAGTAAATAAAACAATTATGATAAACAAATAGTGTGGTTGTCAGGGTGGAGACAGTCAGCTTTGGACTGTATCAGTGCTATTATCCTGGCTATAACATGTTTAGCTATTCGAGTGTAGCCTATCCATACTACAAAAACATAACGTATTAAGTTCATATAAGCACGATATCTTTAAAAAAATTCTGGCTAACTATGTGCATCCCATCTGAGATCAGCAAGTTTGGTGGAGATGTGAAAGAGGATTGACCACAAGAAATGTTCTTTCTTTTTTTTTTTTTTTTTATTTTAGTACAAGGTTTACAGGGTCTCACTACATAGATCAGACTTGTAGTGATCCACCTGTGTTCAGCCTCCCATGATCTGGGATTACAGGCACATGCAACCACTCCCAGTCTCAATCCCTGTTTCAGTGTGCTGCAGGGCTGTTACGGCAGGCCGGGGATCGAACCCTCAGCCCCTGCATCTGCCTAAGCAGGCGCTTTAATCCACTGAGCTATTTGGTCAGCCCCAGGAAATTTCTATTATGACCAGTTGTGGCTTGTATCTAGATGTGCCCCCAAAAGCTTCATGCAGTCATGGGTGGGGTTTTGGAAATGACTGAACCTAGGGTATGCAATGCTAAGATCAAGTATATGATGCTGGGATTGATTCATGGCATTATTCTAGATTAAGGCTGGCCTAGCCAGGGTGTGAGTGCTACACAACCTAAGGATATGTAGCCTGAATAAGATATAAGGGACAGAAAGAGGGTGTGGCTTGTCACCTGTCACTTGCTGTTTGCTATTTTTACTGTCTTCTACTTGCTATAACTGCCTTTCTGTCTTTTTATCCTGTTGGTGATTTCTTTTTGTGTGCAAAGCTTTTTAATAAGATGAGATCCCAGTGGTTCACTCTTGGAAGTATTTCCTGTGTAGTCTGGGTTTTGCTCGTGAATTCTCAACCTACACCTATGTCTTTAAGATGTCTACCTACTTTCTGTTATAATAGATTTAGTGTTTCTGCTTTAATATGTAGATCTTTGATCCATTTTGACTTTAGGTTAGTGCATGTTGATAGATATGGCTCTAGTTTTAGTCTTTGTCATCTAGACAACTAGGTTATTTTAGGACCATCTGTTAAAAAGACTATCTTTCTTCCAGTGAATATGTTTGGCCCCTTTGTCAAAGATAAGATGGCTGAGTGTGTGTGTAGCTGTGTTTGTGGATTCTAATCTGTTCCACAGGTCCTCATGTCTGATTTTTTTCTTTCTCGGCAGTACCATGCTGATTTTCTCATAGGAGCTTTGTAGTATAATATCAAGTCAGGAATTGTGTTGCCTCCTGCCTTGCCTTTGTTGCCCAGGAATGCCTTTGCTATTCTATGTCTCTTCTGCTAATAGATAAATTTTAGTGGTGTTTTCTCTAGTCGTGGTAGGTATGATAATGCTATTTTAATCAGGACTGCATTAAATCTCTATAACAATTTTGGGAGTATGTTCACTTTTACTTTGTGTGTTCTTCCTATCCACTAGCAAGAGATATTTTTCCATTTTCTGATATTCTCTTCAATCTCTTTTTTCAGAGTACTATAATTTTCAATGTATACTTCCTTTGCTTCCTTTATTATACTGATTCCTAACTATTTCATCTTTTTGGATGCTATTGCAAAGGGTGTAGTTTTCCTCATTTTTCTATGAATGAGCTTGTTGCTTTTGTACAGAAATGCTATTGATTTTTGAGTGTTGATTTTGTATCCCACTATGATACTGAATTTGGTTATTAAATATAGAAGTCTTTCATACCATCTGCAAATAATGATAATTTAACTTCTTTTTTTCCAATCCTTATTCCTTTCAGTTCTCTCTCGGATCTAATTGCGCTGACTAATGTTTCCAGAACTACACTGAATAAAAGTGGTGATAGTGGACATCAATTTTAGAGTGAATGCTTTCAGTTTTTGTCCATTTAGCATAAAGTTGGATGTCAGTTTGTCACAGATAGCTTATATCAAATTGAGATAAAGACCATTTAATCCAATTTTCTGTAAAGTTTTATCTTGAATGAATGTTGGACTTTATTAAATGTTTTTGCTGAATCAATTGAGATGATTATACAATTTGTATCTTTAGTTCTGTTGATATATTGTATTACATTTATCAATTTGTATAGATTGAACTATCCCTGCATTCTTAAGATGAATCCACTTGGTCATGTTGTATAATCTTCATGGTGATTTGCTGCCTTCTGTTTGCTAGAATCTTTTTTTTTTTTCTTTTCAAAGTTTTATTGATAAACATATAGCAATGAGACAGTTTCAAATCAAATCAAAAGTACATTTTCAACAAATAATACA
>NW_004524585.1:14572630-14617712 GCF_000260255.1 Octodon degus
TGTTTTATTTCAGAAGCGGTTGATTCATTGCTTTCAGCTGTGTGATTTCCAATTTGTTCTGTGTTAGTGTCCTCTGCACTTGTTACGGGTGGGCTTGGATTCTGAGGTTGCATTTTGTTCCTTTTCCTCATTTTGTGTAGCACTGTCTTCTGCCCTTTGTTGTAGATCTTTGCTGTAGTTATGACCTTCACATGTACTGAAGTTCAGGTGGAGCTCTACAGAGTTTGGACTTATCCAGCTGCATCTGGCTTAGGTCTGGCTGCTGTGCTCAGCTCCTACCCGCTGTGGACCTGGGCTAGGACTGGGTCTGGGGGTTCCCGGAAGTCGGCAGAAATTCCTACTCGGCGGGAGGGGTGGGCAGGTACGGCGGAGTGGTGGGGGGCGGCCCGAGGGGCTGGGAGAGGGTACGGCCCACGCTGCGCCTGGGCTGGGACTGGTCCCCCTGGCGCAGGGTAGCAGCAAGCTCTCCACACACTCACCGGACCTGGGCTAGGACTGGGTCTGGGGGATCCTGGAAGTCGGCAGAAATGCCTACTGGGCAGGAGGGGTGGGGAGGGGTGGGGAGGTATGGCGGTGTGGTGGGGGGCGGCCCGACGGGGTGGGAGAGAGTCCGGCCCACGCAGCCCCTGGGCTGGGACTGGTCCCCCTGGCGCAGGGTAGCAGCAAGCTCTCCACACACTCACCGGACCTGGGCTAGGACTGGGTCTCGACTTGCACTTCTTTTACAAGATACTTCAGGGCTGGAGAGATAGCTTGGCAGTCTAAGCACCAGCATGGCAAGCACAAGGACCAGGGTTCAATGCCTGGTATGGCAAGCCATGCCACTGAGCCAGCCATGGAAACTGGGCAAGGTGGCACATACCTGTAATCCCAGTGCTGGGGCACTGATACAGGAGAATCACTATGAGTCTTGGCTGTGTAGTGAAGACCCTGTACTAAATAAAAAGACTATTTTATTAAAAAAAAGAAAGGAACTTGAGGTGTAACATTAGGTTGTTTATTTGTTCTCATTCTGTTTTCCTGATGAGAGGATTCACTGATATAAATTTCTTTCTTAAGACTGATTTTTTTGTGTATCACAGGTTCCAGTTTGTTGTATCTGCATTTTCATTTCATTGTACATATTACTTTCTTCCTTAATTTCATCTGTGACTTATTGGTTGTTCAGGAGGGTGCTACTTAATTTCCACGTGTTTATGAAGTTTTTGTAGTGTCTTTTGCACTAATTTCCAATTTCATTGCACTATTGTCAGGTAATATACGTGGCATAATTTCAGTTCTTTTGCATTTACTTAAGCATGTTCTATGGGATAAAATATGGTCTATTCTAGAGAACATGTACGTATAGCTGCAAAGAATGTGTATTTTAACATTGTTCATTGGAACACACTGTAAACATCTAATAAGCCCATTTGTTCACAGCTTTAAGTTGTGATATTTCTTTAATGAACTTTTGTCCAGTTGATCTACTTGTGACAGTGGAGTATGAATGTCCTCCATTATAATTATGTTATTGTTCATTTGATTTTTTATGTATATCAATAATTTTCTTATATAGTTCAGTGATCCTTTGTGGTACACATATATACGAATATTTCCTCATCTCAAATTCTCCCTTAACACGTATACAGTTTCTTCTTTATTCCCATGCTTGGAAATTTTTGTGCTACTACTCCTGTAAATAGTTTTTTTTTTAATGTAATTTATGTTGACTTCTGCTTTTTTATTGACATCAGTTATTTGTCTATCTGTTAGTTGATACATTGTACCAACTTGGCTGAATCAGCTCCAGCAGTTCTCAGCGTGGGGGCCTAGCACTGCAGGTGAGCAGGCCCAGGAATTGAGAAAGGCTTCCTGGCGCCCTGCCCGACTTCCTGCCGCCCTGCCCGGCTCCACTTTGGAGGAGCTACAATCCCTAGTCTTCTCAGTCAAGAGAGAAGGAAAAGAGAGGCTTGATGGACGCCACAGCTGCTGCTCCTCCTCTGCTCTTCATTGTTTTCTGCCGCATGAACTGAACTGCTGTTGCTTGCCTTGGAGCCAGCGGACTATGGACTGAACCCTCCAGTAACTGTGAACTAAGTAAACTTTTCTTTCCTTCATTTTGACTGTGGTATTTGACAGCAGTGATGAGTAAAAAGTAACTAAGACAGTCTATTATGGTTTTTTTTTGTATCATCTGTATCTGTTGCATAGTTATTTCCTGATCTTTTGCTATTTTCAAGAGATCTTTCCTTTCACGATCACTAGATGAGAATCTGTCTTCAAAGTCTGAAAGTCTGTCTTCAGGATCATTCAAATAGTTTTGCCAGTTTCTAAGGCATTTTAGGTTTCCTGGGTATCTGTTTTAATCAGTTCCATGCATTATATTTCTTTCTTATATTAATCATTCACACTTTCCATCTTCTTTGTATTAGAATTTTTTTTTATCTGTCTCTACTCTAGACTTTCTGAACAATTCCTTTATAAATGTTGAGACTTCTTTTTTTAACCTGAGTGAATATTTCTTATTGAATTTTCTCTATAGCCTCATTGATATGTTTCTTACTAAGTTGCTATCATTTCAATAATATCAAGCATTTTTATTCCATTTCCTCTACCTTACTGTCTCCTGGACTTGTTCTGGTTGGACTAGAGGTTCGAGATTGCATTTTGCTTCTGAGTCTTGTCATTTTCTATTTCATAAGTTGTTATTTTGTTTTCTGTATTGATCCTTCTAAAATTTTGTAGGAGGTAACTTTATCACTCCTATCAGCACTCTTTAGGCAAGGTTTGTTCTTCAGGATGTCTTTTGTGTGTAGGAGTCTCTTGGTTTGTGTCTGTCCCAAGATCCTTTTCAATTAATTAAGAGTGAGATGTTACTATCTGTTTGGCTTGGTCCCTAGTCCTTTCTTTCTATGATGTGGTGGGATTATTACCCCAAACTTCCCAGTACTGTTACAAAAGTGAAAACAAGCACAGTTTAGAATTTGACAAACCGTGGTAACTATGAATTTTATACCTTTAACCATGGAAGGAATATCTATATTTATATAACAGAAACAATCATAAATTGAGACCTTGAATGCAAAGTGTTTCCCCCTGGTGAAGTGGCTTTACACAAAGCCAGGAAATTTAAGGATAGTGAATAGAACAGAAATAACTGAAAAGAAAGTAGAAGCCAGGCTGGAGGACAAAGGGTGGTCACCCAAGATTTGGGAAACTAGAGAAGAGAACAGAACACACAGAAGTAAGGAGTAAGCAAAGGATTATTAAAGCTGACAAGAAAAAATAGAGACTGTTCATCATGTGAAAATATGGTTAAGTCTAAAGAAATAAGTTGAGAAAAGAGGAAAAGGAGACCAATTAGCACAAAAAAACAGGTAAAATGTTAAAAATTAAAAATGACATAAGAATGGGAAACAAACTACGAAGAAAAGAGGAAAAGTAAAATAAAATAAAATAAATGCCTCTGGTATCCACCAAGAGCCCAGAAATACAGGGTAACACTGCCAGACCTGCAGCAGAGTTCTGTTGGATTTGAGGCTGCTTTGGGCCTCCATATATGAGGGTCTGGGGCCACAATCTTCAGCCAGGACTTTCTCTATGTCCTTTACCAGTCTTCCACTCCTTACCCCATTTCTCTTAGCAACATTTCTCTCCCCCTTGCTTTGCTGTTTGCAGGTAGAGGTGAGGGGCTGTTCCCACCCAGCAGCAACTTGGGCTCCTCCCAGTCCTCTCTCAGTCTTCTGTGTGCTGCTTCCCCTGCTAGTCTCTGTCCTCTCAGGTCCTTTGTTTCTGGGCAGAGTGGGATGTTGTGATGCAGTCTGGTCTTCTGCTCCTGATGTTACAGTCCAAGGCTGCTCATTCTCAGCTGTTAGTCCTGTCCCGAGATGAGGTGCTGATTTCCCATTTGTGGCTTTGTAAGTTCTGTAGCCACATCACCTGCTTCTGCTGCAGTCTGTGACCTCCTCTAGTGAGATGTGGATGGGGTGCTGTGGGGTGCCTTTCTGCTTCCATTTCCAGCAGCATGGGGACAGTCTAGGGCTGTACAGTCTAGAGCTGTAGGGCTATTCCCCGTACCTCTCTAACCACAGATCATGGGGGAGGGGCTAGCTATTCCATTTACTATGCACCTGTGTAGTCTTTAATCTTGTTCCTGGCAGTTCCAGTTAGTGCTCTGTGTTTCAGCTGAATTTCTCTGAATTGCTCTGAACAAGGCTCCTCCTCCATCCAGCCATGTTGTCTCCTCACCCTGTAACTCATGTTTAACCAGCTGCAACCAACTACCTGAGAAGAGTTGTGACTTTTCTCTTGGCCTTGCCAGTTGACAATCTGGATTATTTTTTTCTGATTAATTTGCCTCTGTTTTTGGAAAAATAGGTCCCAGATCACCAATAGCCTTTCCACAGAAATGTCACACTGTCGGAAAGAAAGCTAAGCTTGTCTCAAAAGAACAAGAGAGAGGGGCTGAAGCATAAAAGCCTCAAGACACAGAATATGGTGAGAAATCTCAAATACACCCTGGAGGTTGCATGTGAAATTATAACATAGCCCTGAGTGGAAATAATCTCCATGCTGCATTTAAAACAAGCATGCCTGTATCTCTATCAGAATTTCTTTTAATTCAGTTCACCCATTCTTCTTTGCCTTTTAGCTCTCTTCTTTCCCTTAATTCTCTGCTTTATTTCCATTCCCAAAATTCATTCGTAACTAGATACAATCCATCCCTGTTCTCACCTTAGATGAGGAGACTGTCTGTAAACAAATGTAGTGACTCCCTTTTAGACTCCTTGCTCACTTCTGGGTGTTTTCACATAATGTTGACTTAGCTAAATTTCAACATAAACACTCTATGATATTATTTCTTGTCTACAGAAAAGGAACTGAAGAGCAGAAACACTTTAAATTATTTGTTCCATCCCATGGTAGATCCCTGAGCTAGGAGCTTTAGGCTCCTTTTTTTCTCCTTTTTTTACCACGGTAAATACTCATTTGATGATACCTGTTCTGTGTTCCCTAGAAATAACATAACATAAATTACCACTCAAACTTGGACAGTTTTTCAGAAGAAAAACAGCACTATCCATATTTGTATGGATATAAATTTGGACTAGCCAGAGAAAGATGTGGTTAATTATCCTAATATGAGAAAGGCACGAAATGCAGTCAAGGACCACCTACAGTCTACCACACTCCAAGCTTTGTGTATAAGGATCTCTCAACATAACAAACAAATGCAAAACTGAGCCAAGTGCAAGTGGCTGAATCATTTTTGCGTGCCTGGAAACCATCCTTAAAAGAACATGGATAAAAACAATTCAGCCAGAGCAGCCACTCAAAGTAATGAAGCGACTGTAGGAATATCACTGAAGACAGAAATTTTGAAATTGACTTTCAATAATTTTTTAAAAAATAGTCTTCCTCCAACTAGAAAAGCTCATGTCTTATAAAGCATTCTGTGCTTGAGATTTAAGGACCAGCTAACTTACCCTGTGCAATAGCATGTAACTAAATGCAATATTTATACTAGCTACTTTCTCTTCTTCATTATCCCAATCTAAAAGAACTGTGAAAAATAAATAAATAAAACCACTGTGGGCCTAAGTGAAAAACAACTCAAAGCCACTGCTGGCTCTATTGGCCAGAGCTGAAAAGACTCAAGCCAATAGTCTTACTTCAAAGGAAAATTTGCATCCCTCTCCTACCTGGAAATTCTCAAAGCACATCAGAGGATCTGGAATCAGCTAGGATTTTAAACAAAGCCAGGATGATATTTACCAGCCTAAAAGACAAAGTCTCCCTGTCGCTGCCCTGGCCATAACTGAGTGTGGTGTGCATTTGGGCTAGCACAGGAGCAGCCCTGGTTAGCTTTGAAGTCAGTGGACATATCCCCGGGGGACTATTTCCATGTTCAGTCTTCAAAGGGGTTCTGGGTGCATCAGCTACCCCCAGCTACTGCCTCGGAACCAAATGGACTTTGCCTTCTGGCAAAAGAACCAAAAACAAAGTTTAATATCTAAATAGTCTCTGATGGCACTGCTTTGGAGGCAAGTAAGCTACTGTCTACCAGATGGAAAAAGCTGAAGCTGTGACAGGGATGGCCATGGAGATAAAAGAGAGGAAAACACAGTGTCCTGGTGCTCAGGAGAAGGAGAGAGTGTAAAGAAGCCAGTTTTTGTTACAGCTTAAAATCATCAGTGTTCATACAAAAGTCTTTCACAAAATCAAAACCAATAATCCACATTAAAGGTAGAATCTCTACTAGGCTGTCCTGGGGCTTTGTAAATAAATTGAACTGCGTCTAAATCTATATATAATCTAGGTCTTGAAGAGTAGTAGTGTGCAGTCACTAGCTCTCAGACAGCTGGTCTGTCCAATTCATTGAGCACAGCTGAGTTTGTTTATATGGGTTCACTCATCACATGCAGAGCAGGGCACCTGAGTGAGCAATGACATCTTAGGACCCAAAGCCTGGCATCTGATCTCAGAGTACCTTTGATTACAGGCTTCAGTCCCAACATTTACTAATGTGGGACTTTAGAATGGTGTACTTAATTGCTCTGGGTTTCCACTTCCTCCTCTTCCAAAGGTAGAAAGGAAAATAATGATCATAACTCCTAGGGCTGGTGGAGAATTGAGTCAATATGTGTAAAAATGATAGAACAGTGCTTGCCAAATGGTATATTTCCTAAATGCTGATTATCATTATGGATAATAGAAACACTTTGATTGCTTTTTCACAATTGGATAAATTATTCATGTTTGTTGTGGTTTAGATTCCCTCTTGTTTGGGAAAGAATGTAAGTCACCTAAAAACTTCTAAGTAAAGTACAGGAGGCATAATTTTCAAATAGAAGCTAGAGAGAAAAAAAAAGGGAAGAAATACAATTAAGCTAAGTTATTTATTACTAGTATGTTTAACAGTGAATTGACTTCTCAAAGGAGACCATGAGGAAAGATAATAGCTGGAAAGACACATGAGAAAGGAGAAGCTTCATGTATCATCTACCTTAAACTAGATATTATTGTCTATTCCTAAATAATTTTTCATCTGATGCTTCATATTACTTCCTCTGAATCCAATATTTTCCATAGTTTCCTTCTCTTGTTTCTCATCACTATGCCTGGTTGCTTGTGCTAAGGATGTACTGCAGAATTTAGGAACATTCAGCTAAAGAGAAGAGGGAGACTGAAGAGCTGGAAGCTAAGAACAAAGACAAGCACAGACCAGAAAAGAAAAAAAGAAGCAAGAAGTTTAAGGGACTTAAAATACTCCCTGTCCAGCCCTATAAATCTATTACTTAAAGACGTGTTCTGTCTACTCCAGAGTGCTCTGAGGCTCTCGGAACCTACAGGGAACTCCCAGCTTGGCCTCTGCTTTCAATTAATGCTGGCCATTAACATTTCCATGAGGTGCTGCATTTGTCTTCTGAATATGGTAATGATCTCAGAGTTCCTCCTTGTCTTGGAAAAATTTATTCACCACAAGTGTCTTCTCTGAGAACCAATGAGAAGAACAGTGCCTTAAAGAATTTCGCTGTGTTTTGATTATCAAGATTAACTACAGCATGGGTCATACATTTATTGTCATATGAACAAGGAAGATATTGATAGTCTAGAACTAGATGATTAAAATAAAAACTCATGTTTAAACTCATGACACTAGAGGGGATCTTTTAGAGAACATTAATTCCCACTTCCTTGTTTTAAAGCAGGCAAACTGACTTTTTCCAGCTACCCTATTCTGTTCTTGGTAGAGGAAGGGTAGATACACATAAGTGAAATTTTCATCAAAAGTAATTAACAGAACACTATGCATGATTGCCTTTATTTAGTTTATCATTGTAAGAACACCTTCTACACTTGTCTTAGTTACTTTCTCATTATAGAAATACAGTACCCAACATCCACCCTTAATGGTTAAGTTTATCTTGACTGATTGCTACAGTCCTTAGTCACCTGGTTCCAACACAGAAAGCAACGTGGCAAGGGGCAGAGGGAAGGAAAATCTGCTCTCACCATGGAGTCAGAAAGCAGAACAAGAAGGGAGAAGGGCAAAGTAAGATAGATACACTCTTCTTGGTAACAGCCCCCCAGTGACCAGCCTCTTCCAATCAGAACCCCTTTCCTATTAGCAAGTGAGCTATATCACCCCATGACTCAGTAATCTTCCTATTTCTCATCTATGAGTACCTGAGGCCTTGGAAAGACACCCTCATGTGGGCGAGGCTACCACTCTCAGAGAAAGCCTCAGAGGCTGGTACAAAGCATACTGTCTGCTATCCTCTGAACTGGGCCACTCAGGAGCCTCTGTTGAATCCTCTCCCATTGTCCAGTTGCTAATCTGTCAGCGTACCTCTTGCTATTTCTCATGAGAATCAGTTATGATTCAAAAAGTTGCTATTTGTCATAAGAAACCACAACACAAAAATCACTATGTTGGGAAGCATAATTGTACAGTAGTCCTCGCTATTTCATGGTCTGACTTTCACAGACTCACTGTTTCACAGGTTTTCAAAAAATATTAACCTAAATTATTTATTGCAGATTTTTTTGCTATCTTGCGGGATTTTCAAGACTACAGTATACTTATGTTGTTAAAATTATGTGGGTTTACGAGTTTAGAAAATGGCTAAGAACATTAGAAATGCTTTTAAAAGTGTGTGAGAGAATTATAAGAGTATGGGAAAGGTTTATAAAGCCTTAAGATATACACAAATACTAAAATAAACATAATGTCGCTACTTTGCTGATTTTCACTTGTCTTGGGGATGTCTGGAACAGAACCTCCATGATAAGTGAGGAACCCCTGTCTTCAAAAGTCAATCAGTAAACTCTAGCTAGGGAGCCAGAAGGCAACTCCGTGCCTACGTGCGTGAACTGCCTGACATCTATTTACCTCATTTGTCATGAACACCATGACAAAAGAATGGCCACCAGCCATAGAATCCTTGACTATCGATGCACTGTTACCTTTAGCTCACCTCTCTGAGCCTCAGCCTCCTCCTATATGAAATGGAAACTCCAATAATAGTTCCTATAATGTACAGTTATTGCAAAATGTTAAAGTGATAAACCAAATAAGGCTCCGGAATACAGAAGTACTAAATAAAGCTGACCACTTAGGGCTGTGAAGCACACATGCACTCATTAGCACAACAAGGAAATAAGAGTACATGCCGCCATCGGGAATATAACCTTGTAATGCACATGAATACATATGTGAACACATATCACACTTGGAGGAGAGACCAGAGAGGGTCTTGTCCTGCTTCCCTTGGTTTACTCTTCTGACCCTTCCCCATCTATCTCATCTCCTTTTTACCTAACACATTCTATTTACAAAAACTCACTGGAGCCGAGGAATGGCTGATCTTTCATATTTTAAATCTGAATGCATGAAATGTCAGAAAGAAGGATTAAAAGTACAGAGAAAATTGGGGCCGGGAAGATGGCTTAGTGGAATAAGCACTTCCCTGGCAAGTGCAAGGGCCTGAGTTCAATCCCTGGTTCCACCAAAAAAATAAATAAATAAATAAAATAAAAAATAACAGTACAGAGAAAGTCCAGGGCTTGAACATAGAAAGAAGAAGAGGAGGCCGTCCAGTGAAAAGACATCATCAATAATCAACAGTGCTTTCCTAGTTGGTGAATAAATTCAAACATCCATGTAATTCTTATTAAAATACTGATTTTGTCTTAGTGCAGTTATTATGCTACTTACCAATCAGGAAATATAGTTTACTACTTAACTAAAAAACAAATTATGAAAGCAGGAAAGTATTTTCTAAATTATACATCCACGGGCTGGCCAAATAGCTTAGTGGATTAAAGCACCTGCAAGCAGGCACAAGGGCCAGGGGTTCAGTGCCTGGGTCTGCCCTGCCGGCTCCACCCCCAGGGCACGCTGAGATGTCAATTGAGACTGGGTGTGGTGATGCACACCTGTAATCCCAGCTCTTGGGAGGCTGTAACAGGCAGATCACAATGTGTCTGATCTAGTACTGAGACCCTGAAAACCCTGTAGACCCTTCCCTAAAATATAAAATAAATAAATAAATAAATAATACATCCACATCTAAAATATTTGTTTTCCTTGGAAGTTAAAGTGTACATTTTGTGAGCACGTGCCAGCTGGAGTTGCGCATCCTCCTTCCTCACTCACCACATCCACAGACCTCATGCATAGCCAATTATTTCCAGATTCAGTTTCTCTAAAGTAGAAAATTGTTTTCTTTTGGATGTTTACATTCTCTTCCATCATTTGAGGGTATCCTTCCCACTAATTTAATATAACTTCTTAAGCTCTTGGTTTTATTGATTTTCTCCAGAACAGTCAACCAACTTATTTTTTGTAGAAATTACCCTCTTTACTTATATTTACCATCAGCTTACATAATATTTAATTAAATTCTGGAATTTCAATTTTCACTCAATGGAAAGGATTTGGAAGCAAACACAATGAGCTCTTGATAAGCAAACAGGCATAAACTAACCAAGCATGCAAAATAACAAGGACATAGTGGTAAAAAAATCAACCAGCTATGATCACTCAGTATGCCATGAATTTCAAGCATCTGTAGAGAAGGAATGGAAGAAAATTGATTAATTTCATCAATTAATTCAATAGTAGTAATCACTGGAAGATGTTGTATTTATTTCCTTATATTTAATCTGCAAAAATATCCCTTCTGGTGATGAGTATCAGTTTTCCATGAAGTTTATACCCGATCGATGAAACTAAAATTAAACACAGCACAAAGCAATTAAGCACTTTTGTGTATCAGGCACTGTTGTGGGCATTGTAGCAGACAAAGGTTCTGTGGTGCTCCATCGCAGGGTAGTTCTGTACTGGGATGGTTGGGGCCTTGCATTTCTGACCCAATAAAAATTTTAATAATGCCTGCTTGACTCAATAAGCATGGAATTAATTCAAGGCTACCCTTTCCTCCTCTGAGAGCCTGGATGGATGAAAATGACAGAGACGTTTTTTTACCCTGTGTTTCATTAAATGATGTTATCATTTGCTGCATGTACTACATGTTGTTTATGGTACAGTCAATTGATTATGATGCCCAAAACCAAATGATAGATGAGGTATGGCTGTACCAGTAGCAGAGTAACAAGGAAAAAATAGCCATAATTAACATATGGAGGCATATGCATGCAATTTTGTGTCTTCTTTTATTTGAGTAATTCTCCAAATTTAAAATGATTCCTTTAATTAATCATATTCCCAAGGCTTTTTAGCCTTCAAATTACTTTAAAAGGATTGCTGTTGCTTTTAGTAAGAAGAAATGTTGCCTTAAATTTAGGGAGTAACTGGGAAGATTTCTAAAATATTTGTATTAAAGGACTTAGCTGTGTGTTACACTCTGTTCAGCCTACCTCCATAGACAGTTTGCCCATACGTGGCCTATGATGCCTCCAGCGCCCATCCCACAAGACAGGCCAGCCCCTTTGCACACAGG
Source organism: Octodon degus (assembly GCF_000260255.1). Taxonomy (NCBI): domain Eukaryota; kingdom Metazoa; phylum Chordata; class Mammalia; order Rodentia; family Octodontidae; genus Octodon; species Octodon degus. The sequence continues at coordinate 14,584,081 of NW_004524585.1, forward strand.
CATCCTCTCTGGGTGCAAGACCTATATGTGTCTCTGCCAACAGTGGCTTCTTTCTCCTTCGTGAATTAAATCCTGTACTTCAGGAAGTTCCAATCAAACTCTCCCCTCACAGGAATTTTTTCCCCTGTCCTGTTTCATCAAAACTGCACTTTATGAACACTCTTTAGCAATGACCAAGTTCAGACTTTCTCACCAAAGCAAAAACCCAGATTTGGAATTGATGAATGTCACAGCCACTATCTTATCATGGAACTGGAGTGAAACCTAAGGCTGTTGTCTCTCAGCACAAGGTGCTTTCTATTGTGTTATACTTTTCTATCTTTTGTTTGTTTGTTTAACTTTAGCACACACTTATGCAACCTCTGTAGTACTGCCCTGACTCAGAACCAGTCTGATTCAGGTATGTAAAGTATGCCTCTAATTACTACACAGTTTCCTTGAAATAGGGGCCATGCCTTTCTTGTCTTCAGCATGCATACAGCAAGAGGACATAGATGGAAGGATGAGCAGATGTAATTAGCTAAACCTCAGAGCAGACAGCTTCAGATCCTCCTAGCTACTTCCCAGTCCCCCAATAATCTCAGCCAGCACATGTCTTCTGATTGCATTTTCAGGCCCCCCCTGTGCTTTTGATTAACTTCTGTATTTTTCAGCCTTTGCATTGCCGAAGCATCCATTTTGTTTCCCCAAGTGGGACATAGAACTGTAGGTAACAGGCAGTTAATAAGCTTAACAGGTAGGGACAGAGGCTCATTAATGGTTGCTCTGTGATTTGTGGCAGGTTCCCTCAGCACCTAAATCTTGAAATAAATATATTCAGAGACTCCGTTATCCCGGAAGAGGACATGGATCATTTTTCTTTCATTAACAATGGAGCCGCTACAGCAACATTTTTATTTATGTGCACATTTCCAAGCCTAAAAGCTTGTCCTTTTAAACCTGCTCACACTAAATTTTGATCAGCCCTTGATGAAAGAAGACTTATGGATTGGAGACAACCTGGTAACCATCTGTGCCCAATGCATATTAAAGGAAATGTAAATTCACAAAAGGCTCCCCAGCATATATCAGCTTCTCCATCCTGGGAAGACAGAGGATGATTAGAGAATCTGTGGCCAAATCTCCTGATTCAAAAGGGCCATGCTAATGAGGAACTTTGTTGAAGTACACAGCGGGAAGTTGCCTAAAAAGAAATTTTTGATAAAGAGTGGTTGAAAATTCTTCTTCTCTTTATAGATGCTTTTGGGGGGGTCTCTATTCAACAATAAGACCATACACATACACACACACACACACACACACACACACACACACCCCTACCTGTGGCTCTGAGCTATCTGTGGGTCCAGACATAACAAATGCCCATACCACCCCAAACTATAGCCTTGGAGCTATAGAGCTGCTATACTTCACCTTCTAAACTAATCAGGTGGTTGGAATCAGTGTACTAGGATCAGATGGACTATTTGTTTGAACTTAGGACCTTGCAAAATTAAAAGATGAGAAGAGGCAATCTTCTACTGAAGGAGTAACCAGAGATGGTTCAGTGAAAGAAAAGTGAACCCAACATAGTGACACGGAGAGCCAGAGTCTGGAGAGAGGAGAGAGAAGAAAGAGAATAAGAAAATGTGTTGCTTTCTAAAATTTTAGATGTTGGGCCCATACCTGGATAAATGTTTTACCCTTGGGTTTCAGGAGGGAGCCTGTCTTCTATTTTTGTTTTTTAGTGTCCATCCTCTGTTTTGCTTGAGTTCATATGCAGTCAAGGATCCTGGAGGACAACTCCTGGCCAAGCAAAGCTTTCCTTTCAAGTGTTAGGGAGAGGAGATTATGGGGCCATAGAGCAACCTGATCAATGATGTAGAATGTGCCTAAGGAGAGTCACATGGAAAGAAAACATTCTCTCAGGCTTTCACAGAGAGCAAATTGGTCAAGCAATGGCCGTGACTCAACCACATGGCTGACACTGACAAAGGATCTACAAAGTGTGGTACAGGGTTACAGGATAAATCCTGAGGGTACTTGACTGACCTTATCAGATACAAAAGTTACATTTCTTGTTATATAGGTCTTGCTATATCTTGGTTTTAACCATCCAGCAGAAAAGTATAAAAATGAGGTATATAAAGTAAAGCCATATTAATATGCTGAGCTGTGAAAGGCTAAAGTCAACAACTTCTGAGAATAACCCACTACTATTGTCGATTTCTGGACTGTGTTGAATTGTTTTGCTGAATTCATGCACCTGTAGTATTTGGATGCCAATGGAAAACCCACCTCTGACAGGACTAAATTGAAAAAGGTGATACAAAGGAATGACCATTTTGTATCTGTATATGCAGAATAGTTAGGATAGATATACAGCCACTTTCGCTTAATTCAATGAGAAGAAAGATTTGTACTAATAGTATTTTGACAGGATATTCTGTCTGTATCTTGTACTATAACCACTAGGAAGATAACAATGTACAATGTATTAATTATTGAAACTGTCCTATTAATCAGTTTTGAAACTGTCTCATTGATATTTGTTTCTCAATAAACTAAAATTTAAAAAAAAGTGTTAGGGACAAGGGCCGGCCAAATAGCTCAGCTGATTAAAGCACCTGCAAGGAGGTACAGGGCAGGGCGATTCCCAGGCCTGCTGTGCCGGCCCCACCCCCAGGGCACACTGAGATGGCAATTAAGACTAGGCATGGTGGCATGCACTGTAATCCCATCGATCCCTGTACACAGGCGGATCACTATGAGTCTGATCTAGTAGTGAGACCCTGAACACCATGTAGACCCTTCCCTAAAATACAAAAAATAAAGTGTTAGGGACAGGTGCTCAGCACAGCCACACACAGGCCTTCCTCACCACTAAGACCCCGGAGCCTTAAGCCACATCATGCATCACCCCAGAAGTCTTGCTGGCTTATTTCAGAGCAAGACCGTCCTGCTGGTTCTGGAAGTCTTTTTCAGTGGCTCAATCCATATAAGCCCTCAGGATTGGAAGACAAAAGCACAGTGGATACAGGGGAGAGCCTTGGCAGAGCACCCGCTGTCGACCAGAGTATCGCTCCCTGGCTGTTCTCGTGCCTGCACCTCCACAAAGGAAGTCAGCCTCACGGAAAGCTGCAGGCTTGGCCAGTGCGTGTGGGTGAAACGCAGTGTCCTGCCCTAAAGAAAGTTAGGAGAGTAATTCTCTTCATCTCCCTCACATTGAAGACCTGTGCTTCCCTTCAAAGATATTTTGTACAGTATTCATTTGTATTAAAAATGCAATACCCAACTGGTCACGTTTCATCATTTCCTGGTTCCAACACGCGTCCTAGGTGTCTACAGGAAGAGTCTAACCTCTGAAACAGCTCCCCCATACCTGCCCACAGCTCATCCGGGGATGCAGTCCCCACAGCCCATCTTTCCTCTGACTGCCTTGAAAGACATCCCATTCATTCCCTAGGCTGCCTCAGCCAAAGGGGGTAATTTAATGCCACATGGGACACCGTATCCTTGGAGTGCTAAATACAAGTTAAGACTTGTGGCTCTTTTCAACTCTAATCACAGACTAATTTCTCTGATAAAGCCACTCCAGATTTCCATTCAGCCCAGATCCTTGGCAGCAGGCCTTGGAGCTGTTCTGGGCTCAGGCTGCCCGGCAGATCGTGAGACCTGAGCTCAGGCAGTCACCACATTCCTCCCCCTTGAACCTTTCGACCTGCTTTGTTTTGATTATTTTAAAATCCTGCCAACCCCATTAGGACTAATGCTCAGCTGAAAGCAGTCACAGCCTCTTGTCAGCAGCTTGGCAAAGCGGGACCATCAGTGACAAGGAGGGAGTTCAGGTCTGCTCTGCAAGAGGCCAGGACCTTCTGCTTCCAAAAGGGGAGGGAAAGGACACCTCCTACCCAAGCCTCTGCAGTCAGAGGCTCTCCTCGCCCCCAAGTTAGGCCTCGGGTCTTTGAAGGATATGAGCAGCTGCAGAAACACGGCAGCTTCATGATTCAGACAGTCCCCTCCTCCCCCAGCCGCTCGGAGTTTGTAATCAAAACAAAAGTGCACCTGTGCTTTGGCAAGCTTCAAAGGGTTGTAAGTTATGAGAAAATGCAACTGAGAGACAAATGCTTGAAGCCTGCACACTGTACCACAGCGTTCTGCCACTTAGCTCCGGGCGACCTTGAGCACTTGCTCAGTGGACCCTCTGCGTCAGATGGTGAGATTTGCCCTTGACCCTGGGACCTCCGCTCAGGACTCAGTCCGTCCTTCCACGCCTTAGATTTCTACCACCTTTCTTTAATGTTGAATAAAATGTTCCTGTGGCTTCCCCGCTGTCCTTGGCTCCTAGAACGTCCTTCCCTCCCTCTGTTCAAAACCAGCACATTCTCTAGGACCAACTGAAATTATTTGGTTTTTTTTGTATATGAATTCCTTGCCTCCCACATCCCTCAGGGTTCCTCATGCAGCCACTTCAGAGAGTTATTCACAATTCTGCAGTTAATTTCTGCCTCTTCATATTGTCCTTAAGTATTATTTCCATGTTAACAATGTATCACTTAATATCCTAATCATTCAGCACATGCTTAGATTGTGTGCTAAGATTAGAAAGACAAAAATGATAAAACAGTGAGGACAGATATTTCAGGGCATGATCTCCTAACCTCTCTCTCTTACCATTTACATTTCAGGAGCAATAGACTACGGCACTCTAATTTATTTTTATTTTATTTTTTATTTCTTGTCATTTGGAAACAGGATCTTGCTATGCAGTTCAAGCTGGCCTTAAGCTTACTTTATAAACCAGGCTGGTCTCGAACTCTCCAATATCTTCCTGCTCAGCCTTTCAAGTGCTAGATTACAGTAATGCACTGCCATGCCCGGCCCCTCTTTTTTATTTTAAAGAGAATAAAAAAATGTAAAAACAATGCAAAAGTTCACAGCCAGGTGATATTAACAATGGTTGTCACATTGCATATTACTACATTCAAAGTAGCTGTTCACATTACTAGATACAGGCATGCAAAACTGATTAAAAAATTAAGCATTAGCTGATCATTTCAATAACTCAATAGGAATTAGTAGTGCAATTATCTCAGCAACACTGGAGAGACAATACAATGTTTCTACCTGCGATATGATTTCTTTCACTTGTGAATATGATACCTACTTGCATCCATTTAACCATAAAAGCCTGAAGTTTATCTTTCTCTATAACTGAGTAACACTCCATTGTATAAAAATGCCACATTTTTTATCCATTCTTCAGCGGATGGTCATTTGGGTTGTTTCCAAGATTTAGCTATGACACACGGCACTGCTATAAATGTGGGTTCACGTAGATTGCTGTGGTGCAATGTTTTTCATTCTTCTGATAAGAAGGGTCAAATGGAACCTCTAATCTTAGTTTTTTGAGGACTCTACACTGATTTCCACAGTGGTTTTACCAGTCTACATGCCCAGCAACAGTGGAGAAGGATTCATTTTTCCCCACAGCCTCACCAGCATTTGTTATTGGTTGATTTCTTGATAAGAGTCATTTTTTCTGGGGTGAGATAGGATCCCAGGTTTTGTTTTAATTTGCATCTCTTTAATTACAGGTTATGCTGAACATTCTTTCATATATTTATGTGCCATTTGTATTTCTTCTCAGATACAATGGGCATCTCACATGCTCATTTTTTGATTTAGTATTTGAATTTGGGGATCTAGATTCTTTTAAAAAATGTATGTGTTCTAAATAGAAGTCCTTTGCCTGAGGTACAGTTGCATAAAATATTTTTTCCAATTTGTGAGTTTTCTGTTGATGATTTCTTTTGATGTGCAAGAACTTTTCAATGACATCCCAGTTATTGATTCTTTGATTTATTTCCCATGCAATATGGTTTCTATATATGAGCTCTTTACCTACACCCATGTCTTCAAAACTTCTACCTACTTTCTCTTCCAGTAGATTTAGTGTTTAACATTTAAATATTTGATCCATTTTGATTTTAGGTTAGTGTATGGTGATACGCATGGATCTAGTCTTAGTCTTTGTTATATGGACAACCAGTAATTTTTAGGACCATCTACTAAATAGATTATCTTTCTTCTAATGCACATGTTTGGCCCCTTTGCCAAAGATAAGATGGCTTGAGTGTGTTTGCACCTGTGTCTGCATATTCTAACCTGACCCAATGGTCCTCAGGTCTGATTTTTTTTCCAGTACCATGCTGATTTTCTCATAATAGCTTTGTAGTATAATATTAAATCAGGGTTTGTGATGTCTCCTGCCTTGCCTTTGTTTACCAGGGCTGCTTTTGCTTTTCTAGGTCGCCTCTACTTACAGATAAATTTTAGGAATGTTTCTTCTATATCTGAAAGGTACACTAATGGTACTTTAATTGGGATTGCATTGAATCTGTATAACAATTTTGGGAGCATGTCTATTTTTACAATATTTGTTTTTCCTATCCATAGGCAAGGAATATCTTTCCATTTTCTGAAATCCTCTTCTAGAATACTGTAACTTTACCTGCATATATCTTTTACCTCCTTTGTTAGATTGATTCCTAAGTATTTCATTTTGGGGGATGCTATTGTGAAGATGTGATTTCCCTAATTTCTGTCTCTGTTCATTTGTTTTTAATGTACAAGAATGTTATTGATTTTTAAATGTTTACTTTATATCCGGCAATGCTAATGAATTGTTATTAAATCTTCAAGTCTTTTGGTGGAGTTTTTTGGGTCTTCTATGTAGAGTATCATGTCATCTGCAAATAATGTTAATTTAACTTCTTTCTTTCCAAACTCTATTCTTTTTCTTTCTCTCTCTTGTCTAGTTGCTCTGGCTAATGTTTCCAGAACTTTATTGAATAGAAATGGTGATGGTGGACATCCTTCTCTTGTTCCTGATCTTAAAGGAAATGCTTTCAGTTTTCGTCCATTTAGCCTGATGTTGGCTGTTATTTTGTCAGAGATGGCTTTCATCAGATGGAGGTAAAGACAGTCTCCTGATTTTCTGTAGGGTTTCTATCATGAATGAGTGTTATTGGACTTTATCAAATGGTTTTTCTGCATCATTGGAGACGATCATGTGACTTTTGTCTTTGGCTCTGTTGATACAGTGTATCATATTTATTTTTTTTAAATCTTATTTATTTATGTGTGTGTGTGTGTGTGTGTGTGTGTGGCCAGCTCAGCCCACAAGGGGGTGGGGCTGGCTGGCATGTGGTGCTGGGGGATTGAACCGCGGTCCCTGTGCTTTGCCAAGCTCGTTCTAAGTAGGTGCTCTAGACCACTGAGCCATCTCACCAGTCCCGTATCATATTTATTGATTTGCATATATTGAACTATTCCTGCATTCCTGGGTTGAGTACACTTGGTCATGTTGTATACTCTTTTTAATGATTTGCTGCCTTCTGTTTGCTGGCATCTTATGGAGGATTTTTTGCATCTATATTCATTAGGGAGATTGGCCTTTAGTTCTTTCTTTTCCTTTTTTATTTTTATTTTTTATTTTTTTTTTTGGTCTTTCTCTGGTTTTGGTATCAGTATAATGCTTGTTTCCAGGAATGAGTTAGGGATAATTGGTTTCCTTTCAATCTTATTAAAGTGTTTGAGAAATACTGGTGTTAAATCTTCTCTAAATTTCTAGTAGAATTCTGCTGTGAATCCCTCAGGACCTGGGCTCTGCTATGTTGCTAAGTCTTTAATTACATTTCCAATTTCTTTGACTGATGTTGGGTTATTCAAGATTTCTAGATCTTCTTGATTCAGCTTTGGTATTTCATATGTATCTAGAATTCTGTCCATTCTTCATTTTCCATCCCATTAGAGTAAGGATTTTTGGCATAGGTATTGGTAATCTTCTGAATTTCTACAGGATCTTTGGTGATTTCTCCATTTTCATTTCTTATTGCATAAATTTCAGTCATTTATTTCCTCTTTTGGATAAAGTTTTCTAGGGACTTATTAATTTTATTCCTTTTTTCAATGAATTAACTCTTCAAATCATTAATTATTTGAATTATGTTCTTAGTCTGAATTGCATTAATTTCTCTCTGATTTCTATAATTTCCTTTCTTCTTTTGGCTTTGGGTTGACTTAGTATTATTTTTCTAGAATCTTGAGGTGCAGCTTAAGGCTATTTATTTGTGCTCATTCAGTTTACCTGATGTGAGAATTCACCACTAGAAATTTGCCTCTGAGGACTTCTTTCATTGCATCCCATGGGTTCTGGTAAGTTGCATCTGCATTTTCATTTGATTGTAAATGTTGTTTAATTTCACCTATAACCCATTGGTTGTTTAGGAAGGTATTATTTAATTTCCATATGTTCATAGGATTATTGTGATTTCTTTTGTCAATAATTTTTAATTACATTGCACCATGGTCAGATAATATGCAAGATGTCTGCTTTCAGTGATAATTTCAGTTCCTTTGCATTACTTAAACATGTTCTTTTTTTTCTTTTTTATATTTTTAGGGAAGGGTATACAAGGTGTTCAGAGACTCACTACTAGATCGAGTCATAGTGATCTGCCTGTTTAGAGCCTCCCAAGAGCTGGGATGACAGGCATGTGCCACCATGTCTTACTTAAGCATGTTCTATGGACCACTATATGATCTACTTTAGAGAACATCCCATGTACAGCTAAGAATAATGTGTATTCTGATGTTGAGTGAAACACTCTGTCAAGGTCTACTAAGTCCATTTATTCACATGTTTGGTTTAGTTCTATTAATTTCTTGGCTGAATTTTTATCTAGTTGATCTATCTCTTTGTGACAGTGAGGAGTTAAAAAAATACCCCATTGTGGTTGTGTTATTACTTATTTGGTTTTTCATGTCTGTTAGAATTTGTCTTATATAAGTTGGATGCTCCCGTATTTGGTGCATATACAGTTATGATTGTTATCTCTTCTTCTTGCAGTTTTCCCCCTTCTATTTCTTTTGATAATCTTGGTTTGAAGTTGACATGGCCTACAAACAGTATTGTTTTCTATATTTTTACTTTCAGTCTTAGAATTTCCTTTTGAGTTAAATGCGATCCTTATATATAGCATATGATTGAATATTGTTTCTTGACTCACTCTGCTGGTCTGTTTCCCTTGATTAATGAATTGAGGCCATTTACATTAATGGTGATAACTGGCATATATTGGCTTATCTTTGTTTTGTTATTTTCCTACTCTTGGTTTCCTACTTTTTCCTTTTTTTAATGGCTTGTCCTGCTTGGTGGTTCCTTTCTATTGTTGTTCTTGGAATTATGGTTATTTTCATATCTTTCTTTAATATCTTTTGATACTATTTGATGGATTGGTTTGGTTGTCATTAATTTCTTCAGCTGTTTCTTGTTACAAAAGTATCTTAATTCTCCACTGATTTTGAAAGATAATTTTGCAAGATACATCAATCTGGGTCAGAAGTTGTTTTCTTTAAAGACCTGAAATACTTTACTCCAAGCTTTTCTTTTCTTGATGCTGTGCGTTAAGAAATCTGCCATGATTCTGATGGACTTTCCTTTATAGATGATCTGTTTCTTTTCTCTAACAGCTTTTAATATTCTGTTCTTGTGCTGAATTTCTGCAATCTAGATTATTATATGTCTATGTGTAGATTTATTTTGTTTATGGCTTATTGGAATTCTATGTGCTTCACTTGTTTGTATATTAGCTTCTTTTCCCATGCTTGGCCAATTTTCTGCTGTTACTTCTGCAAATAGTCTTTTGATGTCATTTGCATTGACTTTTTCTTTTGTGTTGGCACCTATCAGTCTACATTGTTTTACCTTGCATGATCTTGCAACTATTGAATCATTATTTCCTGGTTCCCTGTTATTTTTAAGAGATCTTTCCCTTTGAGACTGCTAGCTGCAGTGCTGTCTTCAAGATGTGAAAGTCTGTCTTCAGTTTCATGCAAGCCATTTTACCACCTTTCAGTGAAATTTTAAATTTCCCGGATATCTCTTTAAATCTGTTTCATACATTCTAATTCTTTTTTATATTGTTCATTCAAGGTTTCCATCATTGTTCTATTCTCTATTTTTTTAAATCTGTGCCTTCTTTAGATATGCTGAGCAATTTTTTCATTATGATTGTCATTTCTATTTTTACACTAGAGATTACTTCTGGTCTGATTTATTCTATACCCTGATAGATTTATTTTTTCATTTTAGTTCAAATCCTTTCAGAAATTTCAGATGTGTGACTTCTAATTTCTCCTATGTAGATGTCTTCTGGACTTATTCTGGGTAGGTTGGAGCTCTGAGATTTTGACATTTTTTTCTTCTTCATTTTGATATTTTTTTATTTCAAAATTTTTTTAATTTTGCTTTCTGTGGTGATCTTTGTGAGTTTTGTTAGTCAGCGGCTATATCACTAATATCCAGGCCTCTCCAGGAATAATCTGTTCTTCAGGGATGTCTTTTGTGTGCAGGAGATTCTTGGTTTGTCTCTATACCAAATCCTTTCTTCCCAATTAATTGAGCATGGGATGCTGGTTTCTGTTTAGATCAGTCTCATCTTTGGGTGTAGGACTTTGGTAACATTATTACTATAGAGCTTCCCAATATTGTTACACAAAGGAAAATAACTGATTACAACAGATATGACATCCTACTTACAGTGGTACAATTAGCAATAAGCACAATTTAGAAACTGACCAACTGTGGTAACTATTGATTTTGTACTTTAGACCATAGGAGTAAAGTCCATAGTTATACAACAGAATTGATTGTAAATTTGGAGTTTGTAAGCAACGTGTTTCCCCTTGCTAGAGTTGATTTACCCTGGGTTCCTCCAGCCAAGATGGTTGATTATCCTGGGCACTTCCCATACTGGCTGCCTGATCCACGGTGTAGGAGTATGGGCCAGGCTCCATGGTTCTTCTAGACCAAGGCTCTCTGGATAGTAGAGGGGTAGTGGGGGAGTTTCTTCCTTCCCAGGCAGCTCACCAAGGTTCCCAAGGGTCACTGTTGCTTCTGTGATAGGTGGGGTTTTCCTTCCCTCCCAAGTAGGTCCCTGAAGCTCCCAAGGCTCACAGAGGCTCAGCGTGGCTCCTGCAATGGTGGAGGGGAAGCACTACAATTTCTAAAGGTCAAAGAAGTGCGACAGTTGGCCAATATAATTCTGGAAATCCCTGTCCATCTGGATGTTTCTGCTTTGTAATACTACATAATCTTTCCTATTTTAGTCTGCTTTCTGTTGGTATGTAGAATGCCTGAGATAAGGTAACTTGTAAAGGTTTATTTGGCTCACAATTCTGGTGGCTGGAAGGTCCAAATAGCATAGTGCCATGCTGCTGGGGTTCCTCTGGCTGCATAATAACATAATGAGGAAGAAGAAAGAGAAGCAGATGAATGCTGAAAGGGCCAAACATGTGGTATGGCCTCCCTTTATAACATCCTGCTCTTATGAGAATGAACAAGTCCTGTGAGAACTACATTAATCCCTCCCAAGAGTGGTAGTTCCATTTCCCAATCACCTTCCATAAGCCCCAGTTTTTTGGGCCCAATTTCTAGTACTTTAACCTTTTGGAGGAAAACCATAGCCAAATGGCCTCACTATGCTATTAGCGCAAAAGTCAATGGTACCAACTGTGGTGACCTCCAGTGCATAATTGTAGTAACTTTCCTTTAGTCCAAACTATAAAACAAATCCTGGTCCCTGCCATGGAAGCCAAAGGCTTAATGAAGTCTCCATGAACTACAGACCACAAATCTCCTGCAGTTGCAGGGCGGATGCACAGATTGCACTAACTGCCAGAAGTGTTCATGAGGGCTGTCTGATTGCTTCACTTTGGAGTGTCCTTACAAGCCAAACCTGCTTCCAAGAAGAATTAAGGAAACTAGATTCAAGGACTTGCAATGAAATCTTGAGTGATGTTCTCAGTTAACAAGGCCTTAAACAATAGGAAGCTAGTGGCTCCCCATCATTATTCTCCAAAGTCCATGCAAGGAAGGATGTTCCTAACTGTGGTCTCCTAACAGCCAATTCTACAGAGCACAGGGACCCAGGAGACCCAGGAGCAGAAACTTCATTGGCAATCCTTGCTCACTCCCAGTTGTAGAGAAAGAAAATAATGAAAAATAATCCACTCCAAGTCCATTCATAGTAGAATCTAAATAAGAGGATTGTTTTAAGCAAGCACATTAGCTTAGAAGGACCTGGGGTTTTGGTGATTCGCTAATATTTCTGCAACAATTCAATAGGCACTATGAAGTTTTTGGCTAAAGCAGTTCTAGTTTGGGTATTAGATGATGAAAGAATCTTTTTCTGAAAGAGACATTTTTAGGTGCAGTGTGGTTGAAGAAGAGGAACAAAAGCATGTTTCAAAAAATCAAGCTATAAAATATAGACATGACTATATCTGCAAATGCTTCTAGCATAGGAAAAACTCCATCATGTGTGCCTTTGACACAGCCATGATGCTCTGTGTGGCCTGGCCAAGCTGCAGCAGTCTCTGACTCAAGCTTTCAAGACCTAGAAAATGTTCTGGTCTCTACTCACTGCTTCCCTCTCTCATTCACTTGGGACTACAGCAGACTTCTCAGTTCTTCACCATTCACACAAGCCTGCAGCTCCCTGGCTGCTGGGAAAATCACCTGCTATCAGGCTTATGTAAGATTAAATTTAGTCATTATCTTGGAAGAGAATTATCTTATGTTGACAAAATCCCTCCGAGTTCACTGTAGAGAACTTTAATTTCCGCATTCAAATGAGGTTTGGATTTGATCAGGCAGCAATTAAACCCTCTTCCTAGTGTAGTGACCTAACTTCTAAAGAAAAGCCACAGCCTGCTCTGTGCCCACTCAGCACCAAGTCCTTGCTTCCTCCTCCATCCATCTATCTGGGTTGACAGGTCGGACTGGGAGATGCTGGACAACATATTCACAATCACCACAGGAGTTCTGAGTGCTGCTTTTACAAAAGAGCTATAACATCCTAAATTCTAGGCTCACTGCCCCAGGGCAGCTGTGTCTCAAGAAGAAGAACTTGCTGTGAGAATTCAGAATAAAAGCTTTGAGAATATCATTTTTGCCATGTCATATGGGGGAATTTAATTAGCTTCTCCAAACTGTTTGGAGACTTCTCAAAAACCTCAAAACAGAATGCTATAGGATCTAATTATCCCATATCAAGTATGTATCCAAAAGAAATAAAATCAGTATATCAAAGAGATATCTACATGCCCACGTTCATTGCAGCATTATTTGCAACAGAGAGAAAATGGAATCAACCTAGGTGTCCATTGATAGATGAAGAAAATGTGGTACATCAATATAGTGAGATACTATTCAGCCATAAAAAGAATAAATTATATCATTTTTGGCATCATGTTAAGTGAAATAATTCAGAAATGGAGAAAAAATACTGCATGATTTCACTCATACATGGAAGCTAAGAAGCTGATCTCAAAGTATAAGAGAATAGAATAGCAATTACTAGATGGTAGAAAGTAGGTAAGGAGTTTGGGTAATAGGTAACAAAATAGAGTTATGCAGAAATAAAAAAAACTCTAGTGTTATATAGCACAGTAACATGATTGCAGTTCACAGTAACCTATCATATATTTGAGAAAAATTGGGAGAGAAAAACTGAAGTCTCCAAACACAAACAAGTGATAAGGAGATGGAAATTTTACTACTTAACTGGGTATACTGAAATACAACAATGCATCCTAACAATTTGTACAATTATTATGTATTAATTAAAAAGAAAACCAATATAAAAGGAGCTCGCTCTCTCAAAATTCTCACTGCCCAGTAGCTGCATTAGTCAACTTTCCTGTCAGTGGAACAAGTGACCAATTTGCACAGCTTTAAAGGCAAGTTGGGTCAGTCCATGGTCAGCCAACCCCAAGGCAGAAACACAAGGGTAGAAGAACATGGCAGGGCAAACCACCCATTTCATGGCAGCCAGAAAGCAAAGCAGAACAATATGAGAGAAGAAGAGGCTGGAGGGCAGATATAGACCCCAGAATTCCTTCCCTGTGACCCTTCCAGGCACACCCAAAAGGAGGTACTTTACTAATCCCCTGGGCAGCTGTGATGCCAGTGAAGTTGACAACTAAGCCTAACCACACAGTAATAATTAACACATAACTCCACGACTTTTAGAATTGACCTCTCCACCCTCACACCCTCATTGTTTCACCTAGGACATAGGAAATAGTAGTAGTAGTAAGATCAGGAATCAGTGCCTGCTGTAAAATAAGCAACAAACATCAAATCCTCTCTTCAGGTAGCAATCATTTTCTACATCTAATGATTTGTTTTTTGTTAAGTTATCACCTATTCGAGCTACTGGGATGATAGTCAATAGAGGACTATTAAATAAAAATATTTTTTCTGCCTTTTAAGAGTTTCCCATTTAGGGGTCAGACATACTTTTTAGCAAGTTTGTGAAATTATGAGTACAAAATATTTTGAAGATCTGGAGAAAAAGCACTCAAATTTGACTAAAGAAAGTAAAAAATTGTTACAGAGATAATAGCTAGGATCATATTTCAATTTACTAGAATGCGAATACTGGAAGCCAGTTGAGTCAGAGAAGACAGTACCCACTGCGCCTCCAGGGCCTCAGAGGGTAGAGAGCCCATTCCTGTACCTCCTGCTGGCTGTCATGCCTGGTGAAGGGAGGTAAAAGCAAGAGTGAGGGAGGAAGCAGAAACTGAAAAATAACAGGCCATCACAAGCTCTCTGCAAAGAACAAAAGATTTCATTCGTTTCACACAATAAGACCCTTACTCTGCTGGTACTCAGCGTAGTGACCTACACACAGCAGATGCTCAGTAAATGTTACTTGCAAGATAAAATAACAGATGAATGAAGCATCAACATTGATATCTTGTTTTCAGGAATCAGAGAAAATTTGGAGAAGAGATTAAAAGGGGGAAAATCTAGCCCAAAGACCGCTATAGGGCCTGGAAGGAAAGCCTGAATGCTTTTAATTATCTCGCACATGTTAGAGTGCTGGACAGACCTGAACACAGCTTCCCAGATCTGTGACAGTAATACTCAGGTGAGGTTGCATTTCTGCCTCTAAAGTAGGGAATACTTCTTACACAGTTTGGATATGAAACAGTAGCTTTGGCAGACAAACACAAGCACCTTTTACAACAAAGGATTTAAACATATGGTTCAGGAATTGAGACGAGCCAGAGCTGGTCCTCAAGTCTGCAAGCACATCTGCCTGGGAGCAGAAGGGCTGGGCTGGTGAGGTGGGGGTGGAAGAGGTCCTTGAGGAAAGGGAGGGCTGCTGCCAGCTTCCTCTAGGAAAGGAGTGGCAGAATGCACTCTACACAAGTCCCTGTGGGCAGAAGTGTTGTCTAAATTCATGTTCTATGCTTTGGTTATTGTTGGAATTAAGAAAGCATTGGATAATGGTGAAAACTGTGCATTAAGCACCGTTAAGTTGATTAACAAAGGAAACTTGCATGGGACCCAAGAGGGGCCTTCTGAGGCCCCAGTGTTTAGGACTCAGCTCAGTCCTCCCTGACTGCTCAAGACTGCCTGGTAAAACAGTAAGCCAGATGGTACAGACAATATGTTTCCCATGTTCCTTGTTGCTGGGGGTCCCTGACAGGTAACCCTGAGGTTTAGGTAAGAGGGAGGCATAAGTTGGTGATTTTCAGTTCAGAAGAGCATAATCTGGTCTATTATGAAGGGATGAACAAGAATGCTTTGCTTTGTGAAGTGTTCCATGAAGGGTTTGTCAAGATCTCATAGAGAGAGAAACAGAACAATTTGATGCTGTTTCCATTGATTTTATTTTATGTTCTGTCTATCATAAAGAGAGTTCTGCCCAGAAATTAACCTTGGAGAGCAAAATAGCAATGTTGGTACTAATTTTTTTTAATGCCATTTAAGCTCCATCCTTTCTCTGACCTTTGGCTTTTCTAAGAAGAGAAGATAGAAGAAATTATCTTCAAAGGCTCAAGAGCCTGTTGTTGCTCACTTGAAAGAGTTAAGTCCACACCTCCCAGGCTGAACAGAGCTTCCTGCCTGTGCTAGACTAAAACAACCAAGCTGTTTCTCTCTGTAAAATAACTGTCATTGCCCTGCGGAGGGACTCTCCCCTCCCTGCCTCCAAGGTCTCCCTGGAAAGGTTAGCATGGATGTAAACTCTCATTCTCACATGTTGGCCAAGACTATGCTTGTTAATTAGATTTCATGGTGGTGTGGGTGAATGGCCCAAATCACTTTGCTTATGTCTCATTAACAACTTCACACTTGATGTCAGGCTTCCTGGACATCCTAGCTGCTTGTGGAAGGCAAGATAGGAACAGCAGGCCAGGCCCCAGAGATACTGTCCAAAAGTATCTGCACCATCCAGGTGCTGCAGGGCCAGAAACTTGGGGATTTTCAGTTTTGCCGTTGTTTGTTTTACAGAAGAAAAAATAACACTTTCAAAGAGCTCTGTATTTTTTGCTCAACAAACATATATCAAGTCCCCTATGAGTCCCCTTTGCAGGTCTGGAAGAAATGAAGAGCCTAAACTACACACTTTATGGAAGAGCGATTCTATACAGTATGGAGAGGTTTCAGTAACCATGAGCAAGGATAAAATGTATAAGCACTATAAGACCATTTCAAACAAAATACTGTAAGAATTCACAAGATGAAGTTATTGATTACTTATGATTAAAATGTTATTTTGTCATTTCATCAGAGCCTTTAAGAATTGGTATTATTTGCACTTATCTGAAAGACATTTAAAAGGTGTCCAGCTTTTGAAGTGTTCTATTTGTTAACAATAATATTGTTATAAAATAAATTATTTTTTTGCAAATAAAATTACATCAGAGAAAACTTGGGGTATCTTAGATACGTGGGATAGAACCTAACATTTCTCAGTAACTCTTTTTAGGGGCTAGAGGACCAATGGAGATAAATCTAACCTTCTCAGCCAGAGAAGTTGCAAGCCCTAAGTCCTGTCTACAGCTCTGTGTTGGGAGCTTGGGAAAGATTGCTCCAAAGTTTGAACATATGTTTAGAAGAAGCAGCATCTGTGAATAGGAAACCGGCCTGGTGCAGTTGTCAATCTAAAGACAGAATGCACAAGGCCACAGAGAACCTGGGGGCAAGAGCAAGTGTTACAGTTCTGTGAGGCACTGAACCTGATCACAAGGACTTGCTATATCACACCCACCCAAGGTCAAGACCACAGATCCTTAGCCATTAAGAGCTCATGCAGTTTAGTCAGATAATATAATGATGGCTTCTCTGCAAGCCTGCTAAATAAGATAGAAGAGGCGGCCCAGGAAAGGGTGCCCACCTGGGTCAGACGCACTGTGCTGCTCTGAAGCTTCTGAGATGTGCAAGTGCTACCTGAAGTCTGAAGCCATTGGTTTGTACCTCAGTGGAACTGCTTCAACAGGCAAAGCCAATATCTGCAGCAACAGGAAACGGAATATGTTACTCCAAAGTGTTTATGAGGATATGAAAGCGAAATGGCTAAATTATCTTCAGCAGCCTGAAGGCAAAGCCGAGGGCAGGACTGCTGGCATGTCAAAGGAATATTAAGCAATAGAAGATAATGCAAGACACTGAGAAAAAGGCACATGTATCTATCGGCTTATGTCTGGACATCCTCCCAAAGCTTCCTGTGCCCACAGGTGGGGCTGTGGGGAGATGGCTGAATTATGGGCGTGTGATTCAGGGAGTAGGAGTCTGTGGTACTGGATTAGTCCACTAATTAGGGTACTTCTATTCAGAATTCTCTAGATTTTTCCAAATCAAGCAGCAAAGTACTTGAATGTCAGAAGTACTTTGGGTGATACCAACCAATAGGCTTGTAACCTGGGTAGACTATAAAGGGGAAAGGAGGCTTCCTGATGCTGCTTCCTGCCTGCCCTGCCATGCACTAGTTTCTCTGCTGCAATGACTGCCTACCATGCCACCCTTGGAGCCAACTGACTATGAACTGAAACCTCTACAGATTGAGAGCCAAAATAAACTTCTTCTCCTTTATGTTGTGGGTGTTCAATATTTTGTTGCAGTAACAAGAAGGTAACTAAGTCAGTGTACTTATCCCATGCTGAGTCTGGAGCAGTCTGTAGGTTAGAGCTTAAATATTCGTAGTAACACATGGCAACCCAGTTAGCTCATTATATTATACTAAGAAAGCCTGGTGGAGGATGGATACTACTACTTACAACACTGCTTTGA
Source organism: Octodon degus (assembly GCF_000260255.1). Classification (NCBI taxonomy): domain Eukaryota; kingdom Metazoa; phylum Chordata; class Mammalia; order Rodentia; family Octodontidae; genus Octodon; species Octodon degus. Next base: position 14,602,214 of record NW_004524585.1, read on the forward strand.
ATTTTTTTAAACAACAAATTGACATTAAACTGCTTCGCGGCTTGATTTGGAAAAATCTAGAGAATTCTGAATAGACGCTTCTTCCAAAAGAAGCATGACTCTTGCCGAGACTCTTTTCTACTGGCATCTGTAATGTTCAGATCACACTGTAATGTCCCCTAAGTGTCACTGTTCCATTAAATAGGCCACCAACTCCCAGCCAACTCTGAACTCTGTCTCCCCATGGCCATAATGTCCAGATGTTAGGCTTCATCAGTGCAATCTGAAAACAGGCATCCGTGCAATTCTTCCCCGGGTTCAAAATGGTATTTTGGGATACAATCTGCTATTTAAAAACAGCTGCTGTTGATTTACTTGGGACACATGCTGATTTTACGTCAAACAGAATGCCATGCAAACTTCTCCAAGGAGTCCTAGGGAAAAAAAGAGGAGCACAGAAGATAAGAAAAATATTCATAAATGTTTGCCTATACTTCAATTCCTCTGTATAAAATTTTTCAAACACTCTGGGAAATAATGTGCCCATCTAACTTTAGATGTCCTATTCCAACATGTGCATGCCTATGATTATGTGAGGCAAAGAGAATAAAGAGAAAATCTCCCTCTAACAGTGGAACATTACTTACACTGATGCAATCTGTAATGCATACCAAAATAATATTTTTACAAGAGGTGGCAATTGTTTCCAAGGAAGTACTGTACTTCTCTAAGTCTTCTCATTTTTATTCAGCTTCTTCTTTCCCCCTAACCTGAACCATTTTCACTATCCTTATCTTCCCTGAAATTATCGGCACCTCAAGCTGCAGAGGACCCAGAACACCCACACTGGGCCTCAGGGGAGCAGAGAGTCTGTCTCTGAGCTTCCTGTCTTTGGTGTCCAGCACAGAGCCTGGCAGATCTGAGAATTCAGCTCAGTCCTAAGTAAGTAATTAAGATGAATGCAGATCACAGTCAGGGCTCCAGAAAGAATTATGAAGGAATTGTCTCACAGAGCAGAAGTTTGTCCTCTCTTACCACTATCCCCACTCTCTGCAGGTGCCGGTCCGCTCTCGCTGAGTGCTGGGCTCTGCAATCACCCTTCACTTTGCCATTGGCCCTCAGAGGCCTGCCAGCTTCCAGTCCTACTACCTGTGTCTCTGCTTAGAGGTATTTTGTTGATCTATGTACCAGGCTCTCAGTTCCATGTCTTAATTGTGCTGAGGCCAAACCCTGACCTGGCTTATACTTCTACTAGCTCACTCCAATCCTAGCCTGATTGCTTTAACCCACAGTTGCCACACTGACACAATTGTGTTTCAGGAAGGTGAATGACATAGACCCCAGTTTTTTATACTTTCACCAAAAAGCCAACTCCAAAGCACATCAAGGTGGTCAGTTTCCCTTGTGATGTGTGATACACTGACATGTCTAGGACTTCTTGGAGAGAGGGAAAAACAGGAGTTATAATTAATTAGCCACTAAACAAATGTTGCTATTCAATATGACTATGAAGAGCCAGGAATATAGCTCAGTGACATAAGTGCCTGCCTGGCGAGCACAAGGTCCTGAGTTTGATCCCCAGTACAAAAGAGAGAAAGAAAGAAAGAACAAAAGAATGAAAGAAAGAAAGAAAGTTTTTAGACAAGATGTCATGTCTGCATCTTGTACTCTGAATAACTACTATGAAGACAACAATATGCAATATATTAATTATTGAAGCTGTCCTACTAACCTGTTTTGAAACTGTCTCATTGCTATTTCTTTCTCAATAAAATTTTTAAAAAGAAAGAAAGGAAAAGGAAAAAATAAGTATCACTACAAAAAAAAAAAAAAAAAACAGGAGATCATTGGAGTTAGCCAATATATCATACAATTTCTAACTGTGTGAGGAAAACCTAATCATATGAATGCAAAGCCCAACCTAACAAAGTAATTCCCAAAGATGGTATGGTAAATTTGGGTACACAAAATCACTATGGTCAACTTACTGAAGATGTAATAATAAACTTTAAAAGTCCCCTTCCACAAGGAGCTTACTTTTATTTGGGAAAACAGCAAAAAACAAGAAAACAATTAAAGATACCAATAAATACTTTGTATTGGAGTGAGGGGTCAGACTGGAGGCTGTGGTAACGAGACAGCAGGAAAGAAAGACTACTGCAAATAAGACAATCAGAGAAGGACTCTAATTTAAACCCCTTCACACATCTGAAAGACACACTTCAGGCAGAGGGAATAATAATCACAGAGAGCCTGAGTAGAAAATAATTCTGACATATTCAAGAACCTGAGGAAGTTCATGAACAGAATGACTAGAATGGGAACAAAATAAGAAATGAGATTAGATTTTATTTGTGTGGAGACTGCATTTGTGGAGCATAGAGTGGAAGAGAAAAGGTATGGTAGGAGCCTTTGGCCCTAGGCCAGATGGGAGATCATGGCGACTCCACAGAAAATAGGGTGATAGTATTGAAATTGGTGAGGAGTATCTAGATTGGGGGTACCATTTGGGGCAGGAGATGCTGATGGCTAGGATATAAGATATGGTAAAACGCAGAATATTCAACAATGACTGCTGGAACTCTGACCTGACCCTTTGAGTATATGTTGGACATGCTAAGTTTGACAAATTAGTTCAACATTGAAGATATCAGCAAGATACCTGTTGTGAATTAGAAGTATAGAGGAGAAGTTGAATCTGATGATAGTAATATTAGATGATATTAGTATAATATATTAATAATTATAATTAATATACTATAATAATATAAGACATGTGACTTGGTGGACTCACCTCTGGATATAGAGAAGACAAATATTAGAGAAATGATCATGAGATCATTCACAACTAGTTGGAAAGAGAGAAAGAAGCCAACAGAGAAGGCTGAGAAAAATTGAGGATGTAGAAAATCATGATTTGCTACGTGTCAAGAGCAGAGTATTTCAAGAAAAAGAAGTGAAAACACGTGTCATATGGTGAGGAGAGTTCACAAAAGATGAAGACTATAAAGTAATTTCTGGATTTGGCAATGTGGAAGTGGCTGGTGACTTTTGAAAATGGTGTCCAACAAATACTGAGGACAAAGCCAGATGGGATAAGTTGAAAAGAGATTCAAAGACACATAAATGGAAACAAAGTACAGACAGCTTTACTGGAGTGTTCTGTTTTCAACATGAGCAGGGTAGTGGGTGAGGAAGGCATAAAACTTGGGAGCAAGGAAAATTTTTTGTTATTGTTCAGCTTTTGTTTTGAGACATAAACTCAATGTTAGCCTGAAAATACTGAGCTCAAATGATCCTCCTACTTCAGCCTCCTGATGTCTTTTTTAAAAAAACATGGAAAATATTAATAATCTTTCTAGGGCCAGGTATTTAGCTCAGTGACACAGGTGCCTAACTGGCAAGCACAGGTCCTAAGTTTGATTCCTGGTACAAAAAAAAAAAAAAAAAAAAAAAGAAAAAAGAAAAAAAGAGTATATATCTGTGGTAATGAAGCAAGAAGTGATACAGCTGAGTATATTCCTTGGGTTCCCTAGAAGGACAAAATCAATAGAACGTATTTGTATGATTACACAAGGGAATTTAGAGAATAAGAGGCGGAAAAGTCCATGGCGGTTATCTTCAGGATCAGGTCAGAAGAATCCACAATGGCTAGCTACACTCTGAGGAGCCACAGGATCCAGGAGCGACTCAGCTCAAGGAACTGGAGGCTGCAGAACAGGAAGCATCAATGATGCAGCACCAGGGCGAGATCCAAGGCCTGGAGGCTCTCTCTGGAGTCTGTGTGGGGAGCCTGAAGAAGCTACACACTGATGTCCAGCAGTGGTGGCAAAGACCACGGCTCTTTCAGTGCAGGACACCTCCTGCTCGTTCCCATTTTGGTGGTGTCACCTGCATCTGGGGTGGCTCTTCCCCAGTGTGCTGGCCTACTCACCATCGTCCACAGACACACCCAGCCTCTGCCCCACTAACCCGCTTGGCGTTTGTTAATCCATTCAATTCACATTAGTAATTAACAGTCACAGCTGAGTAAAAAGAGATGTGTTACAATTCTTATGTGGATAGAAAATCTAGTTTTTGATAGGATGCATTTTTTTCTCATCCAAGTGCTTTTATTTCAGAATAAAATATATTAATTGCTTTTATTTTTCCTCCCTTAAGAAACACAACCCTTTGGGACGTGCAATAGATGAATATCATTTCTTTCACTTTTTCACCTGCTGGGCATCATGGTCAAATGATTTGTCCAAAGTCACAGAATGAACACCAGTATTAAAGTCAGGAAGGACTGTCATCTGGAGTTTCCAAAGTCCCATCTGTGATTTTTTTCTGCTTTTCCACAGAACACTGAGTATCAGCAACAAGCACTGAGAAAACCTCTCTCATGAGACTGGTACTCCTCCATTTTTTAATATCTTATAAAAATCACGTGAGACTAACCTTGACAAATCCAGTCAAAGAGCATTTTCAACTTCAGTCTGCACCTGTATTTTCCCAATTAGCCTACACCAGGTATATTCAGAGCTGGCAGATGGCTGTTAGGACGGATCAGGAGCATTCCTATCTCTTCTGCTGTGTCAGGCCTCCCACATGCATGTCTTCTCAAATGGCAGTCTTACCAAGGGTAAGGTTCACAGTGCTAGAAATAGCTGAGACAGGCTAGAAACATAGGTGGCAAGAGAAGATGCTCTGGAAATACCTATTTGTTGGACCAAATGTAAGTGAGAGAGGGGTTTACTAGAGATTAAACCAAGGGCCCCAATGCGTCTTGGAAAGTGTTCTACCACTGAGTACTCTTCCACTGATGTGTCTAGCACTGAAATATATCCCCTCAATTTTGAGAAAGTGCTTCTCTAAGTTTCCCAGGTTGCCTGGATTTTGTGATCTTTCTACCTCAACCTTCTGAGTAATAGAGATTAGAGGAATATGCCACCACACCAGACATCAAATGCATGACTAGCAGTTGATAATTATTCTGGCTGAGCACAACCTTTGAAGGGTCAGATCATGGTAAAGTCTACAGTACTTAAGTATGAGTCTTTGAAATTCCTCCATGTAAATTAGAAAGTGTGAAGTTTTCTCTCAACGTGTTTTTCTTTCTCTTTTTCCCCAATTCTACCACCACCCAACTTGCCCTTTAAAAACATGTTCACATTTTTCCGAGGATAAAACTAGAGTGAGAGACAAGAGGATATGAATCCAAAAGGTGCTTTCTGCTTTTGGCCACATCTGCTCAAAATTCCACAGCTGGCACTAAATCCCAGAGATTACCTGAATAACTTATTCTTAAATATGTTTGTGAAAATGCTCAGGGCTTTGACAATGACTTTTCAGCTCCAGGAATGAGAGGCATGAAAGCTCCAAGACATCAGCTCCTGTGTCTTTTGCCAGGTCTGAATTTTCTCTTCTGAGTAAGATTCCAGCAGATTCTTTATGTAGTCTTGTTTGCAACGTCTTAAATGACAGCAGTCCCTCTCCTTTCTATTGAAAGGATATTTCATGGCCCAGTGGATCTTATCAGCAGCCTGTGTTTTCTAGAAAGTTACCTGAAATTCATCTTTTGTTAATTTTTTAACGTAATTCACCAACATTAACTTTGGCAGCTCACCCTCCCTCACTGGCAATTAACAAGCAAGTCTAAAAATGAGAGATCGTGAGCTAATTGTATCCTTCTACTCCTTCTTGCTGGAAAAATCCACATGCCAAAAAGCTTTGAGAACCGATGCAGTGGTTTTCTGTCCTCTCTACTCTGTCTCATTATCACTCATCATTCTCAGCCACTACGTGGCTTATTCTCACCAACCACCCTGGCAGCAGACACAGGCATCAACACTGCATTTCTTCTCACTTATCCCATCTTTGGTCCTGACCCCCCAAGGATCCTTGACAAATTCCATGCTGTCACAGATGGCAGCATGAGGACAGTTAACAAAAGAAGGCTGTGGTCAGATTAGAAGACAGCACCATCCCCAAGTGGCCACAGACTTCCCACTGCAGCGCTGTCTTGGTGGTCCTGTGCCAGCCTCCCCGTGCTCATCAAGGCCACTGGATCTTCTCTGTTCAGACACTGCTTTTGCCTGACCACTTCCAAATTCTCTCCCATCCGTCTTCTCTTCTTCTATCTCATAGCTCTCACTTAGACCCTTTTCCCATCTAAATATGCTAATTCTTTTCATTTTTTTCTCTTCTGATAAAGACAACCCTGTGGGCTATAGAAGACATGCTGTTTCTTTCACATTTTCACAAACCAAGAAACCAAAGGCAGGTGACTTACAGAAAACCACACAGTTAATATCAGATCAGAGCCAGGCTCATACCTGAAGTTATGAAGCCCTAGCCATGGTTCCTCCTGATTTCTTTTCTTCTTTTAATGTATTTGGTACAGGGTCTTACTACACAGCTTGGACTGATAGTGACCCTCCTGTTTTCAGCCTCCCCAGCACTAGGATTACAGGCCTGCTAGGTGTCTGGCTCAGTGCCCCCCGGGGGCAGGGCCAAAGTGGTGTATAGTGCCAGGGATCGAACCCTGGTCCCTGTGCTTGCCTAAGCAGGAACTTAGTCTGCTGAGCTCTCTCGTGAGCCCTCTTTCTGATTTCTTACATGTGTCAGCAACTCACAGTGGAAACAGGTTTTCATACGGCTTCCTCTATTTTTTCAAGGAATGTGCTGAATATCCAAGTATATTAATTTTACATGCTGCAAAAAATTTAACTCACTTTCTGTCCTATAGCAATTGTATCTTCTATCTTATTTGAAATGATTTAAAACAAAGGAATACAGTAACTCAGAAACTTTTTGCTTTGCATTTAGGCAAAATATGTTTCCAAGCAGAAACACTTAAAAATATTATATCATAACTGACAAGTAGTTTAATAGAATTTACACTGTGAATTACCAGAAAATCCATTATGCTAAGGATTATAAAGAAAACTTTTCTTCTACTCTATGCTTGCTGGAACTAAACACTGAGACATAAACAAACAAAAAGCTTATTTTGTCTTACTGAAGTTGAGTTGAGTTGTTCTGCTTTAGCATCCACAAGAATGGAGCAAAACACACACACACACACACACACACACACACACATCCATCTGGAAAGAGAGCAACATCAATAATGTGACTAGCGTATATGCCTATTGGCTATTAAGTCTGTTTGAATTTTCCATTCAATACCAATTTATGATCGGCCTCAATTTCCACACTGCATTTGAAGAGTTTTGCTACTCGGGTTTAACTTCTTAAAAAACATAGGGTTTCATAGTTAGAGCCACCTGCTTATCCCAGGAAAATTAAATTAAGCCTCTGGCTTACAACTAAAGGTTTGTTTCACCTAATTGAGCAGCTAATGAGTATGGATGAATTTGAGGTACAGATAAAAATATTGTTTTCTAAGAGCCCTTCTGATTAGCATGTGCTGAAATGGGCAAGCAAAAATATTTTTGCCGACATTTTGATAAGCATGCTCAAATCCATTTGTTAAGCTTCAGGGAAGATTTCAGAGAACTCTGTCCTATATTTATGTGAGGTGATCTGCTCTCAGCTAGAAGGTTAAAACTGTTCGCCAGAGCTATTTCGTGCTGTATCAACAACAGTCATCTTTAATATGCTTCCTTTAACCAACTTGTGTTTTCATTCAGTGGCTATGTGGGTCCCCACTACAGTGCACTGCATTGTTTCATTTAATAAACTGCCACATCTAACAAATGGCCCTGGTGCCACTGTGCCACTAAGATAACTAGTAGTGGGACAAGGGAGAGAAACGAGTGAATAGCTAGGGAGGATCCTCTGAAATACCAATGTCCTGGAACTTGTCACATTAGTTTCCTATCATTTTGCTATATTTACTTTCATATAGTATTTTGTCAGAGTTAATGACTATTTTTGTCTTCTTTCTTTTTGTATCATTTTAAAATAAGCTTTCCTTCACAGCAAAGTAGATGTATATATATAATTTTCTGCAAATTATAATCATAAAAGGAAACAAAAATTCAGTGTTTAGCCAATTCACATGCCATGTTAAAGCCAAACAAAATTTTAAAGACAGTTATTTTAAATGAGAGCTGTGGTAGTTAATTGTGATATGTTCACTTGACTGGATTAAGAAAGTTCTAGCAAATTGGCAGGACTCAGTTCTGGGTCTGTCTGTGGGTGATTGACATGGAGGCCACCAACTGAAGAAGAAAGATTCACCCAAGATGTGGCTGGCACCAGCCAAGAGGCCTTACCTGGGTGGTATTAAAAGGGAAAGAAGAAGGGTATTTTCCCTTTTGCGTCATCAGAAGCATGCCGGTCTTTGCCATTGCCTTTGGACATTCATCTACAGCTCCTTAAGGCTTCCAGCACTAGCTCTTCAGCCTTCCAATGAAGACTCTTTGATTTTCCTATGTAGATTTCCCTGAAATCTTCACTGAACTCTAGACCTTTGACCTCAGACTAGAGCCTTCAGCCTGCCAGCACACAGGCAGCCATTTTGGATTATTTCACCCTTGATTACATGGGTGACCACTGTAAGTCTACTTAATAAATCTTCTATATATCAGATGTATATGATATGTAACATTAAATATATCACATATTAAACATATGTGACATATAATATTAAATGTATAACATTTAATCTGATATAAATAATATCAAATCTGTTCCTTTAGGGAACCCTAGTATAACAATGATCATTGTAAAAGATTTATCTCAAATTCCATATGTTGTCCTTGTATGTATGTGATCTTCTAAGGATGGGTGTTTATTTCTTTTAGCTTTGGTTTTCTTTTTAGATCTCTTGCCCATCTGTAGTGAAGGAATGAGGAAAATGTCATGCACATAGAGCAGGAACCATAAGGGCCACAGATAATGTTCTAGAAGCTATTTTCCCCCAAGCCAAAGGCAGGTTGTTATGGGGATACTGTCCCATCTAACGGATGCCTGGTGGTCCTCCAAGCACTTCATCTGGTCTATAGTTGAATTTAGTCCTTTTATGAGGGCAAATAAACCTTCAGCTTCAGGTACTTCCTGAGCCTTCCATAAGTTCCTGGAAATGTATCCTGTCACCAAGTGATCTGTTTTCTGTAACTGTGTCCAAGAAATAATGGTCAAAATGAAAGACTGAGCGTTTAATGTACTTGAGCCCTTCTTTCACTGATCTAGATGTATAATATCTGGTGAAGACTTTCAAATTTCAGGAACTAATTTATTCATCTACCTTTCCCAGATTTATTTAATAAATAACAGGACTGACCTGAAAAGGTTTCCAGATTTGTTAATGGAATCTCTTACTCTTTCCATAGAAAAACATAAATTAAAAGAAATTGGGACTTTTCTGATGTTACCTATCATTTGCCTCAGATGAAACACATTTTATTTGTTTATTTGTGTGTGTGTTCCAGGGATTGCTCTCAGGACCTTGTACTTATGCCACTGAGCTACCTTTCCAGCCTGAAATGCATTCTTTCTTTCTTTACTTACTTACTTACTTACTTACTTACTTACTTGGTACCAGGTCTTGCTACATAGCTTACTGGTAGTAATCCTCCTGTCTCAGCCTCTCCAGGGCAGCGATTACAAGTGTGTGCCACCACATCCAGTTTCAGTGGCCGGCACAGTGTGCTCAGGGAGGCATGTGGTACCAGGGATTGAACCCAGGCCCTTGAGCTTGCCAAGCAGGTGCTGAGACCTCTGAGCTATCTCCCCACCAGGATGCATTCTAATTCATGAAATAAGTAAGAAAATGTCATCTCTGTTTGCCTCTTTGTGTCTACAAGACATTTCTTCTCAAACACAGATTACGTAGGTAAGTCACTTCCATTCATATTGAGATTAAAGTTCCAACTGGATTCTCTTCCTACTACAAAAACAATAACGCTAATTTCACATTATTTTGTTTTCTCTTTACTTATCACATCAGAATACATAGCAGCAAGTGTAAGTCTCCCTTCATTTAGCCCACCTGTACTCATGAGTCATATACACAAACGCATATCATACAAATTCGTATCATTTAATCCTACTTTACCTTTTTCCAAAAATTAAGATTATATCCTCTAAAGTGGTCCATTTTGGGGATCAAAGGTATAGCTCTTGATGTAGATTTAAGGAAAGGAAGATATTTGGCTGTTTTTAGCATCCAACCTGTGCATGTACAGTTAAGACAAACATTATATAACCATCACAAAAACACTGTCAGGTACAATTTTTTTTCTCTTACAATTAGGACAAAATAAATTCCACGTGGAAATGATTACCTTACTTTGAGTATGCTATCCAGTAAGGAAACCCAAATATCCATCCCTCCTGCTCAAGTGAGGAGACTTACAGAATGTCCAGGGAAAGGAGCATTGTTCCGTCCTCTTGCCCACAGTAGTTTCTTCTTGAAGGTTTCCAGAGCAGGGCCTCTAAGGGGGTGAGTAGCAGAGGGGGGAGCACCTGTTGGTGGGGACCCCCTTCCCCCTGCACTCAGGACTCTGCTCACGGGTCATCCAGCTCACAGGCCCGGGTATGCACAATGAAGATGCTTCACCTGAGGGGAGAACAGTTCAGGCCATTTCCCAAGAGAGCCACAAATGTCTGAAAGTAAGCCCATTTTGGACTTAGAAAAACTAAAAGTAATTTGAGTTACCAAACAAAAAAATCACAAACCTTACTGTGCCTAAAAAGAGGTTCCAGTGGCCAGCCAGCACTGGAGAAGCAGGTAGGGTCCAGGTCTTGCTAGGCATTTGCTCATGATAAGGATTTTCTCCTCAGTGTAGCAGGTCCTTCACAGGATTGCACATTGGGCAGAAGCATGAGGCCAGTTCTCACTCATTTTGAGAAAAAAAAGTTGGAGGCGGCACCACCTACCACATGCCGTGCAAGGACCCCACTGATTCCTACCCAGCTCTGCATGGTGGTCTCCCTCTGCACAGGTGAACAGCAAACCCTGAACTGGTAACAGAAGAGCCCAATGCCACAGAGAAGAGGTAGGCCACTCAGAAGATCTGGCTGCTTCAGGGAGACACAACAGGTGAACCAACAGCACTAGCCCCCCAAAAGCCCTCTGGGGATATAAATTTCAAAAACAAGAAAAAAAAAAAGATGAGAATTTTAACTCTAAGCTTGACTTCTTTACAGTAGGATGTAGTTGAAGAAGAAATATAATGTATACCCACCCTACTGCCAGGCAAAGTTTACTCAGATGCCATTTGGGGAAGAGTTTTTTTGTGTGGGGCTGAGCCACAGAAAACCTGTATACAGCGTCACTTCCAGACAGAAGTGCGATTCTACCACAGACACTGGGTGAGAGCCAGCTACAGGAGACAGACTGGCAGAGGGTGAGCTGGCCATAGAGTTCTTCATGTCCCTCAAGAAGTTCAAGCTTACAGCGGGAAGGACCTGAAGCCTGTAGTCTGCAGGAGGAGACTGGGTTCTGTAGGCCTGTATTTCAGACATGACTGGACAGGACGGTAATGGTACATATCTGCCCGGGTCCCAGCACTGCTGCCCATATCCAGAGGGCACCAGTTGTTTGATTGCTTCTCTGCCTACTAATGTGAATGGAGACAAGTCTCGGCCTAGACAGTTGCCATGGATGGGGATGTGTAAAGGGGGACCTTTTGCATAAAAGGGTCACCTCATAGACCCACAATCTATACAGCAGGGCAGAGAGAACTGAGACTTGTTGAGCTCCAAATACTTCAGGTCTCTGAGGGAAGCCACTCATTTTCTTGGAGGAAATATATAAGAATTTTTTTCTTTCTTCCTTTGATCAATTTTTTTATCTTCTATTTTTCCTAGGTGGCTGTTCAGAGTTTTATTCCCTTTTCCTTTTTCACCTGTATTATCATTATTATTTTATTTGTTTGATTAAATCCTCTTTTTCTCTCTCTTTTCTTGCTCTTTTAATTGGTTCCTTTATTATTTTCTTATTTTCCTTTAGTTTACTATCATTTTCCTTGATTTTGTTTTTTTTAATCTACTAATTCCCTTTTACTTCTTTTTTCCCCCTTTTACTTCTTAATAGGATCATTTATTTTACTTTTATCACCTCCTTCCCATCTTCTTTTGTTAGTATTTCAAATTCTACTTTTGTCGTGTTCGCTTTTCCTGCAATGTCTGTGCCTGCAAATATAACCACTAAGCTTTATGAATCTATAGATAGTTATATCTTACAATGACTAAACACTATTCTGTTATTAGCAGAGACAAATCTGTTCTATGTAGTAGTTACTTATAGATCAATATCTGGCTTGTCTTAGTACTTTTACTATAATTATATACATCTCTTTTCTATAAGTAAGGGTGGTATGTTATTGGCACTTAAGGTTTGCCAATATCCAGTTTGTATTTGGTGCTATCTTTTGCAGATTTGAATACATTGGCCAAGGTAACATAGTTGTAGTCCAATGGTGTTTTTTTTTTTTTTTTTTTTTTTTTTTTTTTTTTTTTTTTTGTGGAACCAGGGATTGAACTCAGACCCTTGTGCTTGCCAGGGAAGCACTTATTCCACTGAGTCTCCCCGGCCCCGCCAATGGTGTTTTCTGTATGCCAACATCTGAACTGTTTGGGGGTGTTCACAAACAATATTGCAGCCAACACTGAAAGACTGAGGTACTAGCACAAATGAATTTCATCTCTCCTTCAGATAAATGGAGGTAAACAAATCTTGGAACTACAACAAAGACCAATGGTTAGCTATGCACAGAGAACATCTCTGAAAAAATAGTCATTAACTGAAGAATCTCTAGTCTTAGCACTGAAAATAAACAAACATAAAAATGCGAGAAAAGAAGGCAACAAAATGCATCTGAAAATAATCAACTTCCCCAAAGCCAATCAAGAGTGGTATCAAGGGGAGGAAACCAAAAGCCATACAGACAAAATACCTGAAAAGATAACAGTGGAGGTAACAAAAGGTATTGGCATATTTAAAGAATATATAACTAAGCTCATAATGATCCTAATGAAAGAAACCATTGCCTACTATGGCAAAGACAAAAATAACTAATAGGGCTAGAGAAAGACATATAAGTTATGACTGTCTAATGTAGGCAAGAATTAGAGTCCACCAAAAGTTCCAAACAGTAATCCAGGAGATTCAAATTCAATTGAAGGTACAGATAGCAGAAGCAACCGATGTGAGGACAGGCTGTCCGACCTAGGCAAGGAGCTGTGGTAGGTGAGCATTTAATGAAATATAACAAAAAGCAACGACAGAGCATGAAAAATGAATTAAATGATGCAAGGCAGACCAATCTAAAATTAATTGGAATTAATAAAAATCAGAGGGGGCTGGGGAGATGGCTCAGTGGAATAAGCGCTTCCCTGGCAAGTGCAAGGGCCTGAGTTCAATCCCCAGTTCTGCAAAAAAAAAAAAAAAAAAAAAAAATCCAGCAGAAAAGTATAAAAACGAAATAAAAGAAGTAAAGCCATGCTGTTATGTTGAGCTGTAGGGGACTCAGGTCAACAATTTCTGACATTGCCAGTGAAGTGGAAGACCCAATACTATTATGGGCTGCTGGACTCTTTTAGAATATTTTGCTGAGTTTACACACCTATAATATTCAAATAACAGAACTTAACAAAAAAAGGGGGGATACAAGATGAATGTCCATTTTGTATCTGTGTATTCAAAGTGGTTAGGTAGATATATAGTTACATTCTCTTAATGAACAGAGCGATTTGTTCTAATGTTTATAAACAGGATATCATGTCCGCATCTTGTACAGCAATTAACCACTAGGAAGAATCTATGCAATGTGTGAATTATTGAAACTGTCCTACCAATTTGATTTGAAACTGTCTCATTGCTCTTTATCAATAAAAATATGAGAAAAAAAATCAGAAGACTGTAAAAAGGGCATAACAGATGTTTATAGAGGTGATGGCAGAAAACTCTCCAAATATGGAAAAAGAGTTTAAGATACAGATAAGTGAGGTCCACGGAGCACCAAACAACTGTAAGCAGAAAAGAACCAGCCCATAACACTTCATAGTCAAAGTACTAGAAATCCAATTCAAGAATCTTAAAAGCTGTCAAATAAAAGAAACAAATCATTTATATAGGAAAACCCTTCAGAATTACAACAGACTTCTCCACACAAATCTTAAAAGCAAGAAAAACATCAAGCCTTTAAAGAAAACAACTTCCAGTGCAGACTGATATTGCTCATATGATTATCTTATAAAAATAATGGGGAAACAATATATTTTCCTGAAAAAGCACAGCTAAAGAAATTCATGACGACCAAACCAGCACTCCAAAAACTAGTCAAGGTTATCATCAGAGAGACAATAAAGCTAACCATTCTAACCATTCTAAAAATTAAAACTCCTACATAATTCTAAAATGTCCAGTAGAATGAAAATGCCAGGCTATCAATTAAATAGAAGAGAAGGAAATGGAATCATCACCAGAAAAGCACAATGATAAGAATAAGTCAACACCTGTCAGCTACGAGCATCAATGCAAATGGCCTAATTCACCAGTCAAAGGACCCAGATTATAGAACCGATCAATAAACAAGATTCACCGATATGCTGTATCCCATGAACATATTTAACCCAAAAAGAAATTCACAGACTAAAAATCACAAGATAGAAAACAATATTCTATGCAAGGGAACCTGCAAACAAGCAGCTATTCTCTTTTGAATGAAGTCAAAACTGACCAGAAGATACAAAGAAAGTCATGAAGCAAACACTGTTGAACATACAATATGAAGATATTAATACAGTTATGGTGGGGGCCTTAATACTCCACTATCCAAAACAGACAGATTAACTGAACAAAAAGTCAACAAAGAAATATCAGCTCGATCACATTTTCTAATAACCAGTTTGTTCTACGTAACAACAGAATACACATTCTTCTTAGCAGATGGTAAGGAACTTTCTCTTAAACCAATATTAGCCAATAAGACATAAAACATGTTTAAGTAAATAAAAACAAGTTGAAATTAATATATATATATATATATATATTCATAGGGTAACTAAATTTGAATCAGTGAGAAAAGAAACTACAATTATCCAAATGCATGGAATTTAAACAACATATTATTGAATAATCCATAAGCCACAGAGTTATGGAAATTAAGGAAGAAATAAGATAGTTCCTAGAAATAAATAATAATGCCAACAGAACATGCCAGAATTTATAGGACACAATGAAAGCAGAAGAAAATTTATAGCTATGAATAACCACATTAGACAAGCAGAGAAGGTCCAAGTAAATAGCACCATGATGCACTTCAAGTTCCTAGAAAAACTATATCATTCCAAATTCAACTTTAGTACAAGGAAAGAAATGATAAAGATCAGAATATAAATCAATGAAATGGAGACAAAAAAGCTACAAAATGAATACATATAGAACTAATTAAGTTATGAAAATAGTCTTTTGGAAAAAAATAGACTAACCCTTAGCCAATCTTATCAAAAAGGAAAAAGGCACAAATAAATAGAATAACAAATGAAAAATGTAAAATCACAATACATTGCTGAAATTCAGAAGATTATTACCAAGTACCTCAGAAAACCTATACACCAA
>NW_004524585.1:14617851-14638682 GCF_000260255.1 Octodon degus
TAATTTATTTTTTTATTTTTACACAAATTCTAATTTTTTATTAATTTTATTGAGAAACAAATAGCAATGAGACAGTTTCAAAAGAGATTAATAGGACAGTTTCCATAATTAATACATTGCATACTGTTGTCTTTGCAGTGGTTATTTTTTTATTTTATTGAGAAACAAATATCAATGAGACAGTTTCAAAGCTAATTAATAGGACAGTTTCAATAATTAATGCATTGTACATTGTTATCTTCTTAGTGGTTATCCACAGTACAAGAAACAGACAGGATATGTTGTCCAAACATCATTAGTACAAATCTTTCTTCTCATTGAATCAAGAGAAAATAGCTATATATCTATCCTAACTATTTTGTACATACAAATACAAAATGGTCCTTCCTTTGTATCCTCTTTTTTTGTTTAGTCCTGTCAGAAGTGAGTATTCTATTGGCATCTAAATACTATAGGTGCTTGAATTCAGCAAAACAATCCAACACTGTCCAGCAGTCCACAATAGTAGTGGGTTATCCTCAGAAGTTATTGACTTGAGCATTTTACAGCTCAGCATATTAATATGGCTTTACTTTATATACCTTGTTTTTATACTTTTCTGCTGGATGGTTAGGATCAAGATAAAGCAAGGCCTATATAACAAGAAATGTAACTTTTGTATCTGATAAGGTCAGTCAAGTACACTCAGGATTTATCCTGTAACCCTGTACCACACTTTGTAGATCTTTTGTCAGTGTCAGCCACGTGGATGAATCACAACCATTTTTACTTGACCAGTTTTTTCTCTGTCCCTGAGAGAATGTTTTCTCTCCATGTGACTCTCCTTAGGCACACTATACATCATCAATCACATGCCTCTGTAGCTCCATAATCTCCTTGATCAGAAAATTTGGGAAACAACTGAGTTACATGATGTTACAGTATAGGTTCTCCTATGTACTGAGTCTTCACTGACCTTGAAAAGCTAGGGTCAAAATGTTGGCTGACCTTGCAGCCCTTCCTTTTCTCCAATTTTTGATCTGCAAACTTAGGTTGTTAACCCTCCAGAAGAGAAGTTTATTATTACCATGAAATATATGCAGTTTGGTTTACCCTAACTATCTGTCTAAATATCAAACATTTTAGGCATAACATGGAACAGGTATTTTCAATCAAGTATTGATAGGTTGAACTTTAAGTCCTTACATAATGAAGAAAAAACAATTTAAAAAAATAGAAATAAACACTTACATATTTTACACATAAATTTAGAAATCTAACCATATACAGAATTGTAGCAGGACAGTCCTGTGACATTATTTTTCTTTTCCTTGTGTCTTTTTTTCATTTATTATCCTTTCTTTAAAGAAAAAGAAAAAAACTTTTACTTGAGAGACAGTATGGTAATAATTGGTATGTCATGACAAGAAGTACGTACTTAGAAGACCAGAATGACAGGCATTCCAGGATTGATCCTTCTATTACATATTGCTATCTTAGTGCAGTTGCTTGGCTCACAGGTATCAGCATATATAGTTAGTCAGGATGAGAATCCTACCAGTTAACGGCTAGTTTCAAAAACCTGCTGATGTTTCTCAGGATCATTGCCTTACCCATCTTGTGCATATAAATGTATAGCTTTGCCCCTGTCATGTTTCCCAGCTTGTCTCCTTGCCCTCTCCTCATTGTCCAATCCTCAAGTTCTCACTTTCCTTTTAATTGGGTCATACCTTTCTATTTGTAATTCTTCTTTTAGTTCTTATACTAGGGAGACAATATGATATTTACACATGTGGATCTGGTTTATTATTCACTTATAAGTATATCTTCAAGTGGCATCCATTTATATATGAGAGCTTCGAGTTTATCATTCTTTATAGCTGAGTAATACTCCACTGTATAAAAATATCACATCTTTTGCATCCATTTGTAGTGGTTATTCATCGTATAAGATGCAGACATGATACCCTGTCCAAACACTATTAATACAAATCTTTTTTCTCATTGAATTAAGAGAAAGTAGATGTAAATCTATCCTAACTCTTTTGTATATACAGACACAAAATGGTCCATTTATATCCCCTTTTTTGGTTTACTTTTGTCAGAGATTGGTATTCCATTGCCATTTAAATATTGTAGGTGTGTGAATTCAGCAAAATAATCCAATATACTCCAGTAGTCCATAATAGTAGTGGGTTATCTGTAGGACTGGCAATGTCAGAAGTTGTTGACTTGAGCCCTTTACAACTCAGCATATTAATATGGCTTTACTTTTCATACCTCCTTATTATACTTTTTGCTAGATGGTTAAGACCAAGGTAAAGAAAGACCTATGTAACAAGAAATACAACTTTTGTGTCTGATAAGGTCAGTCAAATCCCCTCAAGATTTACCCTGAACCCCTGTACCGCAGTTTGTAGATCCTATGTCAGTATCAGCCATGTGGACAAGTCACGGCCATTGCTTGACCAGCTTGCTCTCTGTGAGACCCTGAGAGACTGTTTTCTTTTCATATGACTGTCCTTTAGGCACACTCTACATAGCTGATCACTTTCTTCTGTTGCCCCATAATCTCCTTGTCCTTGTTTGGGACATCACTGAGTTACAGGATGTTACAGTGCAGGTTCTCTTATGTCCTGAGTCCTCACACACTTCTCAGAGGACGAAATTAAAGGAGCGAATAAATATATGAAAAAATGCTCCACATCACAAGCCATCCATGAAATGTGAATTAAAACAACACTGAGATACCATCTCACCCCACAAAGAATGGCTATCATAAAGAAATCAACCAACAACAAATGTTGGAGAGGCTGTGGGCAAAAAGGAACACTTCTCCACTGCCGGTGGGAATGTAGACTGGTGCAACCATTATGGAAATCAGTGTGGAGACTCTTTAAAAAACTAGGACTGGAAATCCCATTCAAACCAGCTATCCCCTACTTGGAATTTCCCCAAAGGAACTGAAAACTTCATATCATAGTGATATATGTGCACTTATGTGTATAGCAGCATAGTTTGTGATAGCCAAATCCTAGAAACAACCAAAATGCCCGTCACCTGATGAATGGATGAAAAAGATGTGGTATTTTTCTACAATGGAGTATTACTCAGCTTTAAAGAATGATAAACTCGATGCCTTTATATTGAAGTGGATGCCACTTGAAGATATACTCGTAAGTGAAATAAACCAGACCCACATATGTAAATATTGTATAGTCTCCCTAGTGTAAGAACTCAAAAGAAGAAACAAAAAGAGAAAGGTGTAACACAATTAAAAGGAAAGTGAGAACATGAGGATTAAACAATGAAGAGAAGGCAATGCACTACTAATTTCTCTTAGTTCATTAAAAGGAGCATCTAATACTTCCATTGTTTAATCCATCTTGCATGCTTATATCTTGTAATCTAAGCAACTGCTTTGAAGACAACAATATGCAATATAATAACTATTGTTAATTTCCTATTATCTTAGTTTGAAATTCTGTATCATTTCTATTGGACTCTTTCTTCTTTAAAATAAAAAAATCCAGGACTAAACAGGTTCACTATTAAATTCTACAAAAGCTTCAAGGACTGCCTAATGTCCTACTCCTCCAACTCTAATGAAATTGAAAGGGAATGAGTATACCCAAAGTCATTCCCAGAAACTAGTGCTGCCCCTATTCCAAAATCAGATAAGGATCTAATCAAAAAAGAAAAAGAAAAGCCAATCTGAACTTAAATGCAAATACTTTCTTGAGCATCAATGCAAATACTTTCAACAAGATACTGGCAAACAGAATGCAACAAATTATCAAAAAGATCATACAACACAGCTAAGTAAGCTTTATTGCAAGGATGGCTCAAAATATGTGGATCAATTAATATAATCTACTGCATAAACAGAAGCAAGGACAAAAACCATATGATCATTTCATAGACACAGAAAAAGCCTTTGAGAAAATCTAACATCCTTGCATGATGATAACCCTGGTGTAAATATATATAGAAGGACCTTATCTTGATCTGATAAAAACCACTTAGGAAAACTTACCATTAACAGCATCTTAAATGGAGAAAGCTTATAAGATATTTTTGTAAAAGTAGGAACAAGACAAGGATGTTCGCAGTCACCATAGCTCAACATAGCACATGCATCATTGGAGCAATCAAACAAGAAAAAAGAAAAGAGATCTATATAGGAAAGGAAAAAGTGAGACTGTCATTATTTGCAGATGACATGATATTCTACTTATAAGACCCCCAAAACTCCAATAAAGAATCATGAAATTAATAACCAAATGCGGCAATATAGCAAAATACAATATCCACACACAATGATTGCTAGTGTTCCTATACACTAAAAATAAATTCACTGAGAAAAGAATTAGGAAAATAATACCATTCATAGTAACATTGAAAAAGCTAAATACTCAGCAATTAATCTAACTAAGGAAGTGAAAGACCTCTACAAGGAAAATTAAGAAATTGAAAAGGACAACGGAAAATGAAGAGATAACCCCTGTTCTTGAGAAGCACAGCCAATATAATGAAACTTCTCATATTTCCAAAACTTATATACAGATTTAACACAGTCCCAATCAAAATATCAACAGCATTCCTTAAAGATCTAGAAAAAACAATCCAAACATTCAAATGGATCTAGAAGACCACCGCAGTAGCAAGAACAATTCTTGATAATAATAACTAAGCAGGAGCCATGACAATCTCAGATTTGAAGTTGTATTACAAAGCTACAGTGATATAAACAGTATAGTACAGGTAAAAAAACAAATGTGTGGATCAATGGAACAGACAAAGAAAGAAGAAACAATTCTAGACACATTCAACTAGTAGATATTTGAAAGGGGCAAGAAACACACACTGGGAGAAACAAAGCCTCTTTAATAAATGGTTCTGAGAAAATTAGATATGTACCTGTAGAACAGCTAGGCCCATATATTTTACCAGGTACTAAACTAAAATTAAAATAGAACAGAGAACTAAATATTAAAAGAGAAACACTTTAACTGCTGGAATATAACATAGGTAAAACTCTTGAAAGTGTAAGTATAAGCAAGGACTTTCTGAACAGAACCTCAATTGCATAGGAAACAGCGTTGGAAATCAGCAAATGGGGTCGCATCAAATGTAAAATCTTCTGTGTATCAAAGAAAACAACCAACAGAGTGCTGAACAACTACAGACTAGGAAAAAGAATTGTCCATTATTCTTCAGAGAGGATGAACATCTAGAATATACAGAGAGCTCAAAGAAATTATGCCACTTTATAGCACTTCATAGCAGAGTATTCCTCTGCTATAAAGCAGTGCAAATGAGGCATTTGTAGGTAAGTGAATATATCTCAATAATATAATGTTAAATGGAATAAATCAAACACACATGTTTAAATATTACATAGTTTCTCTTCTGAGAAACCTAAAATATGAATAAGGCATAAATGAGAGATAGATAATAGAAAGTAGGGGGATATTTTTGAAATTGGCGGGGAATGATGGAGTGATGAGGAAGAAAAAGACAAGAAAGATAATTGGAGAAAAAGACAGAAATAGAGCTTTTGCAAATGGGAAGGGAAACAAAAGTTGGAGGGGTTAGAAAGAAAGAAAAAGAAAAAAATTAAATTTATTATGTACATGTGAAAATGCCCAACAATAAATGCAATTATTTAGGGTTACTACAAATGTGTCCTACTAAGACAAAAGTCAGGTCAAAGTACCAAGCAGAGGGTGGCCTGAGCCAGGAGGTGAATTACAAAACCGTCCATTATTTCACTTGTGATAGTATGTCTTAGACAAGAGTGAAGCTGGGGCTGTAAAGGTATATACATTCAAGGTACATTTGGGAGGAAGAAACAATAAGAATTTATTAAACTAATCAGGACATTAAGATAAGCAGAATGACAAAATTTTGGAGGAAATTTGTCCAATATAGGCATCCATGAGAAAAAGACTGGTATGCCTCTTTCAACAGAGCCCAAGAACAAGAAGTAATTATATTTGCCTTTGTGTGTAGAATTGGACTCTGTCTCTGTTCTCAATTCCAGCTTTGGTCCTCTACATTGTCTCTCATGTTCCACATGTGACTCATTCCAGGCAAAATAGGTAAAGGTTGTTAGAGTTCGCACATCTAAGCGAATAACACAATACATTGTGCAACATTTGTTAGATGAAAATATATATGTCTTTTTTAAAAAAGCTATCGAAGAGCAGGTAGCTTTCCGGCTGAATAAATTTAGAAAATGACTTTCATACTCTTTTCCTATAGAGTTGCAAAGTATATTGATAAAGTAAAAACTCTGGGGGTGCCCTTTAATAAAGATATTTATTTAACTTTGTTTGAAAGTGAAACAGCTAACTTTAACAGTTATCTTTTTGTCCTCAAAAAACCAAAAACATCTTCATTTCTTTGTGTCACAGAAGAATCTCTGTAGATCCACTAATCTAGCCCATAAAACCAGTCACATAATTTGCAGGGACCAGTACAAAGTGAAAGTGCTGGGGACTGCACTGAAAATAATTAAGACTTTCAAGACTGCAATAACAGCTCACTAACTCAGGTATGCAGGTGTTCAAAGTATTTTGCCCTACAGGACTATTCAGAGCCTGCATCACCTTGCAGTCAGCCTTGCAGACTCATCACCTGAAGTCACAGAGGAGGGAACAAATCCAGTGAACTGAGATGACTTTCTCACGATTGCATGTGAGGTCACTGCTGGCACTAGAATTGCACCTTGGGCCTTCTGATTGCTTGTATTATGCTAGACTGGTTTGTCTACAGAAGGCAGACAGGTGTGGAGAAAGCCCATACCATCACTGGTGCTGTAACTGATGTTATGAGTCAGATGTAACAGTGCTATCTTCTGTGTTAGGCCGAGCACAGCAGCCTGTGGCCCTAAGAGGCTGTCTCTGGCTTGCCTCTAACTTACCACATGAGCTAATTCCAGCTCTTTCTAGCCATCACTCTGATTTCCTATTGTTGGCCACAAAACTTAATTACCATCTGAACAGCAGCTCTGAGAACTAAGTGTGGCTTTAAGAAATAGTGTGAACTGCCTCATTAGTGAAGAGGCAAAAGGGAAAGTAGAGGAAGAAATAGCTTCGTGATTACCTAACTTGCCCAGCTTGAAAGACAGCGAGCCCAGCATATCTTACTCGTGTTCCTTAAAACATCAACATAGTGTTTCATACATAGTAAGTGGCCCCACAAGAAATTTTGTTCATTCCTTAAAGCTTAGAAAGTGGTAGAAAACTACTTCGAATCAAAATGAATGCTAGGGCAAACTACTAGAATGAAGTAAGGAAAAGCTTTATAGAAGATAATGATACACTGTGGAATTGGCTGCCCACAGATTCCAGGGGCAGGAAGAGAGCAGATAAAAGGAAAGAACATGAAATAAAAAGGCATAAAGAGCAAGAGGAAAAGAACTGGAGAATGTAGAAGGCTTGTTTTGGATTTCTGTGTTTGTCAAGGTCCTCCAAATAAACAGAACCAATATAATGTTTGGTTGTTACATCAATAGTTTGAGTTTCATTATAAGGAATTGACATACACAATTTCAGAGGCTGAGGAGTGCTGAGCTCAGGATGAGGGAGCAAGCAGAAGGCCCTGGAGAGCTGTACAGGCCTGACAGCTGGGAGAATACAAGGGGTAAATTCCACTTCAAATGCTAGCTGCCTCAAGACTCAGAAAGGGCTGGTCTTGCGGTCAAGAGCACAAAGAAGCCAGTGTGCCAGTTCAAATGCAAAAGGCAGGGGAAGTATCACTTTTTTTCTCTATTCTGACCTTCAGCTGATTAAAGGAGGCCAGTGCACAAGGACAGAGGTTCATCTACTTTACTTAGCCTACTGGTTCAAAATGCTTTGCTTCTATCATGTTTCCTAGTTTTCTCCTTGTCCTGTCTTCATTGTCTAATCCTTAAGTTCTCACTTTCCTTTTAATTGTGTTATACCTTTCTCTTTTTATTTCTTCTTTTGAGTTCTTACACTAGGGAGACTACAATATTTATACATGTGGGTCTGGTTTATTTCACTTATGACTATATCTTCAAGTGGCATCCATTTCAATATAAAGGCTTCAAGTTCATCGTTCTTTATAGCTGAGTAATACTCCATTAGATAAAAAATACCACATCTTTTTCATCCATTCCTCAGGTGATGGACATCTTGGTTGTTTCTAGGATTTGGCTATCACAAATTGTGCTGCTATACACGTAGGTGCACATATATCACTATGCTATGATGTTTTCAGTTCCTCTGGGAAAATTCCTAGTAGGGGGTTAGCTGGTTTGAAGAGATTTCCAGTCTTAGTTTTTTAAGGAGTCTCCACACTGATTTCCATAATGCTTGCACCAGTCTGCATTCCCACTGGCAGTGGAGAAGGGTTCCTTTTTGCCCACAGCCTCTCCAACATTTGTTGTTGGGTGATTTCTTTATGATAGCCATTCTTTGTGGGGTGAGATGGTATCTCAGTGTTGTTTTAATTTGCATTTCATGGATGGCTAGTGGTGTGGAGCATTTTTCATATATTTATTCGCTTCTTTAATTTTGTCCTCTGAGAAGTGTGTGTTCATCTCAGATGCCCAATTCTGGATTGCGTCTTCAAATTTTGGGGCCCTAATGTTTTTTAGTTCTTTATAAATTCTACAGAGCAGACCTTTGTCTGAGTGCTTATTAGTGAAGATTTTTTCCAAATTTCACTTTGTCTTCTCACTTTGTTGGTAATTTCTTTTGACATGCAAAAGCTTCTCAATAAGAGGAAGTCCCAGTTGTTAATTCTTTCAAGTATTGCCTGTGTGATTTGATTTTTGTTCATGAACTCTAAATTCCTGGAAGAGAAAGCAGGAGGAACTCTTGACATAGGGGTAGGCAAGAGTTCGGTGATCAAAATGCTAATCTTATCTAAAAACGCCCTCACAGAAACCCTCAGGGTAACACTTGATAAGATATCTGGCCAGAAAAGTCCAATAGATATTTTGAAAGGGAAAGAAACTGTTCGAAAGGAAAGAACAACTGGGATGGGGGAGATAAGAGAGAAATGAAAAGGTAGGGAGAAAAATAGATACACATACAAGATATGTAAAATAATCATACTACTATTAGTTTATCGAAAGGAACAGTTCATGCTTAATTGCTTGATCAATTTCGCATGCCTATATCTGGCAATCTGAGCAACTACTTTGAGTAACAATATACAATATAACAACCATTGCTAATTTCCTATCATCTTATTTTAAAATTTTGTATTGTTTTTATTGAGTTTTTTCTTATTTGTTATTCTCTTTAAAAAATACACCTGGCCAGCCCCTGCCCAGGTTGCTGAATAGTATCAACCATCATAGATGTACAACATTGTCCTTATTTTGGCTCCATGAATTGGTTTTCCCTTGGGGAGTTAGTTGCCCCTTCTCCGCACACATTCTATGTAATGGGAGCCAACCCCACCTCTGATGTTCTACGAATGGCAATAGGAGCCCTCTACTTCCTTGAAATGAATGACTCGGAGGCAGTCCAATGACTTGGCTTTACAAAAGGGGGGGGGAATAAAATGACAAGAGAAACTTCTGCTGGGGTTGCTTGGTGTAAAGCAGGATCTGCAGGGACTGTTACATGGGGAGGGCCTACTCAAGAATGCACAGTGCTCACACACACACAAGCGAGAGGTGGGGAAGGACCTGGTTACATGGTTTTCCTTGAGCCTACACCCAACCCTGCTGCCTGGAAGTGTCAGTTACATGAGTTACACAAATCAGCTATGAGGATGCCATTTCACACTTCAGCTGGCCTAAGGTAGGTCTGTGTCTTCCATAAGCAATGAGCCTTGACAGATGCTGTGAGCACATTATGCTCAGAAAATAAGCCAAGGCAGTGGTTTCCCTTATCCGAGGAGGAGGGAACAAGCAGCTGGCAGCTCTGCCTTCTGGGTGGTCCTTTTGAACTAAGTTGTAGTGTTGCTGAAGCCAGACGTCTGAGCCTGACTCAGCTCCCAAGGATGAAGCTAAGTCTATCATGTGCTAAGGCCACACCATTAGCTGAAAATGATTCTAGCCTGAAAGCCCATCACTTTGACACTAGGAATCATCTCAAGCATATACATCGTATTGTCAGGACCGGGATTGAGAACACTGAGCAGAAAGGCTCCAGACTGATTCTTACTTCTCTGAAAAACAGATAAAGAATTTGGGATGCTGGGTGTTCAGGCCAGAAGCCCAGGAGGAGAAGCTGGTGGTCTGCACATTAATTCTAACATCAACCAAATCCACATAGATGCCCCATATAATTTCTTTCCTTCCTCTTTATGTTTCCTCCTCTCCCATTTTTGAGCCCTCTCCTATTTCAAGCACTGTGCCAGACATGGACTATGGAAATAGACACAAAAAATGTTTGCAGCCTGGGATTAGGAAGGTCATGGCGATTGAAGGAGGGTTAAGATCATGTGCCTATTAGTACAGCACTGTGAGTGCTGGGTAGAGCTATAACATGCTTCAGAAGCATGTAAGTTGCTTCAAGTTTTGTTAGTTCTTCTATTAGTGCCATTATTAACTCTTCTAATACATATATCTTTTCCAAAGTTACTCATACATGGAAAGTTTGGGGAAATTGAAGTATATAGCACTTTGGAATTTATTGAATTAAATTTTAGGAGGCTATATCGTAAAATTGCATGCATGTAGCAGCAGCATGTAAATCATCACAATTGGCACAGACTTCAAAACATCAAGAAGTTTAAAGAATATGATAGTATGTATTATATATGCCTACACAAGAAAGAGAAGAGAAAATTAGCTCATGTACATGAAGACTTAATGGTGGTTGGCTCGGGGAAACTTTGTATTTATTGTCTTCTGTGGATGTGTACTGTTTTGCAGTGAACTCAGATTACATTTGTAATCAGAGAGAAAAGGAAAGGTTATACACATAGTGCTTTTCACAAGATCAAAGTACAGAGAAGAGAAGACAGGACAGAGGTTGAAAGAGCAGCTCCCAGAAGAGCCTGTGAGTGAGTCTGACACAGGCATCCACTACAGATGAACTCTTAAAACAGGGAAATTCTTCTCCTCAAGTCCTCATACACCAAGGAAAAATTCTCTTTATCCCATAGAGTTTTGAAGGAGTTAATGGAACTAACTAAGCTTGGTAACTGACAAAAGTACTTAAAAATCTGAAATTTTTTTAAAGAAAAGATTCTGTTTTTCATCACTGTTTGGAACAGTCTTTGGAAATCAGGGCCATCATAATGAGCTGAATCAGGTACTTTACTACCTGTGGAAGTGGAAGTTGGTACTGTCATCCTGGAAAGCAATGTGACAATATATGAATACTCCGGGCTTTGACCTTATTTTGTAGGATTTTAGCTAAGGAAAAAGTTCATGGTGAATCAGAGATTCATGTTATCAGAATTTTAATAGAGTATCATATAGAATGGAAGAAAGTTGTAAGCTTCTAAACATTCAAATAATAATTAAATTGTAAATTTATATAAAATAATAGATAAATACATTTCAAAGATGATGTAAATAAATGAGAGAAACTCATAAAACTATTTCAAAAACTAAATTCATGTTCACCTAAAAACTAATAATTTAAAAATAACTTTAAAATTCTAAAAAGCATGATTCCAAGAGTATGTATGTATATAAAATAACACATAGTAGAAAAAGAAGTAACTTCCGGGGCAGCTCCCTTTTTTTTCAGCTGTGTACAATGAGTAAATGTGCTATTTTATAGGCAAAAACAAAATTGTCTAACAGTGCTATGGCTTGTGTCTAAATGTCTTCCCAATGTGGCCATAGGTGGGGTCTCTTTCAGAACTAGCTGGATCTAGAATATACGGTAATGGGATTATGGGCTGGTGGTGACTTAATCAGTGCAATGAAAGGTTTGGCATGGTTCAGGATAGGATTACGGGTGCCCCAGCCTGGGTAGATAAAATCTAAATTGCAAAAAGACAGTTAGTGTGCTCTCATTGCTTGCTTGCTTGCTTGCTTTTGCTATCTTCTGCATGCCACAAGCTGTGCCTCCCCTGCAGTGTCCCTTGGCCAGGCCACCTTGCCTTGGAACCAGTCCTCTATGAACTGAAACCCCCACAAACTGTAAGCTAAATAAAACCTTTTCTCCTTTCAACTTTGTTTATTGGGTATATGGTCTCAGCAACTCAAAAAGTAAGCCATAGAATAATTTTCAGACAAAGAAAAAAAGAAATCCTTTTCCTTTATATACTTCAGTGATCTTTGGATAGAAGAGGAAAAATATTCTTTCAAAAGAATGTATTTTAATATCTTGTTCCCAAAGCAACCTCAGAAAAGATAATCCAGCAGACTTCCGTCTCTTCTTTAGGTAGGCAGCCTCTCAAAAGGATTTGTTATCTACAGCCTGAAAATCACCAGGGTTCCCTGACACTGCAGGAGTTGGTAGACAGAGTAGGAACAATCTTGTCTTTGCAGATGTCTGGAAAGCTTGTTGAAGTGGGCCAAACTGCATACTGGCAGAAGGATAGAGGTTATTTCTAGACTTGTTTTAACAGGTCAGGTAGAGGAACTGGATAAGGCTGCACCCAGCTAATTAATGCTGAGTAGGGTAGGAAAGACAGCCTGTGTTTTGGCACCTTGCAATCTTGGCTTGCTCTCCAGGGTCCTCTTTTGTCTTTCTCCTGACTCAATTAAGCACAGAAAAATTATTTAAACTCCTTAAGCCTCTGTTTCCTCAATTATAAAACACTCTCTACTACACAGCGTTGTATCAGGGTTTCTTTCCAGGCAGCACAAACTGGTACGACTGTATTGATTGTTAAAATATTAAAACACTTCAGTTTTGCTGGTGAATAACCACTGCCCACAACACAGTGTTTCCCATAGTCGCCAACCCATGCCTCTGCATAATCCTCCAGCCTAAGACCTAGAGAAAGCTTCCAGCTCCCAAGATGCCACTGAATCATCCACGAAGGGGTCCTGTTAGTTGTTTCATGTTCTGTATAGCATCCTTGGTTATTAGGATAAAACATAAATGAGTTTCTTTGCATGCCTGAAATTATAGATCACAAAGATTGGAAGCTTTTTATGTTTCCAGTGGTATACAAGCAGAACCCTTATACCTGCAGAATCTACTTATGTTTGTATGGTATTTCCCCCTTGTGACCAAGACACTTCCTCACAAAGGTTAAGGAAATAGTGACAGAGCAGAGGGTTGTGTGGCCCCAAAGCTGAGGCTGGCCTTCCAGCACTGCCTTCCCTGAGTTCAGGGTTCAGAGGAGTGGGAAAGCTCAGTCACCTATTGGCCTCATTATGAAGTAGCCACCACGGCCTTCATTAGCCTTGTACTAGAAAATGAAGAAAACTAGGGTTTTATTTTTTATCATAAAAGTAATTTTTCTGAAGTAGAAGTACATGGTCATAAATCTTAATAGATCATCTGAAAGTTTTTGACACTGATAAAGTTTAAGAGCTGAACTACTGGTCTATCTTGCTTCAAGGCTAGCTTGTCAACTGCTCAGAAAACAGGAGGTCTGAGAATAACCTTCTTAATTTATTATTCTGGTCTTTTCTTGAGGATATGTTCTCCATTCCTTAGAAAATAGGGGTCAAGGATAATCTGCTCAGAGATATTGCATGAGAATGACCACTAATTCTGGTAGACACTTCCATAACAGA
Source organism: Octodon degus (assembly GCF_000260255.1). Lineage (NCBI taxonomy): Eukaryota > Metazoa > Chordata > Mammalia > Rodentia > Octodontidae > Octodon > Octodon degus. The sequence goes on from NW_004524585.1 coordinate 14,631,476, forward strand.
CAATCAACACTGCTACTGTTCTCCAAAAAAAATTTTTTTGGTCGGGCCCTATATGAGATAATATCAATAAATCTTCTGTATACTGAGAATCTCACTGTAGTTTTCCTCTTTTTAATGCTAGCTTTTCAAGAAATGTGCATATGCACCATAAGTAAATGCAGCTTACACAAATATAACTTCTGTTTGATTCTGGATAAATGTACTGTTAAGATTGTCACATGATGGTGAACTGGGGTTGCTCCCAGTTACCCTGTTATTTGGTCGGTGTGAGGGTTATGCTAGTCTGAGTACACTAAAATTTTTGAAGATAGGATAACTTTTCTTTTAAATGTTAGAAAATGTTCCTCTTTAAAATGTGACCATCTTAAAACTGACTGTCTGTTTTATTCATTCTCAGTTCATAGTCATTCTAAACTTCCAGGGACAGAGAAACACCCCCAATCTCTCTCTCTCTCTCTCTCTCTCTCTCTCTCTCTCTCTCTCTCTCTCTTTCCACACACACACACACACACACACACACACACACAAACCCCTGTTATGCCAGTTTGGAAACCTTTTTCTCAAAGATCCCAGAACCTCTATGAAAACTCCATGAACCATTCCCATTTTGTTCTTTCATCCAGGCATCAGAAAACCCTCTAAACCTCATAACCAGACTTTGCATGAGGATGGCATGCACTTTTCACAGGTGTTCTGCCTGTGACAAAGGACCAATTAAGTCTCCAAAAAGACTCATCTGCAAGCTTTTCCTGATGACTTCTATTTCAAGGTCTTCTCTCTCTAATTAGCCTCCCCAAATGGACTGTTTAATGCATAACTAATCTTGAACTTGCTCTTTTCTCTGACTGAAGAGAAAATTGCACTTCATTTTGTTGAGCTGTGGTGCTTATGCTGCACATTTATCAGCGAGTGATATTTCAGAATTCTAGATGGCAGCTGTTCCGAGTTTCCTCATTGGCAATATTAGATTGAGAATTACCAATGGTGAATATAACGGTCTTTAATATGCAATCTAATCAAAATGGTTCTAAATATTTAGCTTGCTAAATTGAAATTATTTTCTAAAGTATATTAGTCTAATGCAACATTTTTTTAGAATCTAGAGGAAAGCTGAAAGCATTTATAATGTTCACTATGTGGCCAAACATTATTATTGATAACTGTATAATTGAATGTATTGATTTGAATATCTTCCTAGCTTTGCATCTATATCACTTTACTTACATTATTTCCCTTGGAACTATAAATAAATAAAATTATTCAGAAATTTAACCTTTAAAAAATGCCTGTGCTGTGGGCCAGCCAGGTAGTTCAGTGAATTAAAGTACCTGCTTAGGCAGAGGCAGGGACCAGAATTTGATCCCTGGCGTGACATGCCAGCCCCACCCCCAGGGCACACTGAAATGGCAAATGAGCCTGGGTGTGGTGGTGCCTGTGCCTAGAACCCCAGAGCTTGGAACGCTGAAAAAAGGAGGATCACTACAAGACCCATCTGTGTAGTGAGAACCTGTAGACCCTGTACTAAATACATAAAAAATAGATAAAAATAAATAAAAAATGCCTGTGCTTGTTTCATGTGGTCTTTCTAAAGAGTTTTTATTTTTTTACTCTTAAATCTTTTTTCTTAAAATTTTTATTGGATACAGGGTCTCAGTATGCAGCTCAGACTCATAGTGATCCTCCTGTCTCTACCTCCTCAGTGCTGGGATTATAGGCCTGTGCCACCATGCCCAGTTTCAGTAGCAGGCATGGCACACCCTGGGTTTTGGGGCCAGGACATCATGCAGTACTGGGTCTTGCACTTACCAGGTAGGCACTTAGACCACTGAGCTGTCTCCCCAGCCCCTAAAAGTATTTTTTTTTAAGTTTGTTTGTTCTTCCCCTGCAAGCAAAGGCATGGAATAAAATAAGTATACACAACCTAAAATATAATTGGCAACTAGAATTCACAGTATGATTCCTTTTCATGATCGATACCATCCTTTAATAGGCAATGAACACAGCATGCAGGCAGCATTCCCTTGAAGAGAGGAGGAATCTATGGATAGCTGACTGATAAGGTATCAAGTGTCCCAAGAACCCAGTTTTGAAAAATTTCTCCTGAAATCCATCTCTAGGATCTACAGCTTTTACTTTTTTATAGGAGTCTTAAAATGAATTGACAGCAGGAACAAAGGTTAAAAATCTCAGGGTGTGGTGGGGACATAAAGTAAAAATACATCGGAAAGAGTCACAAAAATCAAAGGATGAGTAATGGTATGAAAAGTGTTGTGGGGCTGGCTTCCCAGAAATAGGAGGCATTTAGCCAGTGGAAGGAGAGAAAAGAAAGGTCCAGATACAAGGCAATTACAGGCAATGGCAGCTCAGAGTGTAGATGTCTGCCCAGATATCTCCAGCTGAGTGGAACAGGGAGGTAAAAATCGGGTTGGTTTCAGTTTATGCTGAGCCCTAAAGCCAATAGGTAAGAACTACTAAGAGATTCCAACATGATGTGTAAGACAAAGTACGATTTGCACTGAATGTAGTCTAACTGCAGCTTGTCATCTTTACTTTATTTCAAAAGAAGAATATAAAATAATTGAAATTAAATACCTGAACAGCAGCAATTAATGGGGAAAAAAACTTTAGAGAAACTTCTTAAAGTCCTGAGTCCAAATTCATCCTGTACCCTCACCCTTTGTTGGGAGAGGGATTCATATTTCTTTCTCCTGACTTTAGTCCTTTGAAAGGATTTCAAGTAAATCACCAGGAGGACCCATAATGTGATCCCTAATTCTAGACTAGTACATAACTCATATATGTAAAATCTCAAAGTGAATCCTACGGTGGGGAGTTCATACGTACTAGGTTTCTAAAGAAAAAATGGAGTCTCTGGAGAAGATTCAAAGATGGAAGGGTACCACCAGGTGTACAGAGGGCAGTGGGAGAAAGCACAAGGAATTAGCAAAAGCTCATGCTTCCATCAAGGGAGATTGCCAGAAATCACATCCCCAAAGCACCTAGACAACTGTCCCCCATGTCTATCAGAGACTGATGCCAATCAGTGAAGGCCTCCCACAACCCCTTTCTGCTTCTCCCTCCCTCTCAGCTTTGCATGGAGTTGGGCAGAAGTGCAGAAAATAAGTGGCAGAGCAATAATGCCAGTCACCACCTGCTTACCTCCCACCCTCAGCTCCTGCCAGGCTAAGGCTGGAGGAGGAGAGGAACTTCAACTGTGAATGAAATTCGCAGATTTGCCTGGAGGTGCAGGAAGTTGAACTGAGAATGCTCTGGACATTAAGGCAATTGAAAGATATTTTATTTCTTAAGACTGACCAGGAAAATCAATGACACATTCCACCAATTTCATCTGAGATGGAGAAAACGGCCCCTGGAATGGGCTTGCTTGCAGTAGCTATAAGAAAGTAAAATTAAGTTGTTCTGTGATTATTGCTTAGAAGGCCTGTTTGTTCAGTGCAATAGTAACATAAAAAGGAACAAAACATTTAAACAAGCAGGTAAATTCAGACTATAGAATGCCTCTAGAAATGAGAAAGCATTCCACTGAGGAGAAGTAAAATTGGGAAAGCCTGAAAATCTCTGGAGCTCTAAGGGCAAGAATCTGCGTTGCATTTAGGAAAATAAAAGAATAGAACTAAGGGGGTCTCTGTTAACACCATCTTCTCCCAACTGTCTTTTACAATACTTCTGTACTGAAAGCCTTTCTTTTCTTGGAGAAAATAAAATAAGGGCAATTTACTGGTATGAGATAAGTATGTCTAAATTCAGCAAATATTAAAAAAAAAATCTGGGTGGATTACTTGTCTTGATGCCAGGGACCACACACACCTCCCATGTTATGCAGAAAGTTGATGTTCTGATATGAAGCCCTCTTATGTGAGAATTCAGGTAACAAGTGAATTCTTCAAGGGTCACATTACTACCAGTGCTGCACACTAAAGCTCCCATGTCACTGGACTAGAAATTCAAATCTCCTAACTACATCTTGAATAATGATATTTAAAAGTCATGGAGGTGGAGTATAGAGGGAAATGACAAGATCAAATATGTTTGTACCTCATAAAATTAAGCCCACAATCTCTCCATTCTCTTTCTTCATGCAGAAATTGCTTCCTTCCACTATGATACTTTTAAACAACTGTTATTAGACTCAAGCTTGGTTCATCCAGTCATTAGTGGAGTGACTAAAACCAAGTCATTTGTTTTTCAGATCTCACTTCTCATTTCCTAAGTGAAGTATTGGACTAGATCAGTGATATGGGGAGCATAAAATGGATCTGCTACTTAAAATCATATCCGAATCTCATCATTTGAGATTTATGGTTCAGTAGATAAAGGGTCAGGTCCAGCAATCTGCATTTTAACACATTCACGGTGATTCTGAAACAGACAAAAATTCAAGGCATTAAAATATGTGAACTTTAAGGTTTCTAGAAATTTTAACCCTCTCTTCTATCTCCCAAACCTATTTACTGAGCATTTTCAGAATGCATGGTGCCTTAAAAAATCTGGTGCTTCAGAGAGTAAATTGGTTAAGCAATGGCTGTGACTCATCCAGATGGCTGACACTGACAAAAGATCTACAAGGTGTTGTACATGGTTCCAGCATAAATCCTGAGGGGATTTGACTGACCTTGTCAAATCCAAAAGTTACATTTTTAGTTATACAGGTCTTGCTTTAACTTGGTCTTAGCCATCCAGCAGAAAATTATAACTACAAGGTATAAAAAGTAATGCCATATTAATATGCTGAGCTGTAAAAGGTTCTAGTCAACAACTTCTGACAACGGCTAGTTCTGCTGATAACCCACTACTATTATGGGATATTGGATCATATTGGGTTATTTTGCTGAATTTAAGTACCTACAATCTTCAGATTGGTTTGAAGTATGAAAAGATCCTTTAAAGACTTCTCCAAATGCAGCTTCTCTAATTGCAATGGAACATCCATCTCTGAAAAAACAAATCAAAAAAGAGGGATATGTTGGGAGCCACGAAGCTACAAAATTGATCAAATATATGTAGGTGGGACTTGGCCCAGTTCCTAAAGCAAACAAGCTACCTCTCTCCTGAGATGAACATCCTGTCTGCTTAAGGTTTGCTATCAGTTGCTAAGCAACAAAGTGTCATGCATTACTTCACAAAAGTGTAAATAAAGGACAGTTTTGTTGTGAAAAAAAAGGGGGAGAAGGATAATATATATATATATATATATATATATATATATATATATATATATATATACAGATAGAGAGAAAGAGAGAGTTTGGATTGAAGTTCAGCTACTTTCTCTTAGTTCAAGAGGGGCCAGGGAGATGGCTCAGTAGAATAAGCACTTCCCTGGAAAGTACAAAGGTCTGAGTTCAATCTCCAGTTCCACCAAAAAAAAAATCAATGAGAAGAAAGGTTTGTACTAATATTGTTTAGACAAGATATCATGTCTGTATCTTGTCCTCTGAATAAGCACTATAAAGACAACAATATGCAATGTATGAATTATTGTAATTTCCTGCTAACCTGTTTTGAAACTGTTTCATTGCTATTTTATCTTTTTCCTCATTAAAATGAATAAAAATTTTTTAAAAAGATTAAAAAATTTAAAAAGAAAAACTTTAACAATCCCAAATTGAGATGCATTCAACAAAATCAGAATCATGTGTAATCCCCAAAATTATACATGTCATGAAAGGCAAGGAAAGGCTGTGTCCAACCTAAAGGAGACCAGGACATATGAACTACACACAGTGGATGATTCCAAGCTAGAACCTGTTGCTATAAAGAGGACTACTGAGACAATTGGTGAGACTTAAATGGTACTGCTGCAAGATCACAGGATAGTATCATCAAGGTTACTTTCCTGAGGCTGATGGCTGTGTAGTAGGTCTGTAGGAGAAAATCCTGGCTGAAAATACATATAAGATATTTGGTGGCAATGTACAACATCTGGAACTTACTGCTAAGTCATTTTGAAAAACACTAAAGTTTTTGTACTGTAACTGCAACTTTTATGTAAGTTTGAGATTGTTTCCAAATAAAAAAGTGTAATAACAAAAAAATCTGGTGCTTAATTGTGTATTTTATTGGCTGTCCATACTCCTTGGAATTTGATATCAGTTAACAGGGCTTCCTCGCATGGTGGCACAGTGCAGCATTCTGGTGACTGTACATGGTAGAAATGTTTCAAAACTAAATAGCTTAGCTAGATTATTGGACTAAAGGATCTACACTAATTGTTTATACATATTTTTAAAAATTTTCTAATTTTTTTCTTTATATTCTGTAGGGACTTAAAGTTTAACATATCAATACTTGATGGAAAATACCTGTTCCATGTTATGCCTAAGATGTTTGATATTCAGAAAGACAGTTAGGTTAAAACCAACTGCATATGTTGTAGGGTAATAATAAGCTCCTCTTCTGGAGGGTTAACAAAATAAATTTGCAGACCAAACAGAAAAAGAAGGACTACAAGGTCAGCCAACATTTTGTCCCTAGCTATCAAGGTCAGTGAAGACTCAGGACATAGGAGAACCTATACTGTAACATCATGTAACTCAGTTGTGTCCCAAATTTTCTGATCAAGGAGATTATGGGGCCACAGAACAACATGATCAATGATGTAGAGTGTGCCTAAAGAGAGTCACATGAAGAGAAAACATTCTCTCAGGCTTTCACAGAGAGCAAATTGGTCAAGCAATGACTGTGACTCATCCCCATGGCTGACACTGACAAAGGATCTACAAACTGCGATACAAGCTTTCAGGATAAATCCTGAGGGTACTTGACTGACCTTATCAGATAAAAAAGTTACATTTCTTGTTATATAGGTCTTGCTTTATCTTGGTCTTAACAATCCAGGAGAAAGATATAAAAATGAGGTATAAGGGGTGAAGCCATGTTGGTATGCTGGGATGTAAAGGGCTGAGGTCAACAAATTCTGACATTGCCAGTCCTGCAGATGACCCACTACTATTTTTTTTTATAAATGCAAGTAACACAGGAATAAAATTTGCTTCTCAAACATTCTTGTGGTCCTTAATCCCATTTTCTGTTTTTTCTTTTATTTTTTTCCATAATTTTATTGATAAAAAAATAGCAATGAGACAGTTTCAAATCAAATTGGTAGGAAAGTTTCAATAATTAACACATTGCATACATTCTTCCTAGTGGTTAATTGCTGTACAAGATGCGGACATGATATCCTATT
>NW_004524585.1:14642302-14675446 GCF_000260255.1 Octodon degus
CCTATCTTTTGGAGATAAGGGTGTGTTAAGGTCTCCTGTTAAAATTGTGGTATTGGATATTAGATTTTTCATGTCCATTAAGATTTGCTTTATATAGTTTGGTGCTCCCGTGTTTGGTGCATTCATATTTATGAGTGTTACCTCTTCCTCTTGAATTTTTCCCCTAATCAGTATATACTGGCCTTCTTTGTTTCGCTTGATCATTGTTGGCTTGAAGTTGAGACTGTCTGATAATAGGATTGCTATCCCTGCTTTTTTCTGAGGTGCTGGGGCATGTAGTATTATGTTCCATCCTTTGACTTTCAGCCTATGAATGTCTTTATGAGTTAAATATGTTTCTTGTATACAGCATATTGTTGGATTTTGTTTCCTAATCCACTGTGCCAGTCTATTTCTCTTAATTGGTGAATTAAGTCCATTTACATTGATGGTTATGATTGAGATGTACTGACTTATGATTGACATGTTATTTACCTGTTGTCATTTACTCCTTTTTCTCCTGTGTTCAATTCCTTGCCCTATTTAGTTGGTTGCTTCTGATCTCATTTGTGGAGTTCTGATCATTTTGGTCCCTCTCTAGAACATCTTTCAGAAGCCTGTATAGGGTTGGCTTTCTCATCATGAAATTCTTTAGCTGTTCTTTGTCATGAAAGTATTTCATTTCTCCATCAAACTTGAAAGAGAGTTTTGCAGGGTATAGTAGTCTAGGCTGGAATTTGTTTTCATAGAGAACCTGAAGTACTCTGCTCCATGCTCTTCTTGCCTGCATGGTTAGTGAAGAGAAGTAGGCCATAATTCTGATAGGTTTTCCTTTGAATGTGATCTGCTTCTTTTTTCTAGCAGCTTTCAGTGTATTATTCTTGTGCTGAATTTCTGGGATCTTGACTATGATATGTCTCGGTGTGTTTTTCATTGGGTTGAGGTTACTTGGCCTTCTGTATGCTTCAGTTACCTGAATGTCAAATTGTTTCCTCATATTTGGGAAGTTTTCTGCTATTACATCCACCCATATTTTTTTAAATGTCATTTGTATTTACTCCTTCTTTCTCATTGATGCCTATTAGTCTCACATTGTTCATTTTTGCCTCATTTTTCAGGTGATGGATTATTCTTTCCTGCCTCCTTGTTGTTTTAAGAGATCCTTTCTTACCTCTTCACTAGCTGCACCAGAATCTTCAAGATCTGAAACTCTGTCTTTACTTTCACTTAAATGGTTTTGCAAGCTTGTGATTGAGATTTTAATTTCCTCTATATCTCTTTGACTCTGCTTCATGCAATCTATTTCTTTCCTGTATTGTTCATTCAAGGAATCCATCATTTTTCTAATTTCCTCTATTTTTTTATCAATTTCTTCTTTAGAAGCAGTTATAAATTCTTTTACTGCAGTGTTTTTTTTCAGATTGGGTTTCCTCCCTATGTTTCTGTAGTTGCTTCTTTACTTCAGATGCTATGAGTTCTGAGAATTCTTTTTTTATTTCAGAAAAGTATGCTCTGAGTTCCTCTATAACTTTCTGCTGTTACTTATTTACTATCGTCACTATTAATTCATGCATTTGAGCCGAGCTAGTGTGCTCTGCACTTGTTCTCGGTGGGCATTTAGTTTCCTCCATATGTTTCTGCATTTGATTCTTTACTGCAGATGTTATTAATTCAAGGATTTATTTTTTTATTTCCAATCTGAGTTCCTCTATACCTTTCTGCAGCTGTTTCTTTATTTCAGAAGCCATTGATTCATTGCTTTCAGCTGTGTGATTCCCAGTTTGTTCTGTGTTATTGTCCTCTGCACTTGTTATAGGTGAGCTTGGGTTCTGAGGTTGTATTTTGTTCCTTCTCATCATTTTGTGTAGCACTGTCTTCTGACTTTTGTTGTAGATCTCCGTTGTAGTTATAACTTTAGCACCTACTGAAGTTCAGGTGCAGATCTACAAAGTTTGGATTTGTCCAGCTATGCCTGGCTTGTGTCTGGCTGCTGTGCTCAGCTCCTTCCTGCTGCTGCCCTTGAGGGTGATCCTGTTGTGAACCTCTGGGAAGATTTTCTTTCCTGGACTAGCTGGGTTGTTCTATCCTCTACACTCTCTGCAGGGATTGCAGCTGCAGTGTTTCACCCCAGGCCTGTATGCCAGGCCTGAGCTGAGCTTGGAGGCGACAAGGTGGAGCAGGCGGGAGAGGCAGCTCTTCCACACACTCACCGGGCCTGGGCTAGGACTGGGTCTGGGGTTTTCCCGGAATGTGGCAGAAATTCCTACTGGGCAGGCGGGGTGGGAGAGGCGCTGTGGAGTGGTGGGGTCGTCCCATGGGGGTGGAAGAGTGTCTCACCCACACTGCGCCTGGGCTGGAGCCAGTAGCAGGTCCTGCCGGCGCAGGGTAGTGGGAAGCTCTCCCACACACTCACCAGGCCTGGGCTAGGACTGGGTCTGGGGGTTCCCTGAACGCAGCAGAAATTCCTACTCAGTGGGCGGGGTAGGGGAGGTGCTGCGGAGTGTTGTGGGGCATCCCAAGGGCTTGGAATAGGTTCTCACCCATGACCCACTACTATTATGGACTACCGGACTATATTGGAATATTTTACTGAATTCACACACCTACAATATTTAAGTGACAATGGAATACCCTTTTCTGACAAACTAACCAAAAAAAGGGATCAAATGAATGACCATTTTGTATCTGTATATTCAAAATAGTTAGGATAGATATGCAGCTAAATTCTCTTAATTCAATGAATAAGAAGTTCTGTTCTATTAATGTTTGTGGGTGGGATGTCATGTCTGCATCCTGTATAATGAATAACCACTGAGACAACAATGTGCAATGTATTTATTATTGAAATTGTCCTACTGATCAGGTTTGAAACTGTCTCATTCCTATTTATTTCTTAATAAAATTATTTAAAAAATAAAATATCTGTGCTAATTATGCTATAACACAATTCCTGTTCTAATTCTCTCGTATCGTTAGGTCTACCACTAGTAGGTGGCAGATTTTCTCTGTTACTTGCCAAAATATTCATTTGCTTCCTCAGAAGACACCTTTATGTTGTTCAGAACAGTGGTGTACAAGGTTCAAAATCCATACACTATGAATAAAGATTCAACTTTATCTTCATTTTGTTACCTAGAGATCCATGGTTTTGCATAATTCAAAACTCTCTCCCCTTCTAAATATTAGTCTACCTCTTTCCCTTTGCCTCATCCTTCTCAAGTTCACATCTGGTCATAAAGATTCATTTATGTGTGACACATATAGCAGATGAAATGTGCTTGGGGTCACATGTTGTCATCTGGGTTCTTGCTGGTCGCTGCTATGCCGTAATCGTTTGGTTCGGAGCTCAGGATGTGGCAGTGGCAGTCATTAATTGCTGAGTGTCCTACCTGGTTCTTTGAAAGGCCATGCTGGCATCTTCTGCTGAAGTCACAGCTCATAAGGTAGGGCCATACTTAAGGCCTCTCTTCTCACCCTAGGCCTTTTCTGGTTCACTGCTTTTTACATGTGCCTCTCCTGTCATGGATACAGCATATTGTAGGATATGAATACCTGGGGTGGCATCTAAAGCTTGGCCCTCTAAATATATCCCTCAGCCATATCTAAAACCCACTCTGGCATGCCAACTGTGTATTGTCACACCAACTGTGTGTGTGTTGTGGGGGAGGGGGTTGCACTGAATATGTGCTACGATAAGCCTGCTGTTCTGGACCATGTTCTTGCCAAATTTTCCAACAGAGTACAGTCCCAAAAGTCCAGAGAGCTGGAATATTCAGGTCTGATGACTGGCCTTTGTCCTGCTCTTTTCTTCCAGCCACCTCTTCTCAGAAATGTGAAGGGCTTCCTCTGACACTTGGGTGGAGTTTCCCTGCAGCAGGCATCAGTCCTCTCTACACTTGGCCAATAATAACATTTCAGTGATCCAGATTCCCTAGGCTTAGCATTTCATCTGTAAGAGGAATTTTGGCAAATTGAAACAACACTTTTCCCCTCTCTCCACAGAGCCTGTATTTCAATACCACGGTCTTACTGTGAATTTTTAAAAATATGGTTTTCCACTGACAGCCAAAAAAATAACTTCTCTTTTCTAACTTCCCCGGAAATGATGAGGTTCACTGATTTAATAAGTGCAGAGTCACACAGCAACATGATTTCTGGGAATGAAAAATGTCAGCTTAATATTTGCAAGAATATGATTGCTATAAAATAGTAATCTAGATAGGTCTACCTTTGGGAAATGGGAATCTAAGAAAATAATTTATGCAAATGTATCCACTGCATCTGGGGCCATAGATGGTAAACTACTTAATACTGAGTATGTTTGAATTTCATAACTTTGGGGTCTTTTGTAGATACTAGAATCACAGAAACATGAGGGAATATTGGGCCTTCCAGATCATTACAGAGGAATCGTACTATGAGGAAAGATGATGTCTTAGGAGTCACACAGCATTAATAGTATCAATCCTTTTACAGTGTGGCCCCATGTTAGTGCTTTAACTTTATCTCCTTCTCTTCAGTTATGTCAACCTTGACTTCTAACAAACACGTATCTTCCTAGGCACTGTTTGCATTCCAACCTCTGAGGCTGTGTTCCCTCCACGGGGATGCCCCAGATATGGGGGCTTCAAACATTAGTAAACAAATTCATGAGAATCCCGCATCAGACATCCTCCCTGCTGCATTTCCACCCAATGAAGGAAACACCATATGTAATGAGTGGCCTTTTATAAAAACACGTGGATCCTAGTGCTATCTCACATCAAGGGAAAAGATTATGTGTAATAACCATTTGCTATAATGTTTCTATTCTTAAAAAAAAACTTCAGAGCATGAGTCTCAGTGCTGAGCCTGGCTCTGAGGAAAGGAGGAACATAGGAGAAGAAACACAGAGCAGGAAGCCGGGAGACCACGGTTGTTTCCATAGTGACGAACATCCAGTCCGGATGGTGCTGCTGCCGGCTGGTGCTAGTGAGTGGGAGAAAACCGCTCTCCTTCTGGACTGTGTAGCTAAGGACAGAAAAAGCCGGCAGGCCAATTTAACTCTACTTGAGAGCTAAAACTCTGCATCTATAAGTATAATGAATATTTATAAAGTACCTACTAAGTGCTGGGTATATATCAAAAGATTTAATGGATTGTAGGCCCAGAAAGTTAAAGTTTAAGTCTCCATTTTAAATATTAAGTAAGATTTCAAGAGGCTAAAGACTGTTTGTTATTTAATGCCCTAGCTAATAAAAGGACAGATCCAAAAATTTATGTACAGACCTTTATTTTAATATAATGTAATGCATTTTCAATGTAAATCTATCTGCAGCAGGCCATAACTATGCCTGTCAAATGACACAGCAGGAAAATCGTATTCCTTTAAATAATACAAGCTGGGAAAATCCACGGTGGTCACCCTAGGCTTTGACATTTTACAGTTTCCTCTGACTTTCAAGTTCCCTGGAAGAATAATTGATGTTAAGCTTTCTTTCCTTCATTTAGAAACTGAATACGTTTTCTAGTAACAGCTTAATTAAGTGATTAGGAAATGCTCCTACATGGCAGATTTCAAGTATTTTGCATAAATGTGACAATATCCCAATTTACTGACTAAAACATTGGCTTAGAAACAGGCAAAGATTATGGAATTACCTCCTGCATTGTTTTTCTTCACAAATGGAAAAACTTCTGAATTTTAAAACAATCATAGTCATAAGTAAAAACAATGAATTATATGAAGAAATGAAAGGTCCCTATAATTCTACCGCCAAATTCCTTTTCTCCTCCTCAAATAACACATGTAGGCATTTGTCCTTCCTGTGTATTTATTCAGAGTACAGGCATTGAAAGTATGGACTCACCCCTGTGCCTGGGGAGGGTTAAACTGGTGACGAAGTTCAGGTGTGGTGGCGCACATCTGTAATTCTGGAGCTGGGGAGGTTGAAAACAGGAGGATCATTATGAGTACTAGGTGCATAGTGAGGCCCTGTACCAAATATAGAAAATGGGAAAAAAAAAAAAGAAAGAAAAAGATGAAAGAAAGAAAGTAGGGACTCACGATCCACTTACTACTTGTGCAACTCAGGAAATTAGCTTCTTAACCCTAGATTTCTCATCTATAAAATGGAAGTGATAATATTACTTAACACATAGGAATGTTGGGCCGGGGAGATAGCTCAGTAGAATAAGCACTTGCCTAGGAAGTGCAAGGCTCTGAGTTCAGCCCCCGGTACCGCAAAAAAACAAACAAAAACAAAAACAAAAAAACCCATAGGAATGTTATATAAAATGAAATATATATGCAGGACTCTATTCCATCCCAGCACCACATGAAAAATAAATAAACAAATAACATTAAGAACTTAGCATAGCATTTTAGAATTTTGTAAGTTGTACCAAATATATATACATATATATAATATTTATATATATGTTATGACTATTGAGCTATAATTCTCATTTATCAAAATATCTTAAATATTTCCATATCCTTATGTAATAATATATTTTATTAAGTGCTGTGTACTATGGACATGTAATAATTCTAGTCAAATATAATTAATATTCAAGTGTTTTCTTTCCATTTTAATTTACTCTATATATAAAGAGTTGGCAAATTTTCTATAAAGAGCCAGACAATAAGTATTTGAGGCTTTGCAGATCACGTATTCTCTGTTGCAATTATTCAATTTTATTTTTGTAGTAGTGAAACAGCCAGAGAATTATATAAACAAATGAATATGACTATGTTCCAGTAGTAGTTTATTTTCACACTTATGCAATGGGGTGACTTTGGCCATGGTCGACAGAGTGTTAACACCTGATGCAATATTCTGATAGCAGTACATGTGTTTCCATCTTTTCTCAATGCTGTTACTGTTTTAGAATAATACACACATGAAACCTGAGCAGATTTCCACAGCAAAATACCATGGTTTGGTGGCTTAAACAACACAAAATCGTGTCTCCCAGTTATGAAGGCTGGAAATTGAAGATCAAGAAGCCCGCCTGGTAGCATTCTGTGAGAGCTTGCTCTTTGCCACATGCAAGCCAGCTTCTCCACGATCTGCCCGTGGTGGGGCCATGGGAGTGTGGGGGAGGTGAGCTCTTTGGTATCTCTTTACATAAAGTTATGGTCCTTCACAATGATTCTACCGTCATGACTTCAATTTGACTAACACACCCAAAGATCCACCTTGAAATATCACATTGGAATTAGTGTTGTCATGTATGGAATTTGGAATGTGGAGTTGATTTTTAAAATATGTTGATATATATAGCATCACATTTTCTACACTTTATCTATACACTAGGAAAATATGAGTGTTCAGTTTCCTACATCGCATCCATTAGCATTTTATGGCTAATTAGTCTATTCTTTAATTACCTGACAAGTAAAATATTAGAGTTCAGATTCTGCTTTGCATCTATTTGATTATTAATGATGATAAATACCTCATATGTCTATTGATGAACTAAATATATTTTTTTCTTTTTCTCTTTTCTTTTTTTTTTTTTTTTTTTTTGAGGTACCGGGGATTGAACTTAGGACCCTGTGCTTGCCAAGCAAGCATTTATTCTACTGAGCTATCTCCCTGGCCCTAAATATATTTTTTCATTGAGGATTTCCCAATACATATATTTGATCAAAATTTTATGTTAATATTTTCTCATTGATTTCCATGAATTTCTTACAGAGATGTCACATTTCATTCACTCATCTACATCATATGTTTCCCTCCATGCCATCGAGGCTGAGCCTTTCTAATACTCACTGTATTCAAAAGTACTTGTTCAATGTGGACCCTCACTTAGGGGATCCTAAGTTCCACAGAATCGACGCTACTTGTCTCATTGTATTTTGCTTCCAGCACTGACTGGAGTACTGGGGGCACAGCTGATTTCCACAAAACGTTAGCAGAATAAATTGGTCAGTAACATGTATTGCAAACATCGTTTTTATTTTTAATTTTATTGAATCTTTGACAACACTATTTCCAATTTTGATAAGCAAATTTTTCTTTAAAGCCCCCAAGTTCATAGCATACACAGAAAGTCCACCTTTAATCTTTAATGATTAAAATAATTCTCTTGTATCTTTTCTATTGTATTTATGGTCTTTTATTGTCAATTGGATCTTTATTGTACAAATCATTTGGTGTACATTTTTTCATCCATTTGAGGCAGATGCACAATTTTGTGTTTCTCCTTATCAGATCCTTTATTTATTGAATGATAACCTTTTTACCGTCAATGTAAAGTACAATTTTTATTATATTCTATGTAGGAGATATACATATATAGGAATATTACATATATATATATATATACATATATACACATGATAGATAGATGATAGATAGATAGATAGATAAATAGATAGATAGATAGATAGATAGATAGATAGATGTGTTTTGGTATGTGGTATAAGATATCTAGTTTTCATTTTTATTTTTTGTTCTTCTCACATAAGAACATTTTCCAGGTAAATATAGTTTTGATTTTTCAGCTCTCTGTTGAATCCAACTCAGTCATTCCCTACAGAGTAAGTGAATAAGCAAAGCATTGAATCAGGGAAAATTATCTTGCAATCTGGCTTTCTTCATTAGTTCTCTGGCTTTAAGCTGCACAGCTTTAAAAGATCTATAATCATACCTGTCTGACCCACTTCACCAAGTTATTGTGAGACTAGGGAGAAAAAAATTGATCTACATATTTAAAGTGCTCTAAAAATTAAGTTACCGACAAGTGAAAATTATTCATAGTCCCCATTAGTGACAAGTATCCAGCGATTTCATCTTGAGAAGACTTTACTCAAATTGACTGCAACTCGATGAGCGGTGCTCTGTTGTAAATGGAAGCAAGTCACTGCAAACACCCGCTAGTTTTTATTCCAAGAGTGTTCCACACCGCCAGTGGGTAACTCCTCCCACAAAATAAAGCAAATACTGAAGTTCTCCCCCAGTTGTGTCCCTCCAGTACCTTGGCACCTACTCGTCTGTCAGAAATCCGCACAGTCTCTCGGGCTTTGTTGTTCAGAGGGTCTAGACTCTCCGAGGCTCGCATTCTCCACATGGCTAGTGGGACTGATTGGGGGAAGGCATTCCTAGAGTTCTGTTAGTTTCCTGAGGTTACTGTAATGAATTACCACAAAGCACATAGCTCTAAATAACACATACTTACTGTGTCATCATTCTGGATGCCAGAGGTTTGACATCAAAGGACCCACCATGCCACACACACTCTGGAGGATCACAAGAGAGCTGCCCACGCCTTCTAATTTCTGGCAGTGCTGGCATTCCCTGACTTGCCGCCATGTCCCTCCCGTTCCTGCCTCAATGGTCTTGTTGCCTTCCATATCTGTATTTTCTTATTTTGTGTCTTATATGCATCAGTGAATTTAAAGACTTGTCTGGATAATTCAGAAAAACGTAGTCTCTAGGTCTTTAACTTAACCACTTATGTGAAGGCCCTGTTTCCAAATAAAGTAACATTTACAAATTCCAGGAAATAGGCAATGGATACATCTTGGGGAACCACCGCTCAACTCACATCAAGCGCCTCATATCATAGGAGGATGTAAATAAAACGCATTTGTGGTGCTTCAGCAGCTTGAGACCCACCTAGCCACAGCTGCTATTAGCTAAATGGAAGCTCATTCTCAAATCATAAGCTTGAAGTTCTGAAATTCTGCTGTTCCTAAAATATACATGTAGCTTCTCTAGATTCAAACTTGACTGAAGTTGTATTTTTTTTAAAAAAGATACATATTTAATTACCTCCTTCCTGCTCCCACTCCAAATCTTCATGTTCCAGTAGAAAACACTCCAGATAGCTTCATCAGCCTGACACAAGCTTCTAATTTCAAACCACCATGATGCATTGTAGAAGGCAAAGCTCCCGCTGCCAGCCTTTCCACCACATCCGCTGCTGGGTCGGGGGTGGCCTGGGTGCCTTGCCAGATCCGCTGCTGGTTGGGGGTGGCTCAGGCATTTCTGTCAGGGAAATCTTGGTTTCTTCTAAAGCCATCTTTCTCCCTAATCTTTCCGAGCAAATCTATACCAGGGCTGATTTTTAACCTAGGTGCCGTAAGATTCCTCTTGCTCCAAGGTCATTTCTGTCATACAATAGGAGCGGACTTCCTGTTCCTAAGATCCTGGGGTTGCCGCTGGGGAGCCCCGTGCTTGTGCTCCTGCGCTCAGGATGCTGACTCACAGGCTGAGCCGCAGCAGTGTTCACATCGTCCTGTGAGAACTTTTCCTATTAACCGTTAAATCGGGCCTTCAACCTTCTCTAAGGAAGCTTCAAGCACTTTTTTTTCAGGCTTAGGTTGTTTCAGGGGAAGGAAACACTGGCATTTACAAAAATAAAGCAAAACAAAAATAAGATCTTGCATTAAGCAGATCATTCTATTCCAATCCCCCAACACCCAAAGGTGTCACAACCAAAACACGGAGAAGCAGGCTTGCAAAAGGTTATTTGGAAATAGCTGTAAGGGTTGCCATGGAGAATCAGTTAAAATACACTTTATTTCATCTGCTAAAACAACTTTTTGCAAACCAGAAAAAGTGTTTAGGAAACCTTCTAATTTGGAAAGTTGGCAGAGTGGCTTCAATTAGTAGACCAGAAAAAAAGATTTTTTTAGGAGGTTGAGTGACTTATCCAAGGCCCATAGGAACTTCTGACAGAATTAAGGCTCGAATCCAGATTGCCAGGTGCCAACGCAACACTGTCTCCATTATTGCTGCCACATTTCCTTCTCTTTTATAATTAAAATATTCCTGGAAGTGGCAACTCTTAAGGTTTCTGCCTAAGGTGGAAGAATAGCGTTATGGACCTTGACTCTACACTCGTGAAGTCAGCATTTTTTCTATAAGAGATCCTTCATAAATACTTTCAGCTTTGCTAGCACTAAGGTCTACATCAAAACTATCATCAATTCTGCTTTGTAGCCTCAGAAAATATGAAAATAAATGGTGCACCAGATTTCAATAAATCTTACTTTTCACTCTAAATGTACTATTTTTACTTTTACAGTTACTTCAAGTTTTTATTTTTTTTTATGTATTTGGTCGCTATAGGTCTCACTATGCAGCTTGGACTCATAGTGATCCTCCTGTTTTCAGCCTCCCCAGTGCTGGGATTACAGGCGTGACCACTAGGCCTGGACTCTATGGCCAGCTCAGCCCACCCTTGGGGGTGAGGGGGGCTGGTGTGGCATGTGGTGCAGGGGATTGAACTGTGGTCCCTGCGCTTGCCTGAGTTTGCCTAAGCAGGTATTTTAGCTATCTTGCTGGCCCCCCCCCTTTTTTTTTTGTACTGGGGAATCAAATTCAGGACCTTGTGCTTGCCAGGAAGGTGCTTATTTCATTGAACTATCCCCAGCTTACAGTTACTTTATTTTTTTTTATTATTATTATTATTTTTTTTTTTTGGCGGAGCCGGGGATTGAACTCAGGGCTTTGCGCTTGCCAGGGAAGTGCTTATTCCGCTGAGCCATCTCCCTGGCCCTTACAGTTACTTTAAAATGGCGGTACAGCACAACCACTGGCATACAGAGGATTGCGTGGTTATTGACCTTCCTGGCAGTCCCTCCACACCTCACTGCTTTTGCTCTGGCTTCTGGACTTTCCTAGTGCTGCCTGAGCACTGTACTACTGTACACTACCACACCACACAGTAAGCACACAGCAGCACAACTGTGACAATGTCTGCCATACACATGAGCTACTTCAGCCTTGTGATTGGTTCACATTTATTAACGTTCACAATGTGAGACCTGTAATTATACAGATAGCAATGGGCTAGTTTGGGCTTTTAGACTCTAGTTTTTAGGCTGTTAGATTAAGGTTAGAGTTCAGTCTACCTTCATTTTCCTGTTCTGTGAAATGGGTATAACAACAGTATCTCCTTTATAGGGTGACTATGAGAATTAAATGATAAAAGATATACCATATATTTATGCCTAGCACAAAAGACGTTTTCTATCGTTGTCATTATTGTATTTGACTTCTTACCATGCCTTTGAAAAATGAAGAGGAACAAGAAATCAATGTATAACAATCCTCTCTTTACCTCTGCTCTCAAATAGACAAATCAAGATTCACAGAAAGCTATCAGCCCCTCCTTCTCTTCAGACTTCGTCAGGTAACTGACTGTCACAGCCACACAGATGGCCAGTTCAGGCAGTGCTCCCAGGAGTTTGCATGGCTGAGGCATTCAAAGCCTTCTCCTTGGAACTCTGGCAAAGTATGAATTTCTGTATCTTCCTGGCTCTTTCATATTGGGTGCACCACCAGGTAATTGTCTTTTTCCACAGAAAATAGCATTCACTTTCACTGTGTATTTCTGTAGACTTCAATGAAGCCAGGTGCAATGTTTCAAAGGCCAGTCATTTTTGCTAGTACTACCCGGCTTTTTAATGTTTTCTTTCTCATTTGACATTTTGTTCTCCAAAGAGCTCTATGTTCCCTATGGTTTAATGTATGTCTAGGTGTCCTGCTAAAGCCTTGTGTGTTCAGGGGTGAGCTTCAGGAGCGGACTGGATCACAGGTGCATGATGCTACGACACCGGATTATGGGTAGGGATCAGCTCCTTGATTTGCCGCTGTGATGTTGAGGTGCGGCCTGGGAGCACATAGGTCACTGTGTGTGTGGCTGAGAGCCTGGAGCATGCTGCTTCTTGCTGGCCCTGCCATGGCCTACTTCTCTGGGTGCTGCCCTTCCACCACGTTAGCCTGCCTTGGAGTCAGTGGACTAAAACACCAGCCTCTACAAACAGTAAGCTAAAATAAGCATTCCCTCCTTTCATGAGTGAGTACGGGGTGTTTCGTCTGAGCAACAACAAAACCTGTGCCTGTCTCAGCTGCAAGAACTGGGGCCTGCGTCTGTGCCAAATCCCGTGAAACTCTTTCCATTGTGCAAATGGTGCAATTCAAGAGACAGTGGCCTGGTCTTTTACCTAATGTAGTTTTCACTGAATTATAAAACCTTATCATTATTACATTTCAGTGACACAGGCCCACGGGATTGCAATATGACAAGGTTCTACTGAATGTTAAAATAATATAGAACCCTTTAAAACTAAAAGTATTTTAATAATGTCCCTCATTAATTCTTTAACCTCTTATCTGGGTGACAAATATTCCTGAGTTTATGGTTGACAAATTAAACCCTAGAGACAGTCCAGAAATAGATTCACTGTGAACTAATGAAACTAGATTAGTGCCTTATAAAATTATTCTCTCTAAGCTTAGATTAGATCCAACTATTTCACTTATAAGCTGCATTGTATTATTACAGAATTCCGAAGTCACTAGGTTCCTATATAAGAAGCGTACTTTTCATAATTGCCTGAATGAAGTGTCACGTGGCTACAATGAAAAAAAAAAAAAAAAAGCAGAGACTCACACGTCCTTTCCTTCACAATTATTAAGTGGTTATGTGTAGTTCTAACAAGGCATCCTGAAAGCTATATCCATGCTCTTTTCATCTTCTTAAATGTTTTTACAAATTAAATTTGTGTGCAGCACTATTTTTATCATAGAGTTCAAGTCTAGATTAGTTCTTCGACAAAAACATTTCTAGCCTAACTTCCAATAATTGCTGTTCACAAAATCTGAGCAGATATGAGAGTTCTCGGTTTTGTGCCAGGGGTGTCAAGCCACTCTCCTCTCCTGCGATTCCGCTGCTGACCCATGTTGTTTGCCAGCCTCACAGAATCCCCCAGCCCCTTTCCTTCCTACTTGGTCATGCTAGATGAGGGAGGGTCTCCTTCCTGTGCTCCTACAGAATCTGTCATTTGTCCCACTACTGCGACCCCTGTGCTCTCACATCTCAGGGCACCTAAGCTCTTTCAGAACCTCTCCTACAAGATAAAGAGCAGGAGCCGAGCACAGGTACACTGCCAAAATGACAAATTGAGCTAACATTTATTGACTGAAAGCACAATGCAAAATTGAAAACTGATTGCTCTCAGGCTCTATTAAAGGAACCCCATAAATTCAATGAGGATGAATTTGTAGATCTTACTTAAGAAAATAGATTTTTAACTTAAAAATAATCTTATTAACTGCACTTAGAAAAATTCATTTAGGAAGTCAAAATAAATGAGTCAAACCTTTTTTTTTTTTTTTTTTTTTTTTTTTAAACTGGGTAAACTCACTCCCATACAGCCAGGGTGAAATGGTTTTCTTTCCTGCAGAAGACAGGGAAATTCACTTCAAGAAGGGCAAGCGATCCGGGTCTTCTGTTCTTGAAGGGAGCTTTAGACCCAAAGACTTCTCTCTCACTTCGGGTCATGCTTTGAAAGCCAACGATGAGGGTTCTGTTTGGCTTTCTGAAGAGTTTAACACATCCAGACCAGAGATACGTTTTGCTTGCTAATGCTGCCACTAGATCGGGGACCAGAAAATGAGCCCCGAGGCTAACCTGTGAATAATAATAATAATAAAAGTTGCTAGCAACCTACAGCATGAAAGCCATAAACACTGGGCTGCATATGAACCCTTCATGTGTCCTCTGACACAGCACTATTTCAATTTCCCTCCTTTGGAGATTCAGAAATTCACAGTCCTTCAATGATGAAAAAAAAAAAAAAAAAAGAAATCTAAGTCCCAGTAATACTGACACAATTAGTGAACCTACTCCACAGAAGCTGGCTGCCGCTGACTCAGGATACCACCTCTGGCCTGTCATCTCTTAACCTCTGGCTTTCAGTAGACATTTGGGAGCTCCTTGTGTGCGCGCAGGAGCCAGCTGCCCCGACTCCACATAGGAGTCAAAACAGGTGCTGAGTGTATGGGTGCAGGTAAGCGTGATTCCAGGCATTTTCCTAGTACCTACGTCCTTGATAACTTCAGTTTTAAAATTCCTTCTTCCCATATATGAGTAAAACCTTTTAGACCAAGACCAAAAAGAAACAAATGAAAAAAACTACTTGACACATAATACATTAGGCAGGGTTTTATTCAAATTTTTGAGGAAAGTGTGCCAAGTGGTGAGGTCAGAGAGGACAAAGAATTAGTCACTCAGGTGCACACATCTGCAGAAGAACATGGTGCTGGATCAGTGGGGACAGCCCAAGAATGTCAGCTTAAGTGTTCTATGCTCTGTGTAACATTAATAATAAATTTGAAATTGCTTAAAAGTAAAGTGGCTTATTTTCATTCATCAAGAAATTCAGAGGGCCAGCCAGATAGCTCAGTAGACTAGACTACGTGCTTAGGCAGACTCAGGAACTGGGGTGTGCAGCCCCCACCCCCAGGGCATGCTGAGATGGTGACTGAGACTGGGCATGGTGGCGTGTGCTGTAATGCCAATACTTGGGAGGCTGAAAATAGGAGGAGCACTACGAGTCCAATCTGTATAGTGAGATCCTGTAGACTCTGTACTAAATACATTAAAACAAGGGGAAAAACAAAGGAAAAAAATATAAAGAAATTTAGAATTGGTTCACTCAGCAACTCAGCGATTAGAGACCTGCGTGCTACTCGTTTCACTCAAGCTTTAATCAGCAGACTGTTGCTCTCAGGTTTGGCCTTGCAAAGCTACAAAATGGTTGCAACAGCTCCGGCAGCATCATCTCAACACTGCCGTGTGAGGGAAAGATGTTCTCCCCTTTTTAAGAGCCAGGCAGGAGGATCTCAGAAAGTCTCAATCAATTTCCCATGATATCTCACTGGCCAGAATTGTATTATGTGTTAATTCCCAAATCAATTAATTGGCCAGGAGAAAAAAATTAACACAAACACTTTAGACCAATCAAGTTTCACCCTGAGGTTCATGGCTACCCAGTGCTTGAAGAAAAGAGTTTTATTAAGAAAGAAAAATTGAAGGACCACTGCCCTTGGTTGGTTAGTTGTAGCATCTCCCATCCTGTCCTTTATGAGGATGAAGAATACAGCTTGACATAGTTGTGTTTGTTTCTGACTGGGAGAGGATTTTGAACAGGGAGACAGGAACAAACAAATATGATTAATGTATCAGGGATTTTGCAGCTTTTATTTTGAAATCATGCCATTGTTTCATCATTTACACGTGTTACCCATATGATTCATTTGTTGGACATATATTTCCTGAACTCCTCCTACTTGAAGGGGAGGCTGTAACTAAACAAGATGGTGGGGCTCTTAGGAGCTTCCATTCCTAGTGAGAGTATCTTCTCACCTTACTTCCCATTTGGTTCTACTATGAGGGGAAGGAGCAAGATAGGAAGATATTTCAGGGTAAAAGACAAAGAATAGAAGTGGGTGTGATAAATTAGCTGGTCAAGTGGGACTCTTGAGGTGACATTTGGGCCAAGGCCAGAAACACAAAGGGAAATCTGCCGTGAGGAAATGAGAGTGAGCCTCAGAAGAAGGGGCGAAGGCCTACAAGGAGCAATGTTACAGAGACTCACGCAAACCTAGACTACAGCGGCAAGAAGAATGAGAAAACAAGCTGCCTAGGATTGAAAGGATTTCTTAAATACAAGCAATAAAGGACCAGAGCAGGTAAGGCTTTTTGAACATGGCCCAAGTTTATAAGTTATTTCAAGTGAAATGGGAAATGGATTTTCAATAGGGAAGAACCTTTCTGTTTACTTTTACCAGCTTACTCTGGCTACTGTGTGAAAAGAGAAACTAGGGGGCAGGGCTGGAGGCTGGCAGCTGTTGGGAGACAAAGGCAGCAGTACTGGTGCAAGGTTGTTTGGAACTGAGTGTAACCCCTGCACCCCCCCCCCCCCCGCAGAGAACGTAGACTGCATGACTTAATTACTAAGAGTCATTTAGAAAAGCTGAGCAAGAAAACAGAGGCATACTTCTCGGAAAGGGTCTGGGAGTTCAAGGTTCTAACAGGTAACACTTGTGGTCTCCACAGGGGGAGCAGCACATTTCTAGCAAATTCTTGACTTCAACTTCTCTTTTCAATTGCATGTTCTTCTGTGTTCCACATCACATATTCCAGGGCTCTGGTCCAGTAATCACATGCTGCTTTTTAAACTGAATGATGATAAAATTCAGTTCCGTAGCTGCACTAGCCACATTTCAAGTGTCCAAGATACATGTCTAGTGCCTACCACACTGGATATACATGTACGTGTGGAAATTCTCCTTTATCAAACAATTGTGTAGGACAGCTATGCTTCAGACAGAAGAAACTATTTCTAATTTCAAGGTTGTGCTAAAGTTGTTACCATGTTATCATTTTTCATGATCTTTACTAGAGACTCATATTGTTTCTACTTGATAAAATCAAATTAATCTTTTAAGAATTATGGCAAGTTTAACTTTTAAATAGGATATTTCCTAAAAATCAACTTGGGTGTGCTAGAACACTCACTGCCTCCTTTAAAATTAAAATATATGTTTTCGGCTTTCCTGAGAAACACAGTTCTACTGTATTGTGTCTGCCAATCATCCAAAGTATCCTAGTATAAAAATCCCACTCCCCTGCAGAAGGAATATAAAAACTCTGCCCATTTTACCTGAGTGAGGGGTGGGACAGTACCGGACTTTTCAGCCATGTGCCCTTGTGAGTCAGCTTAACATACTCTGTATCTTAGCCACAGCCATCCGTCATGAGCCAGGAGACAGCTAATGACATCAGTCACTGGGCATCTCCTGAAAAAAAATTAGACAAGTGCTATCTTTCCACTTTGCTGTCTAAAGATACATGGATTCATCTGCATTTTCTGGTGGCCACCCTGTCGTGCAATGGGAAGACCTTCCTGAGAACAAGGCCGATTCAGGTGAAAGCAAAGCCAAGGCATAGCCACATCCTTGGTGATGCCTCGTATGTGGATTTAGCTGAATCTGAAGTGCTCTCTACCTTCGAATGTGACTGGGGACAATTTCTAACTTGTGCTGAAGTCAGTTTGTATTGATGAAGTTTTGCCCATTACAGCCTCTTTTAAGGCACTTGTGCCATGCTTAGATACGCGGTAGCAAGATGGAATGAGCTAACGCTCTTACTTTCTGATCTACCTGTTCAAAGTCATGATTACTCTTATTTGGCTTCATATCGCAGATCCATAGGATGCATTGTGATCATATGCTCACCTAAACTTCTTGCCAGTTTTAATATTCATTATAATACACTGATACTCAAATTTTATGTGGACAAAATTTTCCTTACTGTATTGCTCAATGAAATTTACTTTTATCAACTACTCTAAGTTTTTACATTTCTGTGTATATATATTAGAAGTTCATTAATTACTGCCTAAGTCACCCACAACATGCCCATACCTCCTAGGTGGCATCTACTTATCTCCATGTGTGGACCTCCAGAATGTTGGGCTTACACCCTCACCCACTTCCCAGGCTTGAAGCAATCTATGAAAGCAGCAACAGTTGTGTATGGGAGGGGGCAGCAGGGCTAGGGGGAAGGAGTGCCCCAAGATTCCATTCTTTCCACCTGTCTAACCTCCTGGATCAACCCACTAGCCTTTGCTTACACCTCACCTTATCTTTGTCCGGCTCACACTGTCTATGAACTCTGACCACAACCCTTCTTCCTCCTAACCTGCTCAGAAAGGCTCTCCAGCACAGCAGCTGGGTAGGTTCCTAGTCTCCAACCCTGAAGTGCCCAAACTCAGATAAATCCCACCACTATGCTTCTGTTGCCAGCACTCTAAAGGGTCTTTTCAAATGAGAACTGGACTGAGGAAGGAGGCATTCATTTACAAAGACACAAAGGCTAGGTCCTCACTACTCCATCCTAATCCCTGGTTATATTTTAATAAACATTTTAATAGATCTGTTTACAAAATAGGATTAAGAACTATTCCAGATGACCACGCACAGGATAAGATTATCTTTTATTAGAGATCTTATATTACATATTCCCAAAAAGATATAAAATCTTCCAAGAGAAAATATCAAAACCTGTTGATTTCAAGGTGAGCAAAATAATCAAAATGAAAGTAAACATTTGCTTCTAGACAAAGGAATGTGGAAACATTTCAGCGCAAGTACAACAAAGACATGGGAAGATAATTACAATGTTTTACAACATATTTTACAGTATTTTGTTTTAATCAGTACTTGCAGAAAACAAGGATGCTAAGTTCTTGAACAATGCAGTTATAGCTGCAAATTAAAATTTCAAAAAGGAAGGGGATGGGGAGGGAGAAAACACAGTGAGCCGCTCAGTCAGTGAGCCTCTGCAACACCATATGTGATAAAACCAAACCAAATATGCCACCAGGATCACAAACACAGGACATGGTTTAAATGTGGGTTGGAGACACTTAAATTATTCAGTCAGTTCTTGACCACAACCCAGAGCAAAAGCATCCTCTCTTCATTTCCCTGATGAAGTATTCTAAAAGTAACCTTAAAAAGCAGAAACTTGCTGGTTAAAGAGAATTTCTGCTTCACCTATGAACAGTTGGCGACAGCACACAGACTAAAACCTGGACCAACGGACACGATCCATCTCAAACAACCGAAAGTGGCAAAACCAGTTATTGCATCGGATTGTTCACTTCATTTGATCAGAATCTGTAGAGTAATTAAGCATACCCACTTAGCCACAGGACACAGTCAACTCCCACAGGAAGGCAGACATTGAAGATGCAACAAACACACCGATCTGATTCCTGGGATTTGCCTCTGGCAATCCGAATGTCTGTCGATGTCTACACAAAGGAAGTGGTTTTGGATGTTGTTCTATTTTTCAGTTGTTTATTTCCCCCCAAATGAGAGGGAAACATGTTTATTGCATGAAATTACCCTCTTGTAATATCTTTACCAACACTGGTATTATTTCCTTAATTATTAAAGGCAGAGGAATTTATAAATTTAACATGACAGTATAATATTAGGAGCTGCATCTTGAGTGAAAATCCATAAGATAACCAGACGTGATGAAACAGAAATGGTCTTCAGGACTCTCTAAGGATGTCAGAATGACAAGAGGTAAGTGGAAGTTTAAAGTCAGATATTACTAAATTTAATAACATGACTTCAAAACTGTACATAGTCGAAGAATCCTTTCTATGCTGAAAGTGAATATTATAAATGCTGCTAATGTTGTGGTTATTTTAATATTAAGGAAACAATGATCCCAGAAATTTTATTAGAAGTACTGTAATGGCACATGGGCTTAGCACAACACTTTGAGGTTAGAACACGCAGACATTTGGAACTGACTGAACAAACGTATTTACTAAGATACATTATGAAGAGCTACATGTAAATTGATTTCAAAACAGGGTCTATTTTAAAGCATTCTTTCTTCAATATGGTTAACTACTGTGAAGTGGAAACAGTATCTGGATTTTGCATGTTACAAAATCCTTGATTCAAGTTGCAGTTTCCTTGGCAGCAGCATATTTTAATTAACAATATTTTTCTTTCTTGTTTTGTTTTCTGACATTTCAGTACATTCAAATAGTCAAAATGTTTAGAGTTACACCACCACAAATTTAATGAAACAGATCAGAATGTGGCCAGCATTGTCAGGCGAAAATTACACAGTTTATATATCATAGAAAGTACCTACCCCTGCCCCAACCTCCCAGTAGTCCCCCTTTCCCAAACAGTAAAATGGACACCAAAAGATTTAACAAGACTTATAAAAAAATAAGGCACATTTATTTTGATATGGTAATTTTAAAATAGAAAACCCCATCTCAGAACACCTGTATTCAAATGAGCTGTGTAAAAAGACACCTTGTGGTACCGCAAAAGAGATTTACGGTACCTATGGAATTGCTTCTTCTACGTTAGTGACAATGGAATAAATTGCACCTATCCCACACTGTCAAGTAATCAAAATATGTCTCTTTTTTTCTCTACTGTTGAATGGTTCAAAATCAGGTATATCTGGAAATATAAAGAAGAGTCAAGAGGCTCATTAGAAAAAAGATGTGAAAATCAACTATGTTTATCAGAAGGGTCGAGGGATTGCACTTTTCCACAGATTTCAACACACAACATTTTTGTAACTCTTATGCATGATTGCAACCGTTTTGGCCATTAGCTATTACTCACCAACCTGTTATTCAATTTTGGTCCGATGGGTACTTTTGTAAAACTAATGAAGGATCAGAAGCACAAATACTTATAATGATCTCTTTGCAACCCCCAACATAAACATAATTAGTTAGCATTTAACCTGAGATACACTCTGTTGAGAGGTTGTCTTTAAACATTTCTTCATTTGTGGCATCAATTCACTGATAGTGGTAGTTCATGGGAGGAACTTTATAAAAGGAAAAGAAAAAAAATCCTGGTTGATAGCATGGCTTTTTTTTCTTTCTTACTTAACTGGTTAAAAAAAAAATCACATAATTCATGTTCTCACAGTAGTCAGAAGCTAACATGATGTGTTTCCTTATTGCACGTCAAACCAAGAAAGTTACAAAAGCCAATGCTTCTCAGCTGAACTCGGAGTCGGGTTCACCTCAACCGGATCCGGAATGTGCTGATTTCCATGGGACTCAAGCTGATCTCACTTATATTTTGGGCGTCTGGAGGTGAATGCATCAAGGATAATGATGAAGGTGTAAGACTTTCAATAGTAAACTTGTTAAAAATTTTCTGTACCAACATCTAAAAAATGACAAAAAAAAAAAAAAAAAAGTAAATTTTGAAGCAAGATTAGTAACACATCTGTACATTAAAACAATAGTGTGAGAAGGAGTGAAACAGTAATTCTTTTGTAAACAGTAATAGGGAGAGAGAGCAGTTAATCATGTATAAGCTCACTCAAATATAAAGACTGTCTCTGGAGGGAAACAGGAAACTGATTTAGGCTGTCAGTAACTTTATTTATTTATTTATTTATTTATTTATTTATTTATTTATTTTTGCGGTACCAGGGATTGAACTCGGGATCTTACACTTGTCATGTAGGCACTTAAGCCACTGAGCTATATCCCTGGCCTGGTAACTTCATTTTGAATTGCTTCTGTAATGCTTGTACATTTTGTCCTGCACAGGGGTTACTTTTTCAACAAAAGAAAGGACAGCTACATACCAACAAGCTTTAAAAATCCTTGGACTCTTTCTGTCAATAGCACTAACAATGGTGGTTCTCAGTCACTTTTTCCTGTTTAATAATTAAAAGACAGGACATAAGCCCTTCTTATTGTAAAGGCTCATGAAATTCTATGTCCTCCTCTACAGGCTGGAGGGCATTTGGAAAACAGCACTCACCACTGCCCTATCATTCTAATATATCTCTGTATCACATAACCCCCTTAAAACTCAATGTCTCCATGCTTCAATGCTCACTAACAAGTGTACTCAGATCACTAACAATAAGGTAGAGAACAAATGTAATGGGAAAAAAAGCTAGTGCTTTTTGGCATTAGTTCCATGGAAGACAAGGTTTTAAAAAAAAATGGAGAAGGTGAACTATCCAGTAAGATTGGGGCCTTGACTGATTTTCTCTTCTTTGCAGACCTTGCACACATGCTCATTTTTGCAGCTGGGACAGAGTCAGTGGTCTCGCTTTGGTGCATCTCTTGCATTTTCAAAGAAAGCTGGGCCTGCTGAGGTGTCTGGTGGGGCAGACCTGTTTGTGTGCTCAACCCAGCCTGGCTGCCTGCTCTAAGTCACAGCTTGCTCAGTGGCAGAGGCAGGTGACTGGAGATTTGTTTCCTTCCAAGGAGAGACTTAATGAAAATGCCAGCAAGACCAATTGAACAGAAACCAAAAATAGGCAGCCGGCCAGGAGTGTTCAGACTGAGGATCTGTTTGGCTTGCACAGATTGACTCAGATGCAAATCTGGATTAATCAGAAAACCTAGACATACATTTACTTCCCAAAAGGAATCAATTGATTAGAAGGCTGTACAGCTGTCTCTGTCGTCATGATCGTAATGAGCACCATCTCAATGATTATGCCATCATTTCCTTATTATTGCATTAGGCATACACTAGTCAAGCTGGTCTCAGTTTCCGCAGGCCTTGGGTTTACCATGACTGGACTAGGTGGGGTGTGAGCATGTGGGATCCAGAAAGGAATAAAAGAGGAGAGGGGGGATAGACTCTGTACAAGTGATGGAAAGCCAAAGACAGCAATGAGCGTGACACCCGAGGGTGTGCAGGCTCCAGCCAAGCATCTTCATTTAGACACACACAGGAGAAAGAAGGTGGAGTGAATGCTTTAAGATGGAGGGACTTAAGTTAATGTTCAGGCTAAGGCAAATGCCAGTGAAGAGGCAATGAAAGAGTATTTGTTGGGTTATTTGCAGAAAGTGAGGATTTTAAAGCATTTTAACTTGACCATAAAAACAACCTCTCAACTTACCTTTCCCTGAGTAGTGGAACAAAGCAGCCCCGTGTCTCTGCTAGGAAACTGGCAATCAAACCCTATCCTGTGGAGGATCAGGGCCGCCTCATCAGAATACCCACTGCCCACCTGCAAAGAGCAGAACGGCAACGTTAGAGCCAGTATTGTGGATACCGCATATACCACCGTCTTGGTGTCTGTATTCCCAGGTTCACTTAGCAAGGAAGTTAGGCAAATCCAACTCTTTCCAGGCTGTCTGTTGTACCCTCTACATAGTACATATCTCCCTCCATCCCCACTGAGCCAGGGGACATTAAGTTCCAAGGTTACTGGTTAAACCATTTTATGCCTTTGTTTCCCCCATAGTTCCTAAAGGTTTAGGTTTCCTTTTGTTCACATATTATATACTGTCTTACCAAAGTTTTCTCAAATAGAATATTTTGGTTTTTTATATTGAATAAATTGTACCTGACTATACTTTTTTATCTGGTCACTGAGTGCTATGTCATCTCTTAAAATTGAAACATGCTTCTTTTAAATTTTTGCTAACTGTATTAATATCCTTAATCTTCAACATACTGGTTCATTATTTTTATACAAGAGACATTTAAATCCAATTAGTTATGCTTATCACTTGTAAGGCCACCCCCATTTATTAGCTTGATGTATCATTTAAATTGACATTATGGAAACTACACTTCCTGGGCAGAGATAAAGAAAAATATCAAGCATAACCAGGCAGTTATGAAGATACTATGTTTATATTTTCTTGCTATAAAATTTATTGCATCCATTTAAATAATATCATGCACAGTTCAGGTTTTCTACTATTTTAAATTATAATTATCTTAATACATTTTATGTTACCTAAAGTGGAAAGATGTTTATGACAATAAGCAAATCAAATTAAATATCCTCGGAAAATTTAAGAAATGTTATTATTCAAAGGAGAGCCTTTTAACACTCAACAGAGATATGGTGATAAAAATGGTCCTTTCTCCTTTCTCTGGCCATAGAGAAAAGACAGCCAAGCCCTTGATCATCACTGGAGAATAAGATTTTTTAATATACTGCAGAGAGATCTTCTCTAAATAGCTGTAAGCATCGTTACCACTGACTTGATTTTAGTGTGCTTGAAGAGCTCAAAGCTGTCCTCACCTTAAACTCTTGGCTTACACAGCTTTACTACATTATGCTGTTTCACACTGTTACTTTGCTAAGGTTTTGTTTAAAGGGAGAGAAGAAAAAACTCATTTTAAGGAATTCTGAGTCACCATAGGACCACCTGACAAACAGCAAGTTTAAATATGATAAAAATGTCTACTGAAATTTCAACGAATGTCACCCTCACTGAATAACACAAAAAATAGCATGCAGGAAAATCCTTCATCTCATAATATACATAGATGTCCAGAAGAACAACAATGAAAACTCAGTCACATGGCAATTCTGGGTGAGCTCTCTGTTTTTTTTCCCCCCAGTGGAAATTGAACATGGGACCTTGGGCTTGCCAGGCAGGCGCTTATGACACTTGGCTATCACCCAGGTCACGTGGCAATTCTGAAGTCTGGGAACAGTAACTAATTTTAAGTATCAAGAGTTTCATTGTAAAATGGAGCCAACGAGTGTCTACTTCTTTATACAAGGACATTACGTGGATTAGCCCGCTGAAAATATTTTATCCAGGGGCCTCACAGAGCCTTGTAGGACTTTAGTGATTAGTACAAAAGCTGAAGAAAGAAATGACTGGTTGAGAGCCATCTGAGATGCTTTGCAATTTATCAGCTACCAATTTCAGCAAACCCAGGTTTTCCTTTTCAATAAAATGGAAAAAATAAAAATAAAATAAAATAAAATAAAATAAAATAAAATAAAATAAAATAAAATAAAATAAAATAAAATAAAATAGCATAAGAAGGACCTGGTCCAATGTCTGCCACCCAGGATGCCTTACTTAGTAAATTAGCTATTAGCATTTCTATCAAATAAATATTGGTGATTATTTTCTAAAAGTTTAATAAACAAATTAAACAGTATCCTTAAATTCTTATTCATCCATGTCCTTTACTGACATTGTAATGTCATAGCTAAAGAATCAGAGAATCCTTACATTACATGCCTATAGCTGTTCATCAACACCATACCAAAATCCTTATGTGGGTTCTCAGGTTAGATGGTTTCTGAATTATACTCCGTTTAGAAGCACTTGTCGTGACTAACCTGAAGCATTTGGCCATTCTGCCTCACTAGACCACCCTGAAAAGCCACTTGACAGCAGGCATTGCTAAAATCGCCACAACACATTCGCTCTTCAAGTAATGAATTCTTAAGACAAAAATTGACTTTGGATTCTACGACACATTTAAACCAACAACATAAAAGTAGACATAAAGTCATAAAAATTAATTTTTACCAATAAAAATGTTGCACTTCCTCTAAAAACTAAAAGTATTTCTGTAAGGACTAAATGCAACAGCAATCATCTTGTCCAAGTTTTAAAAATCTAATATTCATGAAAGTATCAGTTTTTCAAGCAAAAATACCTGAGGCAAAGCAACAGTTTTTCCGATTCAAAGTCTGTCTAGACATTTTATTTCCAAGAAAACTGTTTCTCAAAGTAGAGAAACTGTGAATTTACTTGAATATGCATGCAGGAAAACAGACACCTTCCAGCAGTCACCCTACCGGCTCTAGGAAGTAAATAGATGCTCTCAGAACTGTTTTTACACTCACTACCACACAAGGAATCTCTGGACCCCAGAAAAGAAAGGAACTGTGGGGGGGAAATTTGACAACCTGTGAAGTTGTTTCATGCACCGTACTAGGTAACTGCCTTCCTAAAACAGGTTAGGTCACATGTGAGGCCTAATTGCAGAAGACTGAGGAGTTCAGAAGTCACAGTGGATTCCATTCCAATACCTCTTCCTGGAGACAAAACCAACCCCTCACTTTAGGTGAA
The DNA here is from genome assembly GCF_000260255.1 of Octodon degus. Taxonomy (NCBI): domain Eukaryota; kingdom Metazoa; phylum Chordata; class Mammalia; order Rodentia; family Octodontidae; genus Octodon; species Octodon degus. The sequence goes on from NW_004524585.1 coordinate 14,668,458, forward strand.
GCTACAAGGCCCTTCTGGCAGAGTGGTGGCGTATGGGGAGCAGGACGTGATTTACAGTGAACCGCCACTTAATGCAGGGCTTGGAAAAAACTGGATTAGAGCAATGTTTGGGTCCCATCAAGGAACCAGTTAGGTGATGTGGGAGAAATTAGTAAGTCTCTATAAATTCAACAAAGTAGGAGTAGGTTAGACACCCCACAAATCCCTCTGAAGATCAAGGGCCAAGCCCAGTGACAATCACAGTAACTGCCAGTATGTGCCCAGCCCTTGCTGTGTGTAGAAGGCTTGTAGAAGGCTCTTCATTAATTCATTTTATCTCCCAATAACCTTTAAGACAGTGAAGGTGGCTTGCAAGTTTGCATCAAAATGTTAAGTGCTCGGGAAAATCCCCATCATAAAATGCCTTTATTCTCAAATAGCAGGGATCACTAATGATCCTTTTTCTCACACAACCTTTTCCCTTCAGTAGTCAGCATATCCCTCCTTGGATGTCTTATTACTGAACAGAGATGGATGGGGCAGTCCTCAGCATCTTCAGCACTATCCTTCCCTGTTTGTTCATATGAAAGAGGCAGAATAACGCTCTTGGAGTCAACTGGTGGTGCCACTCAATACTTCCACTTATGGGCTGTGCGACCTAGAATGTGACCTATCATCTTTAGCTGTTCGTTTCCACTTGTATAACATGATGAAGGTACTGCCTACCTTGCTTCTGGAGAGGCAGCTTAATCTTATCCATCCACATTTGTGACTTATAGTAGATACATTCACCATGGGCCCTTGGTACAGATACTTATTACCCCTTAATCTTTTTTACTTTCTCTCCCTGCCCTACCTTCTTCTTCTCTCCCTGTTCCAAGATCTCTTCATTGTCTGCAAAAGCTCTACCTCACTGTCTTGATACCCTCTCTTTTACTTTGCTCTTTATTTGTATTTTGCATTTCTCATAAAAAAGAAACCATGGGCTATTTAGGCTTATGTGTCTGATTTATACTACTTAACATTACGCTGTCAAGGTGCATCCATTCTCTTTCAAAGGACTCAAGTTTGTCTGCTGTCTATATGTCAGAATTTGTGTGTACATTTCAGTGTGTTTTATCCATATATGGAGGGACAGATATGTTACTGCTAAGATTGAGCTACTACGAGCTGTGCTGCTATAAATATGGACATGTGGGTATCACTCCAGCAAGATATGTTTGTCTTTTTCAGGAAGATACTCAGAAGGTAAAATAGCTCGGTGGAATGGGATTTCTATTTTTAGTTTTTTGAGGAATCTCCATATTGATTTTTGTAGTGGTTGTATAATGCCAGCAACAGCAAATAAAGATTCCTTATTCCCCAAAGACTCACCAGCATTTGTGGATTTTTGGGTTCTTGATGATAGCTGTTCTTTCTGGTGTAAGATGGAATCTCAGCGTTTTGATTTGCACTTCTCTAAAGGTAACAAATGCTGAACATTTTGTCATGTACGTATTGGCCATTTGTACACATAAACTCATCTCAACTGCACACTTTTCCATGGGTCTTTTATTGAGGGGGTTTAATTTTTTTGAGTTCTTTATATATTCTAGTTATTTGTTCTCTGAGTAGTTGGGAAAAAAATTCCCATTATGTAGTGATCTCCTTACTCTGTTGGTTATTTTCTTTTCTGTGTAGACCCTTTTTAACTGGGTATAATCCCATTTGTTGGTTCCTGGTGTTATTTCTTGGCAGTAAGGGTACTGTTCAGAAACGCTTTGTCTCTACCTATATGTCTACATTTCCTATTTTATCCTCCAAATTGGATGTGATGTTTGTCTTTCTAATGACTTGCTATATTCTATTTGCAGTATCTTGTTGAGGATTGCTGCATCTGTGTTCAATGTGGAGACTGGCATGTAGTTCTTCTTTGTGAAATCTTCATCTCGTTTTGGTACCATGGTAATGCTTGCTTTGGGGATGAGTTTGGCAGTACTCTTTCCCTATCAGTTTTACTGGCTCACTGGCATTAGGTCTTCCCTGGAGTTCTGGCAGAATTCTGTAGTGAATCCTTTAGGTCCTGGGCTTTTCTCTGTTGGCAGAGTTTTTATTACTCTCTTTTGTTGCATGGTACTGATCTGTTCAGAGTTTTTATTTCTTGGTACAATTTTGGTAATTCATGTGTATCTAGGAATTTCTTCTTTTTCTAGGTTCTCCAACTGGAATATATGTTACCAAAATAGTTTCTTACCGTCCTGCAGATATTGACAGTACTGGTTATGCTTTCATTTTTTTTTTTTTTAAGAGAAGGTCTCACTATGTAGTTCAAGATGGCTTTGAACTCACTATGTAGGCTGGCCTCGAACACACAGTGACCCTCATCCTGAGTGCTGGAGTTACAGGAATGCACAACCATGCCTGGCCCACTTCTTTCTTTCCTAACTGCACTGATACAGGATTCTTCATTCCTTTTTTTTTTTTTTTGACAAGTTTGGCTAAGACTTTAGGAATCTTTTTTTATTCTTTCAAAGAACCAACTCTTTGATTCACTGATCTTTTGTACATTTAGTCTCTCTCTCTTTTTTTTTTTTTTGTTAATTTCCAGTCAGGTCTTTAGAATTTCTTTCCTTCTATTAATTTCAGATTTGGATTGCTCTTGTTTTTCTTTTTTTTTTTTTAAATTTATTTTATTTTATTTATTTGAGAGAGAGAGAGAGAGAGAGAGAGAGAGACCAGCTCAGCCCACCAGGGGGCAGGGCTGGCTGGCATGTGGTGCTGGGGGATTGAACCGCGGTCCCTGATGCTTTTGCTAAGCTTGTCTAAGTAGGTGCTTTAGACCACCAAGCCATCTCTCCAGCCCCGCTCTTGTTTTTCTATGACCCTCCCGCCCCCCGCCCCAAGTACCTCATTGGGCTGTCAGGTTCTGCTCAATTCTTTTACTGTGTGTATTCACAAGTAGGACCTTTCCTCTTAGAACTGCCTTTCTTGTCCCATCAGTTTTGTCATACTGTGTTTCCACTGTCACTTGAGTCTAGGAACTTTTTTATTTCTTCAGTGATCTGTCAATTATTTAATAATGCATTGTTTAATCTCTATAGATATTTTCACTGGTTTCTTTTGCTGGTGACTTCCAGCTTTATTCCCTTTGAATCTGACAGTGTGCAGGGGATTATTTCAACTCTTGTATTCACGTAAGCATGCTTTATGGCCTCAGATTCTATTTTAGAAAAAGTTCGGGGTACTGCTGAGAAAAATGTCTTCTGCTGTTGTTGGATTAAACACTTTGCAGACACCTGTTAAGTCCATTTGTTCAATGGCATGGTTTAACTCTGTTTCCTTGCTAAATTTTTGTCTATGAGTTCCCTGTTACTACTGCACTGCTGTCTATCTGTACTCTTATGTCCAGTAATCTTATCAAGTTGGAACCACCTAACATCATTGCTATTTGGTGCACAGACCTTAAAGTTACCATCACTTCCTGTTTAGTTGCTCCCTTTACCAGCATGCAGTGGCCATCTCTGTCTCATCTTATCAGTTTTGACTTGAAGCATAACTTCCCTTTTCTAGTTAAATGTATACATCCTTAAAAACATTTTGCTGCTTGGGCTCTCCCTGTCGGTATACTGGATTCGTCCACGCATTCTTAGTAATGCTGGTTTCATGATCATGCATTTCTTTAGGATTTGTCATGAGAAATCTTTATAGTCCTGCGAATCACTAAGGCTCACTTTGCAGGGTACAGAAGGTGGGCTGACTTTTTTTTTTTTTTTTTAACAAGGGCTTGAAAAACTTCACTCCATGCTTTCTTATCCTTTGAGGATCATGCTGAGAAATTCCCTGCAATTCTGATATGCTTGCCTATGTGTCCCTCTAACAGCTTTTGGTATTTTCTCCTTTTTGTGTAATTTCTGGAATTTTGATCACAATGTGTTATGAAGTTCTCTTCTGATCCTAGACACCTGAAGTTCTTATAGTTGGATACTAAATTTGTCCCCTAGCTTTGGAAAGACTTCTGCTAGAATTTCTGTGAATAAATGATTTTATACCTTTTGAGCTGTCTTCTGATTTTTTCATTATTCCTACAATTCTGACTTTTGAGTCATCTACCAGCTGCTGGATCCAGCTTGCACACTGTCTTTTTGTTTTCAGGATACCACAGAGTTTATGATCTACCACCTCCACCTTTTCTTCCATTTTTGATACTCTGTCCCCATATTGTCCAAATCTGCTACCCAAGATTTCTATCTAATTTCTCCTCTCTTATATTTCTTTTTTCATAATTTCTAATTATTTACTAAACTGGTTATTCCTATCATGCATTGTCTTGTTTAAATTGATGAGTTTGTTTCTTAAGCTTGTAAACATCTTATTATAAGATCCTTTAATAAAAATCCTCTTTAGGCATCCTCTTCATTTTGAGCTCTTCTAATATTTTGAGTACTCTGCTTTTGAGTTCTTTCCTGTCTTTCTCCTCTTCAGTATCTGTGAGATGAGATTTTGTTGAATTAACGGTTTAGGGAAGTGTCTGGTTGCCTTGCTTTCTCGTATTTCTCTTTTGTTGTTGTGGGTTAAAGATCAGGTAGGGCATAAATACTCCCACTATTGGGTAGATGGCCTTAGTTAGAACCTGTTCCCCTGATACCTTCTACTGTTTGGTTATGGTCTGCTATTTACATCCTATTGAAACCTACTCAGCATAGTATCTGAGGTCTCACTTTCTGACTTCTTTTTGGGGGTTATGTTTGTGGAGACAAAGCCCTCCTTTTTGGGATCCAGGGTAAGCACTGCAGACTGTTTTGTTCTTTTCTCTGCACTGTCCTCAGGGTCTCCCAATTTCCAGGTGTTTCTAGCTTTCTTGTGTGGTCCTTCTTGATGCCTGCAACACTTTTCCTTCTTTTCTTTGCTAAGTTGTTGCTTTTCAGGTGTCACCTTTCTAAGCGCAGAGACTGCGAGATGCAGCTGAACTTTATTCCACTCTCTTCCTCCCACTGTAGGAACTTCAGGCAAGGTTCACCTAAGCCAGCAAACTGGGTGGTGCACAGCCAATTTCAGCCATGCTATTAAAAAAAAAAATCTGAGGAACTATTAACAAAGTGTATAAGGAATATAAGCCAAAGAAACTGCAAGATGTACTTCGGCAATAAAAGGCAATTGTTTCTAATTTATAAAAAAAAAAAATAAGCCCAGTAGTTTTACTGCACTGTCAGTAGCCGTCATGGCTGCTCAGGACTGAGTTACCACAGTTGGGACTACTACATGCCAGACATTCAGTGGGGGACAAACACCCCAGACCTGCTCTAAGCACCTTGCAAACCTTACTGTGCTCCTGAGCTGTTACCAATGAGGAAACCAGGATTCATAAGCACCAAGTGACTTGTTTCAACTTACAGGGTAGTAAGCAGAAGAGGCACATGGACAGGCTGGTGGCCTGATGCTGCTTTCCACAGATTCTGTTCTTTTCATAGATCCTTTTTCTGGCCTTTGCTCTATGTCTGCACAGTGCTCACAGCAAGCTATCCAAGAGGGGAAGGATGTGGATTCTTTTGGATGTAATGTAACAAAATACTTAAATTACGACTTTTATGGTTAATATGTTCCACTAGCTTGCACCACTGGTGGTACATGCCTGACCTTTCCTTAGGCATGCGTTAGCACTGGTGGTAGAAGTGGTACAGTCCTGCATAGGAAAATTCATGTATGTGCTACCGGTGGCTCAAGCCACCCAACAGCAAGACACACAAATTACATCCCAGTCATGATATGGTAAAGGATGAAAAGTGGGACTACTTGATTAACGACAGCGGCAGAACTCAAACCATGGTTTATCAAAATACGAATCAATTCACAATGCAAGGTTTGGAAATTATACTTTCTACCCATCTACCACTTAACCACCATCCACTTCTCTCTGCTCGATGAGATCAAAGGCCATTCTGAAAATTATGTGTGCACTTAATAGCATCTTCTAAAGAAAGGAACAGTGACTATTCCCCTAGAAGCAGATGAACACTTCAGGTTAAGAGTGCTGCTGCCCTCTTACTCCAAAAGAAACTTGGTTTGTTAATAACATGGTGACCATAACTCAGTAGCCTTTTGGAAAATGCAGTAAACATTATGTGTACATCCACTGTTTTACTGGGGGAACACCCATAATTATGTCCATATTCTCCAAGAGTATCATGACCTACTCTTTATGGATTTCAAAGGTACACAGACTTAGGCATAATCAAATATGTGGTAGGAAAGCTTTTCCAATCTCCTAGACCCTTGGAAAATTCCTCACGCCATTCATCTTCAGTGTATTTTGACAGCTGGAAGGGTCAGAAAATTACCTCCTTCATTATATAAGTTCTCGAACAGGAAACAACCAGCAGAAATTAATTTTTCAGGTCACTCATTAAAATGTCCACTGAATGTCATCATTATACTGTTTTGATCAACAGACTAAGATGACAGAAAGGGAAGGTACATGACTGTTCTCCAAAATGTACAACAAAGGATATTTTTTTTCATAATTTTCACCTTTCTTGAAGCTAGAAAGATCAATAAAGCACCAATCAATTTTCATAAGAAAGGCAAAACAAAGTAAAGACCTTAAACTGCTTTTCTAAGAAAGAGGTGACATAAGTAAGCCAGAGAGAAAAGCTTAACTGAAAAATGAAGCTGACACCAAAATGACTGATTAGCTATTTGTAAGAAAACACTAACTACAAATCAAAATCTCAGAGAAGGAAGAGTTAAAATGTTCCTTGGTTCATAAACACTTTTGTTTGCAAATGATGTGTTTTGCAAATCAAAATACGTTTTTATATTTTTATTTGAAAACTCTGCATGGGGTGACAAACAGACCGTAGCCATGTATAGACACACAAACACAAATGTGGTCATCTTTCCCAAAATTGTAGAAAAGATTAAATTTGTGAACCAAGGTATGATTTTGTGTGTGTACATGCATGTGGGGGGAGAGAGGGGAGGGAACAGAGGGATGGAGGGAGAGAGGGAGGGGGGAGGGAGAGAAAACAAAATTC
>NW_004524585.1:14675546-14687715 GCF_000260255.1 Octodon degus
AGAGAGAGAGAAATGCCTGAATATAAAAGCAGTACAAATAATAAAAAGTCCAACTACAAATTGCTTTCCAAAACATAAAAATAGAATGGTGCTGTGAAATCTGGCTGAATAGTGAATTGAGTTCCTTTTGTCTATTACGGGCTGAACCTGCAGTTCCAGCCTCCAGAACCCAGACTGCAGGTCTCATGGGAATCTCCCAGCATTCTCTCTGTCATGACTCCCTTCTTAAATAATGACCCTTTCCTGATGACATGACTCTGTAGTGCTCCTGTTCTCCAGTTTTCAAACCCTTACAGAAACTTCTTTGCAGTTTAGGAAGCTCTCAGAAGTGCAGGGAAAGTGAGTGTTCAGGAGAACAGAGGATGACAGGTGCATGGGAAGAGATGGCTGGCAGCTAGACTACAAGACAGTGACAGGAACAGGCTCGGCCACACCGTACACCATGGGCAGAGCGTCAGAGATCTGTTTCCTATCTGACTTCACATAGACAGCATAAATTCACTTCCAAAAACTGATGCAAAATGCAAACCAGGATATGCCTGGGAAAGCATAAAATGTGAACTCATGTCTAATACTGTATAGGACAATTCCTAAATTCTAGAAACAGACCCAGTAATCTAAAGGTCAGATAAAGTACTACTCTCTGAAGCCACATACAGCACTCAGATTCAGAAAAACTATTGGGTGGCTTATTGGCACCATTTAATCTGTAACTCTTATTTTCCAGTTTAGGAAGTAGAGGTAACTAACAATTTCTGGAATCATAAAGTTTTTAAAAAGATAATTATTGGCCTTTCCTGCCCCAGAGAATCAGGATCTCAAGAGACTGGCAATTTGCAAAAGCCCATTTTTTCCGTCTCTCTAGTGTGATCTGGACATAGTGCACCTGAGAACTGAGAGTTGAAACTGCAGCCCCACTTTAGAGGGCTATTTCACTTGTAGTCTCTACCTGCCACCTCTCTGTGTTCCCTGAACCAGTAACACCTTCATCCAGGAAGGGTGAGGAAGAACAAATGGGGTTTAGAAGTGAAGAACCATCAGGCAGAGGCCTCTGGGAGACGGCCAAGCCAGTGTCCTCTATCATCCTGCACAGGCAGGAAGGGTTTTTTTGTTTTGTTTTGTTTTTGTTTTTAATTCTCGTTTTTTGGTGGTACCAGAGATCGAACATAGGACCTAGAGCTTGCCAGATAAGCACTTATTCCACTGAGCTGTCTCCCTGGCCCTGCACAGGCTGGAAGCATTGTGCTTTTATCATGCCAAGGTGGCCCTCAGACACAAAGTCATGAACAACACATGTCCCTGCAGACCTCTCTATGTCCACATTACTTCAAGGACAAAAATGACTTTGCAATCTTGGAATGAATAAAATAGACAAGGTGACTGCTATTTCAGTTATCTTCACCAAAAGAATATCATTTCAATTTCTCGAGAAATTCACTGAGCCTGTAAGTAGTGAAGGTGACCCTCCTGTTCACCTATGCAAGGGACAGGTGCAGTGGTTGGCATAATTTTTTTTTTTTTTTAGTTCTTTCTATATTCTAGATACTACTCCTGTATCAGAGGACTAGTGGGACAAATGCTTTCCCATTCTATAGGTTGTCGCCACCTGCTGACTGTCTCTTTTGCTGTAGAGAAGCTTTTTAAATTCGGCATGATCCTATTTCTAGATCGTTGGAATTATTTCTTGCACAACTGGAATTCTGTTCAGGAAGTTCCTGCCCATGCCTGTTTCTGCAAGCGCTTCCCCTGTTTTATATTCCAAGAGATTCAGTGTTTGTGTCCTTACACCTAGGTCCCTGATCTATTTTGACTTCATTTTAGTATAAGAAGAGACACGGGCCTACAGTGACTGTGCATCCACACTCTGTGTGGCTGGAACCTGCACGGCTGTCAAGACAGTTTGGTAGGAAGTTAAGATTTTTAATCTGGGAAGTATCTAGGCTTCTTTTATATGAAGATGGCCAACAGTAGGAAGAATGTAAAGAGGCTACCAAGGGCCTTTTTGTGGTGTGGGACGCAAGTGCCAGCCCAGGACAGTAAAGGGTCACACTCCATCCTATAATCTTCTAATCAACCCATGCTGCTCCTGAAAAACAAGCATATTTCAAACAATTATAGCCAAGAGCCATCCATAAGTGAGGCTAAGTGACATGTCCACAGTAGCCCCCAAAAGCCCTTGGGGTCCTCGGGTTGCTAATTTCCTCTACCATTTAGGCCAGGACGTGGTAACCCGGGGCCCAGAGTCTCTGCTACTTTGTATAATGTCCCTTCCTCTCCTTTCAGCCTGAGAATCAATGACATGTCACCTCAGAAAGGTTATCTACCCCTGGGCTCTTTTATCCATGTGTCATTCTATTCTCCATACCCAAAGGAAGACTCGCAAAAGACCAGGAAAATAAGTACCTAGAAAGAACAGCCTCGCTATTCACTTAGTAGGCAGTGATGCTCTAAGCCCTCCCTCTGTGCGGGGTCTGTTTCAGGCAGAGGGACAGGAGCATTCTATTCCCGGAAACCTGTGTGAGCCTCCTACTTCCTGAACTCCTTCAGATTCATACTCCATTATTGCCTCCACAGGTCCCTTCCCAACCAACCCAATCCAACCTGCACCACATTCTCTGCATCACTCTTTCCTCTTCTTTCCCCTCAAAAAACCTCTCTTGCATGTTTCTATTACTTGTTTTTTTCTTTTTTGCAGAATCGGGGATTGAACTCAGACCCTCACCCTTGCCAGGGAAGCGCTTATTCTACTGAGTCATCTCCCTGGTTCTCTGTTACTTTTTGTCCTTAATTCTTTTTCTCCTTTCACTGGTATCGATTGAGGGCTTTTGCCTGTTTCACTCACAGCCGCATCTCTGGTGACTGCAGCACTAGCTGGCAAATGGTAGGCAGAAGGCAAATCATACTAAACACGTGTCTGAACACAGACATGCACATACACAGTCATTCTAGCATTCACCTGGCATCAGTACCATAAGCCACATATTATTTTATTGCATTACCAGGCAAAAGTTCCTTATCTTTAACATAAAACTTGGAAATACTCAAACTGTGACAGCTTTTAGTCACCTTTGTCTTACTCCAATTGACCTGACACAGCGTGAGACCTTAATAAATGTTTGCTACAGTGAACCTATTAAGGAAATATGACAGAAACAAGGCAACGCTGTGGAGGGAAAGACAGAAGTAAACAGGCAGCAAGGGAGAGAGAAAACAAATGAACGTATATGGAACCACAGCAGAGAGAGACAAATATCACCTAGATCAAAAATGAGCATGGGTGGTCTGTGTCCAAGCTTTGTCTGTGGATATGTTCTGGTAGGTAAGAATGGTACTAAAAAGGGTTTTTTGTTATTTTTCTTTTTAAATCTACTTCTTAAAAATTTGTATAAATTTTTTTAAAGTTTATTTTTTAAAAAAACTTCCAAGGGCTGGCCAAATAGCTCAGTGGATTACAGCGCCTGCAAGCAGGCACAGGGCCCTGGGGTTCTATCCCCAGGCCTGCCGTGCCAGCCCTGCACCCGGGGCGCGCTGAGACAGCAATTGAGGCTGGGTGTGGTGGCGCACCCCTATAATTCTGGCTCTTGGGAGGCTGTAAACAGGCAGATCACTATGAGTCCGATCTAATAGTGAGACCCTGAACACCCTGTAGACCCTTCCCTAAGATACAAAAACTTCTAAAATTTTTCTTTTGTGCTTTCTAGAAACTGGCACTGAGTCACAGTGGGTCAGCATTCCCATGGAGAAAACACGAGCTAGGGCTGGGGTGATAGCTTGGCACAACAAGACATCTAAAGACTGCTTTCTTAGTTTAATTTTGCCTTAGTTCTCTGTTCCTAGCCAATCTTCCTTTCATGGGTTGAACACCCTCTTTGCCTACTAACAGCACTTAACTTTGAGAAGCATCCCACAGAACTTACCACCACTTCCACAGCCAGCTGATTGTATGTCTATTCACAACATCAAAGCAGCCAAATAGCACAGGAGAAGGGGTCGAATGTCTACTCCTTATCCTTTCCAAATGCAGTCTTTTTTATTTAATGGGCGCACATGTAAGCTAATGCAGGCTGACTTACATTTCACACCTAATAAAACCTCACCATGCTCCTTCTCCAATGTGTCTTCTAAACAAAGGTATAAATTGTAACAATATTCAAGATACAGATATGAAAGTACAAAGACATAATTATGGTCTTTAACTTCTGAAAAATAACGACAAAAAGAAATGAGTGGAAAAGTTACTGATGCTGACCCATCTGCTTCTCCTACCTATTTGGTATGTGATCCGAGGCCAGCATAAAAAGAAGCTAATACCCCCGATCTATGTACCACACCGAACTTTTCTGAAGGTCAAATAAATTATATTGGGGGCATAGTCTAAGCTCCAAAAGAAATTGTCAAGTAAAAGACATAATGACTTTGCCTAAGGTGAAACATTCGAAGTCATACCTCAAAACACAATGAGTGAAGTTTATGGGAGTTTTTTCTCACTCTTCTTATACCTTAAACCAGTATACCACTAGAAGGAACTTTGTAAAGATGGATTTTGGGACATACCTTTGACTGAATTGTGCGCATGTTAACTAGATGTATGTCACATGGAAAAGGTGACACTAATAGAGGGAATTCATTCAGCAGCTCAAGCGTAGGTGAGAATTCTGCTTTTACCGTCATTGGAAATACTGGATGATTTAGGAAAGAAGAAGTTACATGGCTGAGAAGGGAAGGATATCCAACCGAGTTGATTTCTTCTCTCTATGAAGAAAAAACAAAAATGTTCAAAAGTTACATCTGCAGTTCTCATCAACTAATTGAATTACTCCAAAGAGCTTAAATATAACAATATATTTGTACTTTGACTTCATCATGTTCATATATTTGAATTGTCTCCACAGATTTAGTACTAAAAATATTTACCACAAATGTTTTAGGATCAAGTGTAACTTTTTATAAAACCCCCCCAACTATCACAAAACTCACATTACCAGGACTGTGATGGCCCTACTACCTCTTAGGCCACTAATGTCATCTATCCTTTGCAGGTATCAATGATTATATTCTCATGGTTTCACCTATATACTCAATAAGATCATAGAGGCACTTACGGATTCAGAGCTATGCTTCATAAATGTCACAAAATGATAGAAGGTAAATGGGACCCAATGACAGGGCTTTAAAAGAACTCTCAAAATAGATTCAATGTTAAGATATAAATAACAGGTGTCATAACTCCATTATCTGTTTCTTTACATTTGGTAAATCATTGCCAGTTGTTTTCCTCTATTTTATTCTAAAAATAGGAACTATTATACATGTAATTGCATAATTATTATAATTTTAAAATACTTGAGTCTTTGCTGTGATATATGTTTGTCAGGCAACATTTCTGTGTGTTCAAACATCAAGTAAAACTATCAGGGTTAGAGATACACATATGCAAGAAGACATACAAAATTAAGTAAACCAGTGCCTAAATAGAATCCTAACCAATAATGCCTAAAAATTCAAAAACAGACATAGAAAGAGAAAAAATATTTATGTAGAAATGTCCTCTGATCACCAGCTACATTGGAAGCAAATATGACTTTTTTTTTTTTAATAAAATGCCTACTTCAATAGTTATTTTTAGATTCTGCACCCTGTTTATAATACAGGATTCAAAAGGCTTGGCTACTTATCTGTGTGAAAAGACAGGATTTATAAAGATATGGAGCTTAAAATTCAGAATGTCAGATTAGCAATGGACAGAAGGGTGTTAGCAAAAAGCGAGCAGCATCATGCCAGTGGCTAATAGTGGATATCATTACAATTCAGGCCATGGAGAGAGAAAAATTGAAAGCAGCATAGGGACATTTCGGAATTAAGACAGTGACCAAAAAAAAAAAAAAGGCCTGAAACAGTTATATGAAAACATATCCATCCATTCCACATTCCTTTTTTAGGAAAAGATTTTAAAAAGCATATAAAATAATCTTCTCCAACAATACAGCCATTTAATGCAGCTTGTTGAATAACATGAATAGAAAGAGAACATTTTCAACAACAGACTTAAATGTGTTCCCAGTTCAAAGGACTTCATAATCTAGGTCAGGATTGCTGACAAAATCATTTTTTGAGTAATAAAAGATAAAAGATTCTAACAGAAAGGAAACCACCTGCCTTATCAGATTCAGAAGGCATTAAGTCCATTCTAGGTCAAGATACACTCAGAAAAAGCTCCCAGGCTTTCTTCTATATTCTTGGAGGAATTCTTGGACCCTTCAGTGAATTGACAAGATACTTCTGGGCTGAACTGGATGTCTTAGAAGCAATAATATACATATTTATCTCAATCCTACAAGACAGACCAGTTTTCCCAACTTCTGGTACTTTCCCCCGAATGACATACCAGAACGACTTTGGGTGGGGGCTTTGTAAGATAAAGACTCTTAGGTCCTAACTCAAGCCCTCAAATCAGAATCTCTAACAGTGAAACTCTGGAAATGTCAAGTTGAGAAGCCTGTGCATGCGAAACCTGCCGGGTCAGCCACAAGGGGCTCTAAGTATCTGATGCAAAGTGCCTGCCCAGCCCACCTCCCAACCTTCCAGACCAAATGGCTCTTCTGGAATAAAAAACAAAAAACTTCAGCCTTTAGGTCTTTGGGGGGTTCAAAAAACAAGGTTGTGACTCAAAGACGTTTTAAAGAAAATATTGTAAAAGAAAACAATGTCATGAAGGCAAGTACTTTGAGAATTAAGAACCGTGCAGCTCATTGCCCCTAGTGAGCCAAGAAAGAAACTGACGGGAGAGTCATGGTTCTGTGTCCCCAGCGCGATGAACAAATGCCACTCAGTGCTGGAGCAAGGTCACAGCCACAAGGCAAAGCCTCATCCGGGGCCCACCATTCACATACTTTCTTATGCTTACAAAGGGCTCAACAGGACATATAACTGTCAAGCTATCAAGATTTTCTTAGTCTCCTAGAATAACCACCTCCGAAATCTTAGGATAAACTTAAAATGCAGAAAACATGTTGCTAGACATAATTAATTTTATGTGTTTATGTAACCTAGAAATACCTTTCCAATCATGTAGAACTGATACTGCTGCTACAAATACTACTTTGTTTCTTGTCGTTTGCTTTCAGAGTGTGACTCCAGCTTTGTTTCTGCAGCTTATTGGATGCTCGAGTTGCAGTGCCTTGTAGTCCAAAGCACACCAAGTTGAGGTCTCCCTCACTGAGTTATGGCTCTTATTCCAGGAGGCAGAAGCTGCCAGGCTCCTTGGTGCCCTTTATTAAGTTGAGTTATCTGATCTTTCAACATTAAGGGCTTCCACTTGATCTAATCAAAATTTGCTCGATTATGTAAGATGGTGCGAGATCATTTTTTCGTCACCTCTGTCTACTCCAATTGACCTGACACAGCGTGAGACCTTAATAAATGTTTGCTAAAGTGAACCTATTTAGGAAATGTGACAGAAGTAAGTGAATGCTGTGGAGGGAAACAGGGAAGTGAAAAGGCAACGAGGGAGACAAAGCAAATGAATGTATATGGAACAACAGATAGAGATAAATACCACCCAGATCAGAAATGAACACTGGTGCTGCGTCCAAGCTTCATCTGTGGGTATGTTTTGGTAGGTAAGGATGGTACTAAAAAGGGTTTTTTTTGTTTTGTTTTGCTTTTGTTTTTTTAAATCTAGTTCTTAAAAAAATTGTATCAATTTTTAAAAATCCACTTCTTAAAAAAAAAAAAAACAACTTCTGGGGCTGGGGAGATGGCTCAGTGGAATAAGCACTTCCCTGGCAAGTGCAAGGGCCTGAGTTCAATCCCCAGTTCCACCAAAAAAAAAAAAAAAAAAAAATTCCAAAAACTATTTTTGGGTTTTTTTAGAAATTGGAACTGAGTCACAGTGGGTCAGCATTCCCATGTCGAAAACACAAGCTAGGGCTCGGCCCATGCCTGCAATCCCAGCCCTGGTGGTCTGACACAGGAGGATCACTATGAGTCTGAGCTGCGTAGTGAGACCCTGCACCAGATACATAGATAGATAGATAGACAGACAGACAGACAGACAGACAGACTGACTGACTGACTTAAAAGAAAGAAAAGATAACATGAGCTAGAGCCAAGGTGCTGGTCCTAGTGTGCTACATGTCCTCGACATTACTTACTGTAAACCTGGCTGATGGATCTATGCCATCACTTGCCTGCACCCTTTCTGCATTGAGTTTTTAACAGGATTTCTCTCTATGTTGTCTCCTTATATGTCATGAACAGGGATACAGAGGTAAAAATGATACACTGTAACAAATGAATACTTCTAGGGCTCCCAAATCCTCACTGCTGCCTTTTCTATTCCAGTAAGAAAGGGATGGCAAGTACAAGTCACAGAATGGAATTTGGAAGGGGTCGCTTCCAGAGACTGTTCTGAGACCCCTGTCGATCCTGAGTAGCGATGACTGTCAGCTTATGCAGCCGCGGTTCTCCACTGGACGACACACCCTGGTGACCACCACTCCAAGCCTTTGTTCTCAATGCTTTTCTGCAGAACACTCTGAGGAGAAGACTCTCTCCCTTCAGTCATTCTGGGGTAACTCCACAGAGGCAGCCGCAGGCTCAAGCTTCCCATTAACACCGTACCTTTACTGAGAGAGGCCCCACTTCACTTTCCATCATCCATACTTTAGATATTACAGTCTGAGTTGAAACTAAAACCATTCTCTAGACAATTTAAGTGACATGATACATAATATTTTCAAATCAACTGTTTTTAACAAATTTCAACAGCAATTAAAATATATTTTCTCTTCTCCAGTCCATTTTTTATTTAAAAGGAGCTACTGATTTAAATTCCGGAATCTCTAGTTAAGTAAAAGATAAACTGAAACAACATTAGATTATAAAAACATGGGATCAAATTTATATCAATTACTATCCCAGGAATTTTGAATGGCAATCAAGACATTATTTAATGTCTAAGTGAAGACATTTACAGATCTGACTTGAAAATTTTTATTGCTATAGTTAACACAAGTTTTATAGATGAGTGTCAATATAAGGAGGAAAACATACACGCCAGAAACATTTTCAGGAGGAGAAAGACAATAGCTGCCAACACTCAATTGCTCTCCTCTGCAGTTTTAGCTCTTAAAACTAAGCTGTTTTGTCAGTAATTGATTTAGACTACAAGTCTCAAGAACTGGTACAAATCTTGACATCTACAATGGGTATTAATCATGTTCTCTACAAGATTCTAAATGCCAGAAGACTTATGTGCTATGAATTAGCTGCTTCCATTTCACTGAATCAACTAGTATTGTATTTACAGCACCCCTACCACAGCCAGGGGCTCCCCTGTGATCACCCACAAGGAACTGGACATATCCTTGGGATCTTGCATGAAGAACAGAATGCTCCCAGGATGAAGTGGCAATAAGCAGAAATCAGGCTACGGAGGCATGAGGAGCTGTAAAATCTCATTCACCTGCGCATTCTATAGCCACTGGATACAGAGTGGGTGCTTCCTTTGATAGGACTAATCTTACAAGTAAAAATTACCTGGCCCCCACTCTCGTGGAGTTATGGAGTAAAGGAAAAGATAGTGATCAAATAATCACACACACATGAAGGAGAAGCTCACGGCTCAGCAGAGACATAAGGAAACGGGAGAAGGTGTGTGTGGCCAAGAAGCAGTTGGTTTGGGTTTTGACGTGAACTACTCCTAGGAGCTGGCTAAGCGCTAAGTGGGAGGAGAGGAAGGGGATGTGCAGAGGTGCCGTGGGAGATGAGGACTTGGGAGGGAGCGGGAGCTCCCAGCCAGCCAGGAAGCCTAAAGCAGACCAGGTGGGAGGCCACCAGGACACAAGCAGGGCTCAAGGGACAAGGAGCTCCGGCACAGGAAGGACAGGGTTGTCTGCCAATGACAATGAGAGATGCCACAGGAGCTCAACAGGGGCCATGAGGCTAGATTTTGTTCTTAGAAAATCAAAAATAAATAAACCCCAGTATTGACCAGTTGGGTAAAGAACTAACTGTCCAAGACATAGGAGGAAAACTAAGTAAGTGGAAGCCCTGGCCAGGCAGAGTGTTCAACAAGGGCCAGTGTCAAATGCGGCTGAAAAGTGAAGTAAGAGGATGACAAAAAAATATCCACAGAATCCTGGGACATTGGCAAGAGCCTGCAGTGCACAACAGCAGGCAAAGCCCAGACTGAGATAAAGTGAGTGAGAGGAAGGGATGAAGTGAACTCAGCCCAGGAACACTGGCTCAGCTGCGCAGGGCAGGGCGGCAGCCCAAGGGATGTGTGAGCAGGTCTGAGTGCCCGCTGTTTCCTATTTTTATTTTTAAATAATGAACAAGGATTGCTTGAAAGCCAGTTGGAAGGATCTTCTAGGGAAGTGCTGGTTTTGAGAGGGAGGGGAGAGAGAAGGAGAGAGGCTGGGCAGAGCAGTGCAAGGATCCTGAGGATGGCGAAGGGGCACGGGGCATGGGGCACGGGGCACAGGCAGGCTCGGGGACTGGCCACAAACACGAGGAGGCCTCCCGGTACCAGAAGCAAAGAGGCAAAGGACACCTTCCCTACAGAGCTCTGTCCAGTGCTGTTCTGCTTCACAGACAGAAAGAGCAGCCACGGGCTGAAGAGTAAAGACTGGAAATGGTCAGTCAGGAAAGAAAACGCACAGAGTTCAGAACCACCTGAGGTGCAGATGCAGCAACCTAGAGAGAACTCTAGGGTCACTCTGTGGTCACCCGAGTCACTACTGGCAGGTGGCATGGGGCCAGCATGGCTACTGTCAGACTGTTTAACACAGAATGCTAGATTTTTGCTTAGAAGAATAAAAACTGATGAAGAAAGGATGGACAGATCCACTTCAAACGATACATCTAACACCAGAACAAGACCACCAAGGTTTTGAATAAATTCTACCAATCCAAAGCAACCTCTTAAATATGGCAGTAAGCTCTATTTCTTAATCTTAATTAAGGCCATTTGTCTCATTTTAAATTCTTTCAAAATAATCCCAGGAAATTTCACCCAAACTACATCTTTGACATTTTTTTCTCCATAGTAAGTATTAATAAAAAATTAAAATGATGTAAGCCAGGCATGGTGGTACAAATTCTAATTCTAGCACTCTAAGAAACTGAGGAAGGAAGATAAAAAGATAAAAAGTTAATGAGTGAGACCCTGTGTCAAAATAAAAATATGGGCTTGGGACATAACTTAATGCAAAGGCTCTAGGTTTAATCTCCAGTACTGCAAACAAAACTAAATGAACTGTAAATGAAAATCTTATACATTGTTAGTAACTTAACTTCCATGAATGTGAGTGTAGCCTGTTACAAAGATATCTGTACACTGGAAATTGTAAGAAATGAAAAACATGAAAGGTCATCATTTCAGATTTGGTGGGACAAAGATCAACCAACATCAGAATACGATAGTTCTTGTTAGGGTAGTTGTTTTTTCCTACCATATCCGTGACACTTCTTCTTTCTAGCAGTATTCGGAATAAATTAGCTGTAATCTTGTTATCATGGACACCTTGTCCAAGGCCACGATTATCATCTTGCATGAGTCTTCTATCCATGATGACTTCAATGCGACCTGATAAACATGCCAAACCCCCCAAATACCGATATTATTTAATACGGATATTAAGTATGGGTTACTTAAATATAAGACATGATATCTTGCTTTAAATTTCACCTCTGCTTAAGGAGGTCAATCTGGACACCCAACCATAAGGGGTTCTCTAGATAGTACAGGGGGAGCACACTCTCCACCCAAGTGCCCACTATTCCCCATCTGCCCATGATGTAAAATCATTCATCTCCATAAGTGTATTCAATTCTTTACTGTATAAATTCACATGATTTTCTTTAATGAAGGCCATAAAGAAAAATGAAAAGCAGTAATTTCTTTGTGTATGAAAGCATAGAATACATGGGACACCTGACGTAGAAAGTGGGCCTCTGACAACACGCAAGGCACGCGGGCTCATTATTTGGCCGGCTCCTTCACACACTTATTCTGGCAACTCCTACAAAGTATGAAATTGATGAGATACATGGCTGTCAAAACTATGTAGAAGGGGGCTGGAGAGATGGCTCAGTGGTCTAAAGCACCTACTTGGAACAAGCTTAGCAAAAGCATCAGGGACCGCGGTTCAATCCCCCAGCACCA
>NW_004524585.1:14688065-14702421 GCF_000260255.1 Octodon degus
AGAGAGAGAGTGAGTGTGTGTGGTGTGTGTGGCCAGCTCAGCCCACCAGGGGGCGGGGCTGGCTGGCATGTGGTGCTGGGGGATCGAACCGCGGTCCCTGATGCTTTGCTAAGCTTGTTCTAAGTAGGTGCTTTAGATCACTGAGCCATCTCTTCAGCCCCTAAAGGAGGAAATAAAACATGCAAAAAAAGGATCAAAGTATCGCAACAGAAAATTTAACAAAACTTAATCAGTGCCTATTGTCTACTTGCTTTTTTTTCTGAATCGCTTTCTCCTTTTGCATTCCTGAGGCTGTATCTCTTTATTTCTGAATCTAAAGCATCTCTACTTATTTGCAGAGGCAGTAAGGGAAAATGAACATACTGCAGAAAAGAACTAAGTTCAATCTATAACTTGACATCATTGAGAACTTAAGCAACTTGTCTAAGCTTTCAGAGTCTCTTTTGCAGTCAGTGATGTCAGAGATCTCTGCAAACACAAGCAACCCGGACCAAAAAAAAACTATCTTTAAAAAACGATTGTGACATCGAGGTCTGGGTCCCCTGTGCTTTACTTGACAACTGAGGGAACTCTTTATACCATGCTGTTGTCACAAAACCCAAAATTAATTAATAGTTTCATTCTCAAAAGAAAAAAAGCTGGAGAGAAGACAGGCAGGTTCTAACTGGAGAGGATAATTAATACATTTGGCTGCAGAAAAATTATACACTTAGAAGTGCAACCTTCCAGAGCAAGAAAAGAACTGCAGCAACACGTACCACTTATCAAACTTGAAACCCCTAAAGACTGAGCAGAGAGCAGTGTCAGGCGGCGCTCAGCATCCTGGACATAAGCCATCGTGGTCATGGGGTAGACATTGGCTTGAAGAGGCAGCTTGTTCATCGTGACTCTAGGCTGGATCTGTAAAACCCAACAATTCTCTTTTGAAAGATGAGGCATTTACGTATCTGCTCACAAGTTGGTATATACACTGACTTTCCTTCCAAAGAGAGAAGACAGTTTGCTTTCTTGCTCAAGCAATAAATAAATTAATTAATTAAACTGTTCCTTAAAATAGTATGATGAAAAAACCACATGGCTTGTAGAAAAAAATATTTAAGGGAGAAAGGTAGTACTTGTCCACATTTTTAAAATAAGCATTTTTATTTAAATTCTGAATTATAAATTCCTAATAAAAGTCTTCTAGCTTCCCATATTTGCATAAAACAAATTATAAAGGAATTAAGTATTCATTTCTCATCTAAATCTAACATACTGCTTTTGTAATGAATGCTAAGCACAATAGCTATCTACTTTCAAGAAATACCTCTTATTATTCTTGAATCAGTTTTAATAAATATCTCAGGCCTCCCCACCAAATCCTTCAACATTATTACACTATAATCAAATGACTATTTATATTTAAAAACCGATGTTTATTCTTCTTGCTCAGTTTCAGCGCAGGTATTTCTATAGTTTAATTTCTCATATCTGAGTGTCTAAAGTCCACAAAACAGAACTTTATCTTTGGGGTACTGAGAAACTATCAGCACCCTAGAGTCAGTCTGGGTCACAGTGACTCACTCTAACCTCAGGACCTTATCATCTATGAGACTTGATTTGAAGTTAGCAAAATAATACATAACTGAGCAACAGTTACTAGAACCATGGTCTGAGGGAGAACTTACTAGTTGGACCCGACCTTCAATATTCTCGACTCTGCAGTGCGCCCCTCAGTTCACTTATTATCCTGAGCTGAACAATGTGTCTTCCCCCTGAATTTCTCTCTACCCATAGCAGTGAATATGATCTTAGCCTTAAACAGAGTCTCTACAGAGACAGACAAGGCCATGAAGGGTCAGCCCTTCCCAATGCTTGCTGTGCTTATAAGCAGAGAGAAATTTGGACATAGGGAGATACAGGGACATAGGAAGAACCATGCTGCCACACAGGACGAAACTGCAAGGAATGGCAACTAAGAAATGCCAGATTGTCGGCAACCACCAAGGCTAGTGAGAGGCCAGGAAGGATGTTCTCTTAGAAACTCTGAAATAATTTCCCACTTCTCCTTCCCATTGTTAACCTTCCCACTCCAGTTAATTGGTATCATTAAGCTTATAGAAAAGATGCTAAAAACTACAACTTCATTATTGTTCCCCTCCCCCAACCTGTTAGATTTCTAGTTTTAACCAAAGCTTAAAAATTGACTTATTATAAGAAGTATTTAGATTATAGACCTAAAAATAGTGGTTTACTTTTTATTCAAGTTTGGTCCTTGAAAATTCACATTTTTAGTTATTCATTTCTACTGAGTTTTCTCATTCATGTACACGCCCACACTATAAATAATTGCTTCTGTGAGAGCTTAAGAAAACATTTTCTTTTGTATACGAGGAAAATGAATCACCACAAAGTCAGGATTTCATTTGGAAACCAAAGAGCTGTAACAGAAGTAACATGTTAATCAGAATATGTGTTGTAAATTCTGTATTTTAGAAAAGGTTTAAATTTAACTTTTGGAGGAAATCATTAAAAGAGAGAAAATTATCACAACTCTTTCCACTTATCCCCAGTTGAAAAATCAGACAAAGTAAAAAGCATATGCTATGAAATTATTTCTATTCATAGCAAAAAACTTCTAAAGTGCTAATGTTTCAAAAATATGCTCATGTTCATAACAGTAGTATTCCAAAGATACGTTGCCACACACACTGAGAACACAGAGATTAAGTTAACAATCAACATTTCTATCAAATTCTATTAAAGAGAACTGAAAAATCTTTTTTTTTTTTTTTTTTTTTTGCGGAACCAGGGATTGAACTCCGGCCCTTGCGCTTGCCAGGAAAGAGCTTATTCCACTGAGCCATCTCCCTGGCCCCAGAAAATCTTAAAAAACTTATATAATTGCTTTTCTATTTCACAATATTTTATTTTGATTATACATGTCTGCTCATATTTCTAAATTATGTTTGTTATATGTATACACACATGTATATGTATTTATGAATGTACATATACATTCATACATATTAATGAAGGGAGGAATACAATTTTCCTAAAACTTAAAGAGTTCACTATTAGATGATATACTGAAACATATATGAATAAATAAAATGCATAAAACAATTTTTTAGAATGAATAAAAGATACCCACCAACCCCTGATTATTTTTCTTTCAAGTAGATAAACTGGTCTGTCTGCCAACTATCTATCTATCTATCTATCTATCTATCTATCTACCTACCTACCTACCTACCTACCTACCTATCTATCTATCTATCTAAAGAGAAATGTTAGCATCAAGATATCTGACATGCATAATGCCCATTAAATCTCCTTTTGAAAAAATAATTTTTATGTATTTATTTATTTATTATGTATTTACTACAGGGTCTCACTACACAGATTGGACTCATAGTGATCCTCCTGTTTTCAGCCTCCCAAGTGCTGGGTTCAAAGGTGAGTGCCACCACCACTAGCTTGTGGTCCTCTCAGTGCTCCCCGGCACGGCTCACCAGGGATCAAAGCCCGGTCCCTGAGTCTGCCTAAGCAGGCCCTTTATTCCGCTGAGTTATCTGGCCAGCCATGAAAAAATAAATTCTTGCAATTAGATGTTCTAAAAACATGGACTCTCAAATATTGGTTTTTAACTTTGGATATCTGATTGAATAAAAAACCTACAATTTTCTACTAAAATTCAGTTCTATTTAGAAACAATTTTCAACCTTACATATCAAATGATCCAGAATTTAACTGGGCAATTATTTTATACAAAAGTTCACACCAATACCACCAACAATTATTTTCTAAAAAATTACCTGGTACCCATTTAGGTCGGTGTAAAATTTATTTTGGCTGTTTATTTCAGAAGAAATTCTCATGGCAATCTCCCGGTTATACAAATTTCGGATGTCCACAATATTGGAAATTTCAACAGACTGTCCTTCTATTCCTAAATTTAAAGCATATGTACACAAATAAAGAGAACAATTATTAGTGCACTTTTCTTAAATATGATATAGAGCACTCTTTCTAAAGTTACATATAGCTCCATTTTCAACTTCGATCACTAGAATTTCTCATATGAAATTGTGTTACAATTTATCTTCTTTTAATATCAGATGGTAGACAGCATTTATGCAGTGGCATGCACAACTCAAAAAATGATGAAGCTGAGAAAAAAATGTGCGTGACACAGAACACGCCACTGATTCCCCACTAAATAGCGAGGGAAAAGAAGCCACTGAATGAGAGAAGGCATCAACCCGCTCCACGCCAGCCCCCTCATCTATACCAGTTTTCACAGCAGAATGAAGGCAGCCCATTTCTTTACCATTCTCTCCTTACACACTAGAAATTAGCAGCAGTGTAACTTACGATCTTCTGGTTCAAAAGACAGTGTATTATTGACCATAATCTGTTTTTAGGAACAGAAGCAGGAGATCCAATAAAATGATTTATGGTTGGTAATCGATATTAATATATTAGGGTTTGTTGACTGCGATACAGAGAGCTACCCAGAGGCAAGTCAATTTTAATTGTGTTTGCTGTCTCTCAGGACCTCTTGTTATGGAGTGATCCATTCTGTCTTTTGTCTTTGGTGGGTAGGGATAAGTCTAAGTGTTTACTGGTATTTCTGTTTTCTACCCTAATTGTATCATCAAATCCTTAGTGAAGTCTTGGGTCAACTTAAGAGGTGGAGAGAGGAGTTATATAGGAATCTAACTCAACTAGTACAGATAAAGTATATAGGAGAGCTATCCCAGGATCTTCTCAAGAGAGCCATTAGGAAAGGGATCATAAGTAGGGAGACAGCCCTATCCTGTTTCATACAGCTGATACTTTCTGAAGTTCCAAGGACTCTGGAGACTTAAGAGGTGGAGAGAGGAGTTATATAGGAATCTAACTCAACTAGTACAGATAAAGTATATAGGAGAGCTATCCCAGGATCTTCTCAAGAGAGCCATTAGGAAAGGGATCGTAAGTAGGGGGACTGCCCTATCCTGTTTCATACAGCTGATACTTTCTGAAGTTCCAAGGACCCTGGAGACTTACTTACCTGGAATGTCATTTCCTTTACCCACCTCTCCTTTCTATTCTTTATACCCTGTGACACTCTGTGTCACTCTGTGCTAGTTAAACTCTTTATACAAAGACAGCTGTACAAAGAAAAACAGGGAGAGGAAGAACAGAGTTAAGGAAGCCCCAGAGACCTTAGGAACTAAGGAGAATCCCAGACCTTTTAAGAGGTGACAGCAAGTAGTTAAAGAAGGAAAACCTGGATTGGTTGAGGAATTGGAAAAGTAAGTACCCCTAGCCCAAGTACTAGAGGTTTCTGTGAAAAGAACCCTGGAAATCATAGCATATAAATAATTATCCAGGGGCTGGGGAGACAGCTTAGTAGAATAAGTGCTTGCTTGGCAAGCGCAAGGGCCTGAGTTCAATCCCTGGCTCCAAAAATAAGTAAGTAAATAAACAATTACACAGTGATGAATAATAGCTTCTATTAATAGAATCTTCAGATGCTCAAAGAACTTTTTTCTGATAAATACCACTCTTCCAACTCGGCCACTACTACAGCTACTTTCAGGTTTTTGCTATGGTTATAAAACTGTTAGGAGTATGAGAGATGCCCTTTTGCTATCTTATTTTTTAATGGCCATGGTGTGAACTATCTACCTCTTAGTTGAGCACACATGCATTGTCTTCTAAAAGTTATCAGAAGAGCCTTCTAAGTTAGATGGTCCAAACACCCCACTACTGGCTGGTGAGAAGCTCAGCAGACTAAGCACCTGCTTAGGCAAGGTCAGATCCCTGGGTTCAGTCCTAGCACCATACGCCATGTCAGTGTTCCCACCTCTACCCTCCGCCAGTGCTAAACTGGCCACCAGCTGGGTGTGCTGGTCCACTCCTGTAATCTCACCACTGGGGAGGCTGAAAACAGGAGGATCCAAGCTTTGTACTGAGACCCTATATTAACATTAAAAACAAAAAACAACAACAACAAAAACATGGTACAACAGATTCTTCTTTGGTTTACAAATACACTGTTCTACTGGGCTGGCCAGATAGTTCAGCAGATTAAAGCACCTGCTTAAGCAGACACAGGGACCGGGTTCAAACCCTGGTGTGCTGTGCCGGCCCTTCCCCTGGGGCCCGCTAAGACAGTGAATGAGACTGGGCCTGGTGGCACAGCCTGTAATCCCAGCACTTGGGAGGCTGAAAACAGGAAGATCACTAGGACTCCGATCTGTGTAATGAGACCCTGTAAGCACTGTGCTAAATACATTTTTTTAAAAAGAAAAATTGAAAAACTACATTGCTCTAAATGGAAACTGTGGTTTTACAATTCTTACATCAATCAGAATATTTTTCATAGCCAAAATGAAATGCACATGGAATTTTAGTAGACAAGTGTTTACAAAGAGTCAAGGAGTGAGGGATGGGGTTCTGCTCAGCAGCAGAGCACGTGCTCAGTACGCACAAAGTCCTGACTTCAATCTCCAGCGGGCCAGGACCGAGAGTGTAATATGGGGAATGACGGCACTCATGTAGCACAAGGCGCATCGGAGACGGCAAGAAGGGGACTCTAATCCTCACTGGAAACCTTTAAAGGGCTTCAGTACTATTTGGTGTTTTCTTTTCTCTTGATTAGGTTTTTTCCTCAGGGGTCAAAAGACATAAAATGACGTGAACTCTTCACAAGCGAGAACATCATTATTTCAATTCATGTACCTCCAGAAAACATTTACAAAGAGCATGGTTCAAAGAAAAATTAATAATTTCACATGACCTCTGGCAATAATAAATTATTTCCATGGAGAAAGTCATGTATCTCAAGCTCGGGATTATTCTCAGATCCTGTTGTGGTAACAAATATTTCCAGCTCTATAGAAGGAGCTCTATGTATACCCACAACATGGCAAGGCATTGTTTTGAATCTGGAGCCACGAGAGACTTTTTTTAAAAAGGTTAAAATTAATACATGAATTATGAACAAACTAAATAAAGTGTGTGACAGTAGTGAAGTGGGGGATATCCCAGCTATCCCAGAGTTCCTGAAGGGAATTTATTATTTTGTAAAGAGCAATAGGAGGGACAGCAGCTCATCAGCTTTTCCTTTCTTGTGTCCAGAATCCCCTAAGCTGTGCCACCACGGCCAAAGAGGCCTTCAGGACAGAAGTGGGGCATACACTTCCCGGCAGGGTATAAACCACAGGGTTACTTTCACTTATATGGCTCCCTCTGGATAAGGGTGACCAGGGCTTGGGAAGCAATTCTGGGTTTTATATAATTCTAGAGTAGAAGATGGTTTCTACTTTAAAAGTAGTCCCTGGGGGGTGGCAGGAGAGGAATGAAGCCATTACCAGGACTCAACAATGAGAAACGAGCACTGTCCTTGTCTAATGCCCACCCTCTTTCACCACTGAGAACAGAGGCTGGCTGTCTTTGTCACCATAGGCAAAGCATGTCAACAGAGACAGGCCGCAGATGAACAGCTGCAAAACAGAGGCCAGAAGACACTGTAGGAGGTGCTGCTGCATTGAAGGGTCCTGCCTGTGCTGTACACGGCATTCTTGCCCTGGATCTAGGGGGCTGATTTTTTCTCCCAGGAGGTTGTAGGTTTTACACAGACACAGAGGGTTCTACACAGCATCTTCATATTCCAGTTCTTAACCCATGGGGCACATGGCAAGTGCTGAATCACTATTAAACAGAAATGCCTGGTGGTAATTACGCAGAGGTTGGGTGACACTGGAGGAAAGCAAGCTGGCCTATGGATAAAGTTTAAATAGCCAGGAAAGGAGAAGGGATTTTTTATCTTAGGCAAACCTGCAGATAGAGGGCATATCTTATTTAGCTTTAGGTTTCCAGAATGTTTGCTGAGTGAAAGGTGGCAGTCCAGAGGGAATGACAGTTGCCAACAGTAGCTAATGGCTACTGTGCACACAATGTTTACCCTGACTACAATACTTTACATGCAGCAACTCATTTAACCTACCCTATAGCTAGGAGGAAATCGCACCAAGCCACAAACAAGAAGCTCCAGGACTAAACTTCTCATCCATTATGTTTCGCCAGCAGACGAAGGACTGGAGGAGGTTGAAGTTACTTTGAGGCAAAGCACTGGAAAAATTCTTGAAGTAACTCTCAGTAGAAAGAGCTCCAAATAGTGTGTGTGTGTGTGTGTGTGTGTGTGTGTGTGTGTGTGTGTGTAATGTGAGAGAAGACAGACAGACAGATAGACAGAGGGACTGAGGAAGACACAGAGAGATAGACTTAAGTCAGGAACTGACATGCTGTAAGAGTTTATGAGATAGAATTGAGGGATAAGATTTGCCAGCACCTAAAACCTCTTTAAAACAACTCAAAACTCTATTTTTAAATGGCACATTCATTTTAGAAGCCAGGAAAATAACATGTACAGTATTAAAAATTAAAGTTGCATGCTGCTACACAGCACCTCCCTTTTCCTGTGGGCAGCAGGGTGGAATGTGGTGAAGAACTCAAGGAGCGGGCAGCAGCCTGTTCGCCGAGTGCTGGCTCTAAGAGTGAGGAGGAGAGAAATACTTTTGCTGCCTATGAACAATGGAGTAAATAATTAGAACGAGGCCTACACAGGCTATAGAATCCTGTGCAGAAAATGAAACAAAAAGGTAGCCGTATGTGCAGGCAGAGAGAAAGATATGAAGAAAAGCTACATGCAGCACTCTTGCAGAGTCTGGTAAACTTTATACTGAAAGTGGGCACAAACACAACACTACACACTTCTACAGGAATGTCACATGTACACACATCCACATTCCCTCTCCTGAGGAGTGGACAGGGATGGACAGAGATTCGAAAGGGGATTTACTTTCCACATTGGTTATTTTTCTGTCATTGCTGGGACAAAATACCTGAAGCCCAGAATTAAGGAAGAAAAGCTTTATTTAGCTCACAGTTTGTGGAAGTTTCAGCCCATCATCAGCTGGCTCCAAGGCAGAGTGGCACAGGGCAGAGGGCAGCAGTTCATAGTGGCAGAAAACAGCAAAAGCAAAAAAGGAGGAGCAACGGCAGAGAGCAAGCCTCTTTCCCTCCCTCATATTGTATGCAAGCTACTCACACCAGAGTGTGTGTAGCACTCAAACCCATAATCCCTGCCTTGACTGGGATTATGAATCAATCAAAAACTTAGAAGCCCATCCCATGACTGCATAGGCATTGGTGGGATACACAGATACAAAACCGTAACACTTTATATCTACAACATGTGTCGTTTTGTCTTTGGGACACACACACATTATATGTACACAAATGTTTATGTATGTATGTAGTTACAAAACTGATTTTAAGCATTTTGAGTGGAAGAATACTTTCTTGGACATCAGGCCGATAAACCTAAGAAGGTTGGGAAAGTCACAGCTTACAGTCTAAGAGTCACTCTTAACATGATGCCAGACTGTTTAGAGCCTTCCCTATCGTAGATCAGAAAAATAGGAATAGGGAACAAAGACCATCATCTCTGTCCTGGTGCCCATCTGGACAGGAGCCTAACTGGGTACAATTCTTGAAGGAGAGAAGAGAAAAATTAAAAGGCACCCTGGCACACCCCATGTCTGAAAGTGAGGTGCAGGCAATGCCCAGGGAAGGGGTACAGACTTACGGAGTGCAGAGGGCAGGCCTGGGCTAAGATATCTTGGGACAGCAAAGATGATGATGGCCTTTGGAACATTCTTGGCACTGTTCTTCACACTGCCTCCTCTCTGCTCCAGTCAGGTCTTAGCAAAGTCTATCTGACACAGCCTGATTCAACTCTGAACTGCAGATTCTGACAGCCCAGTCCTCCGCACATAATTCAGTTTACAATACTGAAGTACCAAGAATCATTTGTCCAAGGAAGCTGTGGTTCATCTCAGGAATGACACACAACAGCTCAGGAGAAAAAAGCAAGGGTCTAGTGTCTCACCACTGGCTCTTCACACGTGCTGAGGATCAAGATGGGACAAATGCAACTGGCTATGTCCATGGAAGGAAATGACAAGCAACAGTTCAGGACCATTGAGGTGTCTACCTTCTCCAAGGAAAGCTCATCTTCAAATTAACGTATGGCTATCAAAGAAATAAAATAAGTCCCCAAAACACCCATGTATAAGATTCAAAGCAAGGTCTCTTATAAGTCCTTGAATAGTGGTCTCCAGAATAGTGAGCTCCCAGGCACAATGGCAGCCTGAGGTGCAACTGCTGTCCTCTTTCCTTTTCCTCTGCACTTGAGCAGGCTGCACGACCAAGACACTGATTCATGCAGAAGTAGGACAATGTTTGCTGTCATCATGGGGGGGGGGGGTTTCCTAAGTCTGAACACTTCCTTCTCCAAATTGGGGAGTGTTCTGTTTCGTGTTTCACAATCAAAAACAGAAAAATGACTTGCTGATCTTGTACTCACATTTGCGACGTTGTTGATTTTTGTGAACTTACACTACTAATCTGGTTAAGGTTACTGATTAGTACACCATTTTTAAGTTTAAAAAATATAGATAAATACCAGTTCTCATAACAATGATGAATTAAGTCAGTATGAAAATGTTTATAACAAGCAATTATCACCATGAACATATACTTAAAAAAAAAAAAAAGCAGTACTCTTACAGGGAATATTACAAGAGAAATGCCAATAATTCCCATAACAGGATGACCTCATACTCCACGTAGACTTTCTCAACTTACCGAGTGCAGGCTCTAACGCACCCTCCGAAGCCCCGCTGGCTTCTAGGTCTGAATGCTCACACTGATTATTTCTCCACAAGTGAACATTTTAACATTGGCTTTCGTGGGTACTAATTTCAGTAAATGTCATTCTCAGGCCTCAAACTTAAGAAAATGATGATAATTTCTTAAGTTTGAGGCCTGAGAATGACATTTACTGAAATTCCTAAAACATTAGTAATTATTATTATGGGTAGGTCACTTAAGACTTTGGCACTATTATGCTTTTCATTTTAATAGTTTTTCTAACAATGCTGAAGAATGTGTAAGATGTGTAAAAGAAGGGCCGAGGATACAGCTCAGTGTCATAAGCACCTGCCTGGCAAGCACAAGGTCCTGAGTTTGATCCTGGGTACTACTACATAAATAAATAAATGTGTCATAGAAAACTTCAGAATTTTCATCATGTGGACTCCAAATGTTGAGTAGCAATTATAGCAATTAAGTACAAATACTTGAAGGAAACATAAAAACTAAAAAATACAACACAAAACTAGAAAGCGACCTTTAAAAAAAAAAAAGAAAAAGCAAAAAGAACATCGATTTTGTGAAACAACACACATTTTAGAAGAGCCGTTTAGGAGGAACATAACAGACGCATCAATTTTAATCTCAGGATAATCAACAGAGATCGGTCTAATCAAGCACTTTCCCAGTAGGTGAACAAACAAGTGCACACCACTGGAGGTTTCTCGGTGCTTTCCCCTAGATCAGGCTGGGGCTGCTGAGCAGGACGGAGCAGGGTGCTAGGACTGCGCTCGTACCCAGCTGCCCTGTCTTGCCACTGGCAGATACTCTGAACCCGCTTGCTACCCCATTCTCCCAGCTGCCTTTCCAGAATCTCGAATGCCACAGGTCACTCGTCACACTGCGGAAACCATCCCACCACAGAAGGGTGTCTGCCTAGTCCCTTCTCAGCTGCTCCCCTGAGGAACCCTCCTCCCAGCTTACAAAGGGGAGTGGTGGGGGGAGCGCGGGGGTGAGAGAACACATTAGCCACAGAAGTGTGCCCTCACCCACAGGAGCCCCAAAAGGTACCGGGTTGGAAGAATGGCTTGGAGTTTGAAGTGTGGACTTCAATGAATAAGTAATACATATTTTTGTAAGACATGTGGTTTCCAGCTGATTGGTGTCAATAAAATTGAAGGAGTGGGAAACCAAGGTCCTCAGTCCCATCATTAGAAATAATTTATTAAAATTAATGTTTGATAATCACTCTCTGACCTACGATGGCTAAGTCGGATGGAGCTCAAGGGCCGGGGAGATAGCTCAGCAGCCTAAGCACCTACCTGGCAAGGGCAAGGTCCTGAGTTCGATCCCTCCTCCTCCCATTACCAGCTACTTACTGGTACTTACTTTTAAAAAATGACAATTTGTTGAAAGAAATGTTCCCATCACAATTTGCAAAACAAATGAGCAGAATGGTAAGATGTTGATTTATTGTTCTGACCAATTCTGTACTATTAATAACAATTTTTACAGCTCATTCCAAAAGAAATTTAATACTAATCAGAGCATTACGATGAGTTCTGAAACTTTGTGCACGCGCGTGCGTACACACACACACACACACACACACAGAGTGATTTTTGTTCCAGCACAGTAATGAAAGGTCAACCAGTAACAAAATCCTCAAGCATGAAACCATTAACATAAAATTCTGTGGGGGAAGTGGGATAGAAATATGAGTTCAAGAAAAAATAATGATGTGAAATCTTTGACGGTTAAAAGCAGAACTACTATAGGCTTTCTAAACATGCATCATTTGGTATCAAATCACTACCCATGGATGTGCTTATTTTAAAATGTCACTAATATTTACAATGCCAAAGATAACCACCTTTCCAATTACATAAGTATATAAAGACAAACTAGATGTCAATTTAAAAACATTCAAGGGACACAGAGTTCTTGAAATTCTTACAGGAACTGGGGAGTCTGATCTAACCAACTCCACTTCGTGCTCTGTGAGTCCGTTCCTCTTTCCTGCCAAGTCAAGTGAAATTTCTTAATTTCAACAATTCCCTTCACTAACTCTCCCCCATCCAACCCCCAGCCTCAACGGCCATTCCTTCTGCTATAACCACTGTTTATGTCACCTGCACCAGTCTTTTCACGTATATACAACACTCTGTGATACACTAACTCGGTTCTCCCCCTAACATCCCTGTGAGGTAGACTCCATTACAGCCACTCTTTCAGGATGATAAACCAAGGCCAGGTAGGAAGTAGCCTGCACAAGGCTGAAGAGCTGATAAGCAGCAGAACTGGGAAAGGAGCTAACTCTGGAGTATGAACCATTACACACCCCCGTGCTTCCTCTTGGAGCTCCTTAGGGCTCGGTACAGCACATACTTGTAGGGGATGATGTCTCCCTGCAAGGAGCTGCGCTTTGCACAAGGCTGCTGCTGTCATACAGCCCGAAGATAACCTCTGAATATGAACTTGCATAACCAGAATATGCTTATAGTCCCTTAAAATAACCTTCCATTCCATGCCTATACGGAATAATCAGGTTTAACACATAGCTACTTATTTTAATTTTTTAAAGTTCCAATTAACAAGGAAAAAAAAATCCTCAGCAGTCAATTGCATATTATGATTTTCCAAAAGTGTTTTAATTACCTAAGTCTGTCTAGCCTTAACTTACTTAATGCTTTTACTCCTAAATCAAACTAAATATGGAACGTAGCCCTGGGGAAAAACGGGAAATTGATTGCGAACTATTTTAATATTCTCGTGCATCTTTTTATAGAAATAAAAACAATGTCAGGGAAGCAAAGGGATCTTGTTACAAGCGGGGTGGACTCCAGGGATGAAAGAGAGCCCCAGATTCTAATGTCCTTCGATGAATTTAGAAGCAAGGATGGAAACACAAGAGATTTTTACATGATGCCAAGTTTTATGGGTCTCCCTTGTAGCTATTCCTAATGGATCACTTACTACTTTTACAGATTAAGAAACTGATTCCCAAAGACATTAAAGGACAAATCCAAAAGGTTACTCTACTTTCCTTAACACTAAAGATTCATATTTCTAATTCCCAGGGTGATGTCTTTATCTGGACTAACTAGATGGAGCTTATTTTACTACTCAAGACTCCTGTAACACATCCACGAAAGAGTTACATACTGAGGAGACGACCTGAGGGCCTTCCGGATCCTGAACAGACCCAGAGCGCAGGCCTGGCGAGTGAGTGAGACGACCCGGGGCCCAGGGATACTCATTTGACCCAGGCTGCATGCAGGCCCAGCACGGAACCCTTCAGCAGAACTCCCTGCAAAGAAGCTAGAGGCAAGACCCACCCAGCTGATTCAGGAGCAGAACATCTTCCCAGAGAGACACAAAGGGTTCAACTCTAATACCTGCAGCAGAAAGAAGTGGAGCACAGCAGCCAGATCCAAACAACACCCACCTGGAGGAATCCGAACTTCACAGATCCGGACTTGGTGCTAAGGTAATAACTCTATATAAGCTCTACACCAAAGGTCAGAAGACAGGTATACAAAATGACAAAGAGAAGGAACAAAATGCAGTCTCAGGCCTCGAGTCCACCCAGTACAAATGCAGAAGACACTAGCACTGAGGAAACTGGAAATCACACACCAGATATCTCTGAAGTAATAGCGTT
>NW_004524585.1:14703846-14853438 GCF_000260255.1 Octodon degus
AATGTACTAACCATTGTTACTCTCCAAAAATCTTGTTTTGAGATTTTGTACCACTGTTTTTTTTTTCTTTCTTTAAAATAAAAATAACTGATGTCAATAAAAAAAAAAGAAAAAAAAAAAGAGTTACATACTGAAAACTGCTCAGAGAAAAACTCCTCATCTCTCTTTGCTAACAATACCAATGCAAAGAAATTATCCAGTCATCTCAGTCAGTGGACATGCTTTCCTTCTATGCTCTTTGATAGCAGTTCATTACGTTTTACCCCCAGGCTACTTACTTTCTTTCAGCAAGATTCATTATATACAGTACTTTTGTAATACGCTGGTGGAAAACAGGGCAAAAGTATTGCATTTACGACATTCCCCTGAAAGGCTGAAACATGGTTTACACACACATACTTACTCAATCACTCACCTAGTACAACATAGTCCTGAAGGGGAAAAAACCTAGAAGATGGATATTTTTACAGATTTGGGACCAGAACCTCGTGCCAGTGAAAATGTACATGACTCACTGGTAACCCATAGCAACCTAATTCTTTAAAGTAGCTGCTGATGTCAGAAAACTAGGGCACTAAAGTCTAATAATTACAGCTCTGAAGACAAACGAAGCCACGGTTAGTAATGTCACTTACGGAACGCTGTGTTACTACCAGCTATGTACTTTTTGTGGAGTTGTAGTACCAAATATAACACAGGCCAGTGCGGGTGCTTTTGCTTATAGGATGTCCCATCTTCTTCAAGATTAATCAAAGGAAGCTAAAATAGACCATTTGGTAATACTGGAAGCTTCAATTTAATAAAAGATGATTATATTACAAGAAAAAATAATTTCTCCCTTCCCCCCAGTATCCCCTTAAAAAATGCTGTTTTTCCACAAACTAATATTTTAGGGGGTATAAAATGGTTTCAGAAGGGTATTTCATTAAATTATGTGTCCTATAAAATGGATTTTTTATTTAACCTAACATAAGGCAAGAATTATATTTCACTAGAAATCTCTGAAATAGCTCTAAAGTTGCAGAGCACTTAAGGCTAGTGAGTGCAAGATTTCCTCTAATTTAATATTTCTAGAAATCTTTTGAATGTGGTATCTGAGTGACAATGCAATAAAAAGTATTTATTTTTAATAACTTAAGTGATGCTTAGAAAGATAATCTTTCTGTTATACTTCTAATCATTTTTTCAAAGCTGGAAAGAACATAGGCAGAGAAACTAGAGTTAGATACCATAACCAAAGCAAAGGAACAGCTGGGCCAAAGCCTCTGAACAGTTTCTTTCAAGCTCAATAATGACCAAACGGTTTATATAATTTGGGAAGTGTTGCATGAGTTTTGTTCTTAATTTTGTTTTTTCTCAAGGCTTACTTTGAACAAAAAGTTATCTTAGCGAGGGGCTGGGGAAAGGCCTACAGCAGCTCAAATAGACTGAGGACTGTAAGGGTATGTTTGCAATACTTTAGTTTTTGAAAGAATGTTTTTATAAAATGAATCCTAAAGGTTTGACACACTCAATAAAGATCGCCTATAATATTAACTTCTGTGTAAGAGGGATGTGGGAGTGTTGGAGATTTAACCCAAGGCCTTCTATTTTCTCTTTTTAAAAAATTATTTTATTTTGAGGCAGGGTCTTGCTAAATTTCCCAATGGACTTGAATTTGCTACCTCCTTCCTCACTGTCCCAAGTGCTGGGATTACAAGTATATGCCACCTCGTCTTGTATTTTTTCCTAATTAATGAGAAATAAAATTTTTCATATAATTAATGAGTTCAGTAACCGAGTGCAATGACCATGAATAATCAAAAAAATTTAGTTTCTCTTTTCTAACTTTCCTTTCTTTCTAGATCAGAACTTTGATACTGTCAACAAAGAGGCTTTGGTCAATAACAGTCATCTAATAACTGTATCTGATCCATTTAGAGGGAGCAAAATTATATGTCCAAAAATAGTAAGCTGAATGTGAGAATAAACACTTTTGTTATTTTCAGAAGTACAACTCAAAGCCAGTCCACAAAAACATGGAAGCTGCATGACGTTTTCTCTGCACCTAAGACAAAAGATCACCTTTTGAGGAAGCATTCCAATCAATGACTCAGATACCTTGTTTATAGGAGGCCAAAATTTAGAATATTAGAGCGCATCTAGCTATTTCTTAATACAGATAACTCAGCACTTCATAACCACAGCCCAGAAAATTGTTTTTTGAGCTTGTCAGAATACCTACGTTCAAGCACACTGAAGACTTCACTGCTGTATCTCTATGGCATTGAAGAACAGTGATTTCATTACCACCCCAATGAACAAGGCCCAGCCAGTAAGAGTCCTCAGGCAATGTCAAAGAGAAGGTCCCATGAAAATCAATCACCAAGTCTACCAATTAAGGCAAAATCTTACAATGCAGCTAGTCTTCTCTAGGTGGGAGAGCTGAGAGGGCCTGGAATGTACACATGGGAGGGGCCACAGCTTGAAAGATAGTCCCTTGGGTGATTCTAGTGTCTCATCTCCCCCAACTACTTTCATATTGTAAAAAAAGAATAAATGCTCAGGAATAAAAGGAAAAAAGGGCTTATATGTTAGGTTAAGTTTGTATATTCTGACTTCAAATTTAACCCAGGAAACTAGAGTAAAAAACCACTCTTTCAGCAAAATACTCTAAGTTAACTCTGCCTTACACTTAATTGTCTGTCATTTCCTACAGACTTCTAAAGTTTTCTGCTATCAAGCACAAAAATCTAGTGTTGACCCCAAAATGTACTTCAGCCCATCTCTATTCTACCCACTAAGAAATCCAGAGGCAACATGAAGTATGCATATTTATTTTATGAAAGTAATACTGTATTCTTTGTGGCCTATCCAGAACAATCTCTATTTCTTAATTAAGCTTCATTTTAAAAAATACCTCCAATTACCTAGATGTCAGGCTTGCGGAAATTATAAGAACTGGAACAAAATGATATCTTGAATGCAAAAATATTTTTCTTGTAACTAATGAGCAGACTGTGAGTACTGCAAAAAGGGAAAACAGGTCAGAGCCAAGACTTCCAAGGCTGCCAAGACTGGCCAGTTTGGTGATAAGAGAGAGTATCTCAAGAGGCCATGTCCCTCAAGTTTAAGCCTCTTTCCAAGAACGTGAAGGATGATAAAGAAATGATCTAGAGATGCAATGCCTGAAGAAAGAAAATAAATTTATCACACATATAAAGAAGAAGCCAAACACATGGATAGAAATAAGCTAGACTGAGAGCCCAGGAAACATGAGGGTACCAGAAACGGTCTTGTCACTTTGGGAGGGCCACCACCATTTGAATCTCTGTGGCCCCCACTCATGGTGAAGAGCTGTCTGGCAGCCCAGGGAGAGAGGAGAAGGATGACGACTATTTAGTTCTGATTAGTGCAGTCTGTTGGAATAAATAAGCAGACAAGTCAGGGTCTATTAATTTTCAAATCGGCCACTGAGGTCTGACAGCAGCTACCAGCAGCAGAGGACAGCCCTCTCCCTTCTACAAAACCCCTGTGACGTGAGTACCAAGGGTCCCAGATAACCGAATGAAAGGTTAAGAGATGCAGTGATATTAGCAACCAGACATAAATAAAAACAAAAGCAATTAAGCAAATACACTTGACTGAGAGGCTGGCATTTATTCTGAGGCACCGCCTATTTCTAAATATAACCAATGAAAAACAAAGATAAACCTGATGACATCAGTCTGTGCCAAAGCATTGGTCACACTGCACTCAAAGAACTTTCCCACTAAACAACAGCAGTTTTGAGCAAAATTACAAATAGAGGAGCACCTCTTCTGCATGATGTTATTTTCCTATCCAACAAAAAGAAACATTTGGTGATAGCCAAAAATGTAACTTTAGTGCTTTCAGGGGCGGCTTATGCAAGAATACACCAACGGATGTGCAAAAACTATTTCTGACTCACAGAGGTTTTGGGAAACTCAATAAAAGATTATTTCAGCATTACAGGCTTTCCCTTAGGTATACAGTGATTACAGGTAACTTACAAGTTACACGCATGGGACACAAAGTTAGCATCTGGGTTGATTATTCTCACCTGCAGACCCAACCTGAGGATCAGGGACGTTGACCTAGTTAGCCCAGACCTAACATTCTAAGAAGGGCAAAAAATAATGAAATTGAAAATTAAAAAAGGTTTAAAAAACCAATTCAATGTGCCTGTTGATAGACACAGTTTGTAATTAGTTTATAGAATACTTTTCTACTTTTATGAAGATTTCAGGAAAGGTCATTCTCCCCTTTTTCATTTCTTTCAGCCTAGCTGATGGCAAAGATAACTTACTGTGCCATTTTATACGGTCATTTTCTAAGAGAGTGATAACCTGGGGTAAACAGCCTGGCTAGTGAAATCCAATCTGTGGTTGGAAAAATACTCCATTCTAATTCAAAATCAACCCCCACAGGCTCCGGCAACTGTGGACATCTGGGAACTATAGCTCCACCCAGGATGATCAGTCAACTGCCCAAGTTTATGCTCCTAAGAGGATCAAAAGGCAATTTCCTATCATTCTGTGTAATAATGATGATGCTCCGTACTCTAAAAGCAAAAGACAATTGGCTGGTTTTATACTCCACCAGCTAAAAGGCTATGAGCAAATAAGACTCTTCTAGAATATGCTTCTTTTAGAGTTACACTGTTGGGATACATGCTCCTGCAGTACTTTCCACACCTAGGAGGCAGGGCTTTGTGTATACTTCTCAATTAGTTGCTGAAACCACTCACTGAAAGTTGTATGCAACGTAATCTTAATTTTTTTAAACTCAAAACCATCATGTTATTTTCAGGTCTAAACAATAAAGTTTTTAGCAAATGAGATCATGACTAAAGCAAATAATTGTATTGCCACAAGAGAGTATGTCAAAAGAAAGAACATATACATGTTAAGGAGTAAAATGTGTTATCATTTTTACTATTCTAAGGTTGAGCATCAGACTTTGAGTCACATTACATATACGAAATCAAGTTTAAAAAAATAAATCATCTTTAGAAGTTAATTACTCATATATTAAAAATGACACAAGGAAAAACAGCAAGAATCTGGAAGCCAGTATGGTTCACAATGATGTTTCCTTACCATGTACGTGGTACAGTCGGACCTTATGGGTAACATGTTCAAAAAAGCAAATCACTTCAGAATAAATCTTTCCATGCGTCACTCTGACAAGGGGCAGTGTCATGTAAACATAAGGCTGTGGGAGAAAAGACATTTTTAGCAAAAATATTTTAACTTCTCAAATTTTCTAGGGCATATTTATTAGTTTCCCAAACTACACAACATATCACCCTAGTTTTTCAATTCAAATGAAAACTAAAGCTTATCACAGATCGGAATATGCATGTGATCCCTGTGTAGTTAAAACAAGAACAAGGGGTTGGGGAGATGGCTCAACAGAATAAGTGCTTGCGTGGCAAGCGCAGCGCAGGGTCCGGAGTTCAATCCCCAACATCACAAAAACAAAACAAAACAAACCATAGAAACTCGGCCAACTTTTTTGTTTTTGTTTTTTTAACCATGTCCAGATTTCAAAACCAAACACTGACCTGAAATCTAAAAAGTTATAATTTCAGTTATTTGCAATTTATGCCATTGTGGAAAATTATTTTCTTATCTTCTAATGACACATTTTGTTT
Organism: Octodon degus; assembly: GCF_000260255.1. Classification (NCBI taxonomy): domain Eukaryota; kingdom Metazoa; phylum Chordata; class Mammalia; order Rodentia; family Octodontidae; genus Octodon; species Octodon degus. Next base: position 14,709,506 of record NW_004524585.1, read on the forward strand.
ATAAGTTTTAAACATTTCACTAGTGATGGAATTCCGCATCTGCCATCTGAACTGACTTGAATATCCCAAAATAGGTAAATACTGTAAAGTATGTATCCTGATTTCTCATATGGATTGATATGTACAGGGAAATTAAATTATTTTAACACATACAAAAACTGAATGTAAGGTTTTTCTTATTAAAAACTTGCCAATTGTTTACAATTTGATTGGCATAGATGATTAACAGATATTCTTCCCAATTATAAAAATCTCTTTTAAAAATCTTTTCTATCATACAGACAGTTATTTATTAGAAATAACACTCATTCCACAGCACTGGCATTTTGACAGGCACACATTTATTATAACAAGGCCCCTTAATGCTCCAGGGTGAGGGTGGGTTACCAGGCTGGTGACAGGGAGTAATCCAAGCACACGGAAAGCAAGATTCAGAAATAGTTCAATCTGGATAGTTTACTAAACTATAGAACACTCTGCCTTTGTACATGAAATCAGTCCTTGCATATTAAGCAAATTCATAGGAGAAAAGAATCTACTTGGAAACCCTGTTTAGTTTTCAATATTTTGAATCTAAACTCATAAAAATGTGGAAATAAAGCATAAAATGTATGTGATCCAAGAGTAAACTTAAAGCATTTATGAAGAATTATATTTTAACTATTAGACAGCTCAGCTCAACAACAGCATGAAAAGCGAGGCCTCCAATATGAAGTACTTAGGCAGCGTCAGATTTTTCAGAACTGTTTCATTTTATTCCAGTCTCTTTGGAAAAATATTTGTAAATTAATAAAATGTATAATAGTCCACATCGACAGCTTCCTTTACCCAAGAATCAGATAGCCAGAAAGGAAAGAGCGAAGATGGAGAATCAGGACATGATTTCTGGGTTCCTACCTTTTTTTGATACACTCAGTCATGTTGCTCCCTAATATTATCTTATTTTCTCAGGGTAAATATATTAGGATTTTATTTGTCTTTCTTACACTACAGATATTTAAACATAAAATAATTTACTATTAATATATCATACATGAATTAATATTCCACAACACAACTACCCTTCTAAAATTAATGAAGTCCAATTAGAATAATACCTGTAACAACAAAAGTTGGAAAGCAAGAAAACATTAAGATAGTTTATACCAAAATTCAGTACCCATTTGGGAATGCCTGTGAAGAGCTGTAACTTACTACCTTTAATTCTTTGCACTGGAGTCTTTAGTGTCAACAGAGTTCTAAATATCTAACACTTGATTTTGCTTTCAGACTTTCCTAAATTGTAGGCTAAAATAACTTTCTCAGTTGAATTCCCTGGCAACTAAACTTTAATGAGAATATTTAATTGGTGTTAAAGTAGAAAGAATGTACAAAAGTAGAAAACCTATAGTAAATAGACGTAACTAGGGACCATACTGGTAAGTGAAATAAATCAGACCCACATATCAAACATCATATTGTCTCGCTAGTGCGAGAACCAGAAAATGTAAATAAAATGTGAAAGGTATAATGGGTGCTGTGAAAAGGAAAGAATCTGCTCACAGTGAAGGAACAGCTGGGATGAGGAAAAGGACAAAAGAAAGAAGGGGAAAAGATATATTTATGTATATGTGCAGGATAGCTTGGATAACTGTATTGTGCATTTTTGCTGGTCTACTGAAAGGAGCAGTTAATGCTTAATTTTTTTCTGTTTTCAATTTTGCAGGTTTATTATCCGGTAATCTAAACCACTAATTTGAAGATAATATTATGTAATACATCAAGCATTGTCAAATTCTTATTTTGTTTAGTGAAATTCTTTATCATTTCTAATGTTTGGTTTTTCTTTTTCTTTTATCATTTTGTACTCTTTAAAAAAAACCTGTAAAATCTAAGTAGAAATTCTTTTTCTGTTTTTTTTGTTTTTTTGTTTTTTTGGCGGAACTGGGGATTGAACTCAGGCCCTTGCACTTGCCAGGCAAGCACTTATTCCACTGAGCTATCTCCCCAGCACCCCTAAGTAGAAATTCTAAAGAACAAATTATGGAATTGAGCACTCAGCAATTGTCAAGTACTAGAAAAATAATGACCCAATTAAATGATATAGTCAGTAAAAAATTTTGCAACATATAGGGAGTTTAATTTCACCCCACATAAAGACTTAGAGAGCAGCAGGACAATCAATAGAAAAATGAGGCCAAAATGCAAACAGAAAATCCACACAAAAATATGAAAGACAAGTGAATGTAGAAACAAAGCTCAACTTAACCAATAGTCAAAAATCTAAAAATAAGGGCCAGCAAGATAGCTTAGTGGACTAAGCACCTGCTTAGACAAGCACAGGAACCACAGTTCAATCCCCGGTATGTCATACACGCCAGCTTCAAACACCCCCACCCCTGGGCACACTCAGCTGGACACCAAGAGCTGGTACGGTGGTGCACACCTGTAACCCCGGCACTGGAGAGGCTGAAAACAGGAGGATCACTACAAGTACAAGCTGTGTAGTGAAATCTTGTACCAAGTACATTTTTTTTTAAGAAAATCAAAACTATGTTTCAGTTAAGTTATTTTCATAGGCAAAGCTTTTAGTATGGCTGTCAGTGCTTGGAAGGGTAGAACTATTAAAGAAAACACTGACAGGAATTAATATTTATACAATCTTTCTGAAGAGAAGATAAGCAGTATGCATCGAAAACCCTTACAAGGCCACACGCACAGCACAAAATGACTTCTAAAAAGCTATTTTCAGGAAATAATCAGAACTTCACAAAATGAATGTGGCAAAGAAAGCTTATTAGAATGTCACAGCAGTGAAAAATTACAAGTATGTATGTGACATTAGAAAATTCCTAAATACAACCATGTATATTAAGATTATGTTTCCATCAGATTGTGACTTACTCTTACAAATGGAAAATAATGTATGAAAGACCAGTAAGAAAGAACTGAGAATGAGGGGAAAGGATATGCATTAAAAAATAAATGAAAAATACAACGAAATGTTGGAAGTGACTCACAGGGGCTGTGGACCATTTGGTAAACTTTACTGTTTTCTTTGTAGTTTTCTACATTTTTAAAATGTTGCAGAATTCATAAGCACTATGTTTATGGCCAAAATTGGGGGGGAAATGTTTTAATAAGTCGTTAAAGAGAAAATGTCCCACCCAGTGGACAATGTTTCCCAGAGGGATATCTAGCATGTGAACCTATGCTGTATTCTATACACATAAAACATCAGCCGGTGAGATAGCTCAATAGACTAAGCACCTGCGTGGCAAGCGCAGGGACTGGGGTTCTTGATCCTTTGCACAGTATGTCCCACCAACCCCACCCCCCCAGCACGCTGAGCCAGCCAAGTGTGGGCATGGTGGTGCACGCCTGTACTTCCAGGGGCTGGGGAGGCTGAAAACAGGAAGATCACTATGAGTCCAAGTGGTGTAGTGACACCCTGTACTAAAAACATAATCAATCAATCACTGCAACAGGACCCTACCCTAAGTCAAATCTAGCCCTTATCCACACACAGTATTCATTCCTTGCAGTATCACATCAGAACTCTCACACATTTGTTTTTCTAACGAATTTGCTAAGCATCAGTAAGGGTAAATATAATACAGTAGCCATAATCGTCTCCCCAACAGGTGAACCAATGATAAACCAATGAGGCACACTTGTTATTTTTGCTTTCACACTTTTTCAATATGTCATTTATCAGCACCACTCACCTGGGCATTGCCATCGGGGAGAAAGAGGTAGGCGCCACTTTTATCTCTTCTGCTTGTGGTTCCATACCAGGAAAAATGCACTTTTACTTTATGGTGTTTCCCATCTTCTTTAGTTATCATTTTCTAAAGATAAAAAAATCAAAGCAACTCACTACTAAAATGTTAACAGTGCTGCATTTGATACCATGTACACACCAATTTTTTTTAAAAAGTCAGAATATGCTAATTTAAGACCTTAATTGAATATTTAGCTTCATAACTTAAAACAGCAGAAACAGAAAGGCAGAACATTCTTTATCAAAGAACAAAGAGCTTCACAAATTAGGAATTCTAAACATACCGGTCAAACTTTCTGTAGAAAGAGCAAATTTATTTATCTCCAATGTGCATGGGTTAATATTTTGAAAAGTACAAAAAAAAAAAAATACAAATGAGCCTACATTACACAAATTAAAGTGTTGTGCCAAATATACATTAAATTCTTTATTATTAGATTAAGCAAGCATTTTTTTTTTCTATCACATTCCTTTCAAAATATCTACAAACATTCTCCAACATTTACAATTTCTTTCTCATTGGACTAGGAACAGCATGTGACATATCCTAGTTGAAAAGACTTTTCCCCCTTTATACAGTTATCTGCACATGTAGCAAAAGTGATGAACCATCCATAAATTCCAAAATTATTTGGAACATACCTCCATAAGCCCAGATTGATCAAATTGTACCATCAGAAAAGAGTTCTCCAGAGTTATAGCTTCCTTGGTATTTGGCATGCTTTTTATCTTGAAAATTTCACTTTCTTCTGTTTTACCATTATACACAAGATAGTCGGCCAAATGTGAATTGGAGTTGTCTGATTCTAAAATCTTATACACTGTCAGCCCCAACGGTGGTGTATGTGCTAGAAAAGAAATCTTCAGTGAAAGATAAGGAAGACAATTTATTAGAGAAAAGCATTGGATCCCGAAGGACAAGTGATTCATACTCTTGCTAAAAACAACAAACTACTGTGCTTTTTCAAAACAAGACATAATACTAGTCCTAGTAGAGCAGAAACACTTTGATAACTTACAAGGACAGCACCCATATCTCGCAGGGGGTGCAGTCACCTAAAGTTGGCAGGGTCATCAAGGGCACTGAAGTTTTAATCCCATATGTGAAACTACATGGCCATTCTCAATTCTTCTACAGTAGCTTTTTTTAAAAATTAGTTTATAGACGTTATAGAGAACAGAGGGCTATATTTTGCATATTCATATAGAGATACACTGTAACATACTTTGGTCATCCTCCTCCTCCAACCACGCCCTTTCTCTTTTCTTCTCTTCCCCCACCCACTTCTTCTTCATTAAAAGTATCCGTTTTCCTTTCAGGCATTCTCTCTTCAGAAAAGTTATGTAATGGTGGATGCATTTTGTCAACTTGATGAATTTAGAAGCCTAATGAAGGGACTCAGCAAGGGACCAGCATCCTGACTTTGTAAACGTCCTGAGCCTGTTCAAGAGGAAGGGGCAGAATCCTGTGAGTATAAAGGTGGAGCCTGCTCACAATATAAGGAGAAAAAGAGGCTCGCTCACTCCCTTTTGCTCTTGCCCTCTCTGCTGTCTTCTGCTCCTCTGCCATGCCACCCTGCCTTGGAGTCTGCTGATTGCTTCACAAACTGTGAGCTAGATAAACCTTCTTCCTTGAACTTTAGGTGTCAGGTATTTTGTCTCAGCAATGCAAGAAATATGTGACCAAGACAAGTTATTTTATATTTGTTCTAGATTCTCCATATGAAAGAAGACATGCACTATTTGACACAGGCAGGCTTATTTCACGTAGTATAGCAGTTTCCAGTTCCAACTAATTTTCTGCAAATGACAGGATTTTCTTCTTCTTTTTGGTTGCATAATATTGTTGTTTCTCTTTACCATACTTTATTCTTTAATCTACTGGAGGAAGATCTAGGCTGCTTCCACAGCTTAGTGCTTGCAAATCTGTCATTGTAAAGATGAGTATGTAGTTGTCTCTAGAGTATGCCAACTTTCGTCCTTTCAGCAACCTCCCAAGGAGTGCTACAGCTGGATCGAATGGTGATTCAGGTTCAGTTTCCTGGATGTATCTCCCTCATGACTTGCATAGTGGCCTTACTAATTGACATTCCCACTGCTGCAAGAGCTCCTTGTCTTGCATCCATGCTAGCACGTATTGCTTTTTGTCTTCTTGATACCAGCTATTCTGACTGAAGTGAGATAGAATCTCAACATTCCCCGGACAGACTGAACATTTTTTTATACATACTTACTGGCCATTTGAACTACTTCTATTTGGAACAGTGCCTATTCAATTCATTCGCCCACTTTTTCATTGGTTATTTTGTCTTGCTGATTGTGAGCATTCTGAGTTCTTTATATATTCTAGATATACATCCCCTGTCAGATGAGTACCTGGCAAAGATTTTCATTCTGTACAGTGTTCCTAGCAAATGCCCCAAAGGAGGAAATTCTTTACCAAAGAAATAGCTTATTGTAAACAATGATTGTTTCTAGGTATTACAATCATGTTGTAAAATGGTATTCTGCATATTAAAATGGTAAATGTGATTATACAAACATTAAACACAATAGTTCAGTTTGCACCGGCCACCAACTGCTTGCGCGTAGCAGGCACTGAACAGGGCATGGAAGGTGGACGCAGTGTAGCACATGCCTCTCCTTCCAGAACTTGTTCCACTTTTCAGATTGGATGCTTCCTATAAAATCTGACTAAAATCTGTTTAACTTTCTCTAGCTACAAGATTATGCATTATAATAGCAGCCAGAAACAGCTTTTGACAAGCAGAAATAACTTTTATTAGAGCTCCTGTGTCTTTAGAAGGACAGTTTAAATTGCACTTCACTCTATTAATGTTTAACCTTTCTGATGATAGAGGTTGTTTAATACTGCTTACTTTTAAAAAAATACACACCCACATAAAAAATCTATTACATGCATCTAGATATTTTTGTAATTACATTTCAACAAAATATCTTAATTATCTTAGGAAATCACCTTCTAGGATGTGTTATGACACTATCGTAATGCAAAGTTGAAACTACTCAAAATTAAAAAGGACACTTATCTCTACTTCAGTATGCATAATTACCATTAAATGGACCAAAGAGTCCAAAACTTCATGAGTAATACCTACTTTATTACTTCAGAATCTAGATAACAATGTACATGTTTAAAAAGATGTATGCGCACACACACACACACACACACACACAGCCAAGATAGTTATGATAGATATACAGCTACTTTCTCTTAGTTCAATGAGAAGAAAGCCTTGTACTAATATTGTTTAGACAAGATACCATTTCTACATCTTGTCCTCCGAATACTACTAAGACAACAATATGCAATATACTAATTATTCTAACTGTCCTACTAATCTGTTTTGAAACTGTTTCACTGCTATTTTATCTTTTTTTCTCATTAAGATGAATAAAAAATTTTTACAAAATAAAATAAAAAGATATACAGCACACACTATACAAACACCATGTTACCTACTAATAATATGCAATTTACCTATTAAAAATGATGTCAACATTTGAGAAACAGCAGCTGTAGTGTCATTTAACTGGCCAATTAATCTGTCTTATCTTCACATACAGCAGAGGTGGTGGGCCTATGGCACAGGCTGTCTGTACCACCGGAAGCTCTAAAAGGTTTGCCATCAGTGACAAATACCAGCACACAGTTCAGTGCACCTACCATGGGCCTACCACACACATATAAGCTATATACTACCTCTATGATTTTTAAACAATGTCTTTTAATGTTCTAATCCACAACATACCTCATAGGCTTGTCCTGAAACAGTGATTGCATCATTCCAAACTGCACTGACTTGAACCTCCACAGGCTTTCCAGAATCTGAAAACACTTGCACCTTGGGGGAACTCACGCAGATTGAAACCACTGAGTTTCGGTCTTGTTCTAAAGGATTAAAGACCACAAGGTACCTGCAAAAAACAGCTGTGTCACTAGTGGAATCTAAAAAAACATTTTCTTTTTTCATACTCTACGACTTTAGTTTATAGGCAGTCATTCAGCCAACACATGGAAGAGAATTCAAAGGAATATTCGGATAGAACTTTTAGGAGACAAGCAATTTAATCAAAATAGTGCCAATACAAAGAGGATAATGATGACTCAAAAGCACTTGCTAAAGAATAAAATGGGGCAGCTGGGGTGGCATACACTCGCAGGCCCGCCACTGTGGGAAGCTGAGGCAGGAGAAATCACAAGCTCCACAGCAAGCAACTGAGTAAATTAGTGAGAAGCTGTCTCAAAACTCAATAAAAAATGGAAGAGTTAGGCATATTGCTCTGTGCAAAGGCACTGGGTTCAAACCCCAGCACTTGGAAAAAAAGTGTTATAAATGGAAGATATTCATAGCTTTATAAGTAAACTTTTTCCATATCCCAGAAACTGTTGTACTCAAATATGATTTCAGTCATATGTCTAAAGAAATCAGCAAGCTACAGGACATACCACGATCCCTGCCTAATTTTGCTGAATACAAAATTTAGTTTGCTTGCAATTTAGCCTTATTTAATGCCAATTAAAATATAGCATTAGTTTTAGACCACAGAAAACTGTATTGCTACATTGTCAGAATCTCCTAATTCATGTGTGTTTTTTATATAGGTGGTCTTTACAGTTTAAGAAAGTTATTTTTGGAAAAAAAGGATCATTTGTAATAAACCCCTGACAATGAGGGCCTAATTATAATATATAGGTGAAAAACAATTTGATGGGGACTTATGTAGGAAAAGGAAATGAAGACCAATAAAATAAATTCAGATGATACTTATCACTACATATAATTTTTAGTTTAAAAAAATGAGTGAACAAAGATTTTTGGCAGAAATTTTTCCAATATTTTATACTAACACATTAAGACACCCTTTATCTAACATTTAATTTTTACAGAATGGTCTTAAACATAACTGCATTTGTAAGAAATATCTGAAGACTTCATAATTTTTCTGCACTTCTCTCTTAATGTGACATTCAAATAACTCTCTGTTGAATCAACCAACACCCTTGATTTTCTCACTACCACAACTCTGCCATATCTGCAGTTTCATGGCTTTGCCGGAGAAAAACTGTTCTACACAATTATGTGACAGATCACATGGAATCCAAATCCTATGCATGATTTATGACTTTATTTCATAATCAATTTGCATCAAATAATCTCCAAATAAATCACAGCGCTTCAAAGAGGATGTCTGACTAGCAGCATTACTCATTGTTTCACTAGGACATAATTTTCGTGATCTGAAATATTTTGTTTTCCTAGGCCAACTTGTAACTTCAGAAGCAGACTAACTAGTTAATAATAACCTCTTCTCCCTCTAATATCCACTAGCTGTAGATAGCAGAAGTAAGCTAACATCTGTTCAATACACCAGAAAGCTTACTACATATTTCCTATAATGTGTTGATTTAAGTGCATTGCAAATCATTCTGAAATAAAATGAATACCTACAGTGACCAAAGTGAAGCAATGAATAACAAATGTAAAGACATGACAAAACCTATGAAACATTTTAAAGTGCTTATCACAAGAAACACTTTGGTTTAAACAAATTCTGAGGTATGAAAGGTGACAACACAATCATAAGGATGGCCTAATCCTGTTAGGTCTATACACGTAGGAAGCAGGACAAGATCTAACATGCATCATTGATGTTCACTGAGATTCAACTGCATCAGGAAAGGAACAGATGAAGGAAGTCACCTGGTAAATACAAAGGAAAGAGCCCTGAGACCTCCTACCATGATTGAAAACTCCTATTTGTCCACAGAAGCAGTTGTCACCCAGAGTGAGCATGGTGTCCTTTGGACAGTTGTGCTCATGTGATAGATTTGTCAACTTACTTGCACCACCCACTGATCCCTGCCTGAGTCCACATTTTGCCTGACTGATTTCCCACCCAAAACACACCTGGAGCATCACAACTGTCAGGGGAATTATGATGTCAGTGTTACCAATGGGGAAGCATCATACATCTACTGAGCACCACGAAAGAAAAGCAGGCTACAGCCATTCGCCCTCTGCAGCAAAGATGCAGATCCCTTACCAAAGACAAGTGATTTACAAACTCAGTATGTGAAAAAGTCCAGGCAACTGAAATAAGGCCAATTTTCTAACTCTGTATATGCAGGCACCTGCACCAAATGGAACCTGGAACTCCTGCTGCAGCGTTCTTTGAATGCACCACTGCACAGCACTGGTCATGAGGCTGTGATAAAATGTAAAATGCACCCTAGAGATAAATTAGGTAATAAACGTCTAGGATACTAACTCCTTCCCAAAGAAAATTATAAAAATGATTCACACTTAAAACAAATAATAATTTTAAGCATATATTTGGTTTTGTATCACAGATCATTTTATAGTAAGCTCTGAACTAGGTTCTATTTTGTTTCGTTTTAGTAGCTACTTCATATTTGACCATAATGATGTTTCTACTGTACTGAAGGATTATGTAATTATCATAGCAACAATCTATTCAAAAACTAAATGGGTAGAGTATCTAATGAGTTTAATGCTGCACTAAGAAAATAATTGTGATAGAATTAGATTCACACCATCTTCTTCAAATATATAACAGTACAAATTAATCTGACATAGAAGCTCCCAAGTACATTTTAAGTAGAATACAGAGAAATATAATCATAAATTATATTTCCCTTACAAGTTTACTATCACAAATTAACTGAATTTCATTGTCATTATTTTGTTTAGTAGTCAAACATCTGTTATACTGTCCATAGTCCCAAACACGAGTTGAAGACTTTCAGTTATGAATGAAACCAACAAGAATTAATCTGATATCATGATATCACTTACTTACTGAAAATTAGCAATAGGTGATCCACACTAACTAAAGAGTACCACTGACATGTTGAAAAAGTGGAAGGCTAACTTCTACATTGCTAGGGAACAACTGCTTAGGAAGCTCAGAAGTTTGTTGTTGTTTTCCTTCATATTCCTCTACATTAGCATTGGCTTCTTGGCTATTACCAGTCATCAAGTCATGTCTTAGGCTCCTGGTATTTATCAGCGACACTGGCCCCTGGCAACTTGGTGCTATAGGAAGCTTTCAATTAAATTTGTAAAAAGAACTCTGATGTCATGAAAAAAGTACTTACTACATTACCTTCTGGCTCCATCAGAAGACTGAAGGTGATATATTGTACTTTAGTGAAAAACAAACAAACAAACAAAAAAGGAATAGAGAGAAACTGAAAGACATTTGTATGCTCATGTCAAACTGGGAATTAATTTATGAAAAAACTGGAATTCCACTGTAAATGTAGTTGTGTCCTCGAAGATTCTACAGAGGATGTGTATATCTAGAATTCTTTCACTCCTTTAGCAGAAGTTACCCTGAGGGTTCTCTCTGAGTTAAACCCAATCAGTGCCCACTAGGATGTTAACAACACACTTATACCATGCTAGTTTCCTGCCTTCCTAGAAGGACTGGATGGAGAATGGAGTGGAAGGAATATGCCCCTTGACCAGTGGGACCTTGAGAATATCCTTCAGTCTTTCTGTATGACTGACTAGTCCTAAGGACTGTAGCAGCAACCTATGAGGAACATCTTTCCCTTCCTCCCACAAGGCCAATGAGGGTCAGCACAGTGAGGTACTACAACAGGCTCAGAACTCAGTCTCTACTCCGGAGCCATCTTCTTACCCACAGCACACACACCCAAGTATATGAGTCTTTTTGGCAGCTAGAGTTTCCTGCAGAGATTCCCTGGGTTCTAAATTCAAATGTGAAGAACTTTTTTCTCAGCTGTACTGAAGATTCCCACAGAGCCTCTCTCCTCAGGAAGCTCAGGATGAACCAAAACCTATTTACATTGCAAGTACATTACAGCTGTGAAAAGAACTCACAAATGGGAATAATGGAATACAAAAAATTTTGCTATATATACAAAGGAGTCTGTCTTAAGACCTCACAGTATTAGGTAACCAAAAACAATAACTGAGGAAAACATTTTTAAAATACTGGCTATCTTTATGACTGCATAAGGAAGATTAAAGTGAAAAATGTTTTCACGTCCTCCATAAGGGGCATTTTAAAGCCAGTTAAGCAAGCAGTCAAATGTTATATGAAAAATAATTATAACTTCATGCGTCTATCACAGTACCTGGTGCAGAATAATCTTGACTAAATGAATGATGAGTAAATAATGCAGAAAAATCCCACTAGGAGAGTTTACCACTTATAAATCATACCTACTAACATAAGGTTGCAGAGTTTGGTCAGAACATTTTCATTTTTATTATCTTGATTGCTCAAAGATGCACAACAGCTAATTAATTCTTTTGTAAAGATAGGGGGGAATGACACATCCAAGGTCACAGAGAAAGTTAAGAACAAAGCTTTGATATTTAATCAATGATAACACATTAAAAGTTTATTTCAATTAGGAAATATATAATGCTGTTTCTATCACTATTTTGTATTCTTTAAAAAAATTTACAGGAAATATAATGCATCTTCTTTTAACTTACTAGTAAAACAATCTAAAGAAGAGTACAGGATTCTGAACACAGAAATACATGAATTTATATTAAAAGACATGGAATCTCTAGGTTTGAAGACAATTAGTAATTTTTTTATTTTATTTTCTAGGTTTAGAACATAATCCTTACCATGCTTGCTTGCTATTTATCAGGAAAAATTTCAAGGCACTAAACACAAAATTTTTAGAATTCTTAGATCTTCCAACTGTGTGCTCCCTGACTGTGTGATCAGGAACATTCGAGGTCAAGTCCCTACTATGCCACTTAGAAATCTGGGTAAGTAAGTTATTTCACTTTCCCACATCTATAAAATCAGAAGGATTATTTATTTATTGGCTCCGAATGCCTTCAGGGCAGGTTTGGCTGGCTTGAGTTGTGGGGATCGAACCACAGCAACCTGAGCTGACTGCTTTGTGGAAGCAGCCACTTAAAGAACTGAGCTAAGGGGCAGCCCCCCACCACATCTATAAAATCAGGAGAGAAATTATTCTAGAGTTAATTGAGAATGTGTTTAGAAGACCATGTAGCTTACACCAGGCACAAGGCAGACTCCCCATGATAATCTATTTCTTTCTCCTCACAAGATCCTCCTTGGGGTGCTATGACCAAGGACTTCCGTATATCAACACAGCAGCTGGAGGAATGAACAGGTCAATGAATCAGGCTACTGTACTGTTATCAATCCTTATTTTGAACAAGGCACTTAAAAATCTAAATCGACTAGCAAAGTTATATAGCAATAAACAGATCTCTTGAACTAAGAGTTCTGATGACATGATACTGGCAGGCACGGGCAGGGGGATAAGGGCAGATGCCAGAACAGAGAATGTACACACATATGCAAAGTAACAACATGGCCTACGACAAAGAGGAAAGGAGAGACAGAAAGCTCCTGGCATGCAGGGCTGTATACTTACGGATGTGAACACATAATTTTTGTTAGGAAAGTTTCTTAAGAGTAGGAGTGGACAGAGGCAGAGACAAACTGTTGATTATAAATAGGGTAGGCAGTCAGACTAAAGTGGGTATGCCATGTAGTGGACACATAAAAAGGGGGCAGTGAGGATGATGAAAATTGACAGGAATTGAGTGTCGCAGTGTGCATCTATAATCCTAGTACTCCAGAAAGCTGAGGCAGGAGGATCACAAATTAGAGGCTGAAAACCTTAGCAATGTACCAAGACTCTGTCTTAAAATAGAAAAAGAAAAAAGGCTGGGAAAGGCTCAGAGTTCAATCCCCAGCAGGCCAATCAGTTATCTGTACATTAATTTTATAACAAATGAGTAGAATGTACATACAGAAAATAACAAATCTTGACTGAAGAACATAAAAATGAGTAAGTGAATATTTTTCTAGGTAAGAAAAATAAAACAACAGAAAAAACATGTTTCCTCAAATTAATTCATGAATTTTATGAAATCTCAACATTAAATAAAATTTCCATCATTGATCCCAGATGAATGTAAAATAATTAAAGACTTAAAAAAAGATACAAAATTAGTAGGAAAAAATATATATAATTTTGTTATATATTAGTAGATATCCCAGTAGTGGCTGGGAGAGACTGGCATGAATTGGAACTGCCTCCATACACTGTCTACCAGTGAGTGACAGCGGACACAAACATAGAAGCGGACTTTTAGTCTCTCTTTTTTGTTTGAAAAAGATACAAAATTAGCAGGAAAAACAAATATATAATTCTCTATCTCTGTCCACTCCTAGTCTGAAGATATTTTCCTAACAAAAATTATGTGTTCACATCTGTAAATATACAGAGAAATCCTATTGGCTATAACTGAAAAAAATATATATATACAAAGAAAACATTTTCTGTCTTAAAAAATAAGATTAGGAGATTTCCAGGAAGATGGAGGAGCGGTTCGCAGCAAGGAAAGAGCCTCTCTTGAGCCACACCATCCAGACACTGAGACATAGCAATGTGATATGAATACAGCAACTCAGGGAAGACAAGAAGGAGGGAAACGGGGCCCCTGGGCCCAGGAAGGATCTGAAACAAGAACAGAAGCCCACAGAGAGGGTGAAGAGAGAAGCTTCAGTGAGGAAGGAGGCAGCCAGTAGAGGCTTCTCCCTGAGTTAGGACTCACTGCACAGGAGGAGTGGTTCACTCCCTCAGACACAGGGTGACTACTGGCGACCCCAGACCTCCACAGAGAGACATGCAGCAGTGGAGGGGAGAGGTGGACATGAAGCAGTACCCTGGCTGGTGGTGAGTGCTGAATGCTCAGTCATCCAGCACGATACAGTGATTGGCTGGAACTCACCCTGGAGAAGGGCTGACTGAGCTCAGAACTCAGAGCAGCTGCTGGCCCACCTAGCAGCTCCTGGCTGGGCTCAGGCCCATGGAAGATGAGCTGACAGTTACAGGCCATATGAATCTGGTCTCAGCCAGAAGGTGTAGGCTCACCCAGATTATCCACTTCCTCACCAAAAAGCTACTGGTGGCCTGCTGGATAGACTGGCATGAACCGGAACTGTCTCCACACGTTGTCTACCAGTGAATGACAACAGACACAAACATAGAAGTGGATATTTGTTCTCTCTTTTTTGTTTGATTTTGTTGTGCTTTCTCCTTCACTGTTTGATCTTGTTTTTATGAGTGTGAACGTGGTTTCTAGCCTTTTTGTGGTTATGATTCTGTTCTTTCCTTTAATTTTTTCTTTCCCTCTTTCTCTCCTATCTTCTATACCAGTTTCCAAAATTTGTATGACCCCCTTGTTGTCCTCCAGCCTTGCTTCTAATCTCTTTCTTTTCTTATACCTCTCTATTTTTTCCCTAACCCCTTTTAAATTTTAGTCTCTAAAGGTAAAATTGATATATTAAGGACTCATATACTGCATATAGTTTTCTGGTCTGTTTTAAGACTTTGTTACATAACCACATATCTAGCTTATACAGTTAAAGGTAGCAAATTAATGGTCACCTCAGTTTGTCATTTTCTAGGCTGTTTGATGTTACCATTATTGCTGCCTATACTACTTTAGCTAAAGTGACATAACTGTTCTAACCAGCTGTTCTTCCTGGTATTCCAAGACTTAGGTTGTCTAAGGATCATAAACTGTGGCCAGTGAAAAAGAACCAGAGGCTGGGCCAAGCAGGCAGCAAATTCTCATCCCCAACAAACTGAAGAGATAAGATCTTGTAACAGACTCAAAACCCAAAACGAGCTACACCAGGAAGACACCTCTGAGAGTAGTAACTTCCTCGGGATTCTAAATACAAGCAATAGAGCAACTCACCATAGGCAATTTACAAGATCAACTCAAGAATTAAATCTAAAAATTAAAGGGCAAAACGGTAAAACACGAAAGAAGGGGTACTGAAAAGAATACATTTACAAATCAGTGGATATATCAACACTCAAAAGCAAATACACATTTTTTTTAACACTCAAATTGAAGTTGAAAAACAAATGATGCTTACACTTTCAAAAGCCACAAAGTAGTTACTAACAGACAAGAGCTCTGTTACCCGGCAACTAAAAGAGTCAGAGAGCAAACAGTACTCATTTGCTTTAGGCTAACAGAGACAGGCTTAGCAAAGAACTGCAAGGAGGTGAGCAGTCTTCTGTGGCCATCTGAGAGCTCCATGCAAAGCCCAGTGCAAGGCCTGAAGGAAATGACTGGATTGTGCAGAGGATGCACGACTACAGGGGGCACTGGAAAGGCTGCAGGTACACACAGGGATTTCTCACTGGACATCTAGCAATTACATAGAAAGGGAAGTTTCAAATGTACACAAGGAGCTTTGGAAAGGCAAGCAGTGCAGTCTCTGCTTTAGAGCTCACTACACAGTAAGACTGTAGCGTACAGGAGCCTCTTGGTTAGAAACCTAGAAAGCTAGAAGAGCAAGAGTAAGCAAATGGTTTCAATTCAGCACAGCCCTTGGCAGAGTGATATATTCTGACAAGGAAGATATTTTTCTGGACCTCTGCATTTTTTATACACAATGTTTAGCATGCAACATAAAATTATGAGATATACGAAAAGACAGAGCCACATAACCGACCATGACCAAAGAAGCAGAATTACCCTTGGCCCAGACACTGGAGTTAACTGATCAGATTTTAACACAGCAAATATATCTCAGGAAAGTTAAAAACATGAATATAGATGAAAAGGTTTAAAAAAAAAAACTATACCACATAAATTAACACATTACAAAATAATCAAATAGCTAGAGAGATAGCTCAGTGGCATAAGTGCCTGCCTGGCAAGAGTAAGGTGCTGAGTTCAATCCCTGGTACAAAAATAAATAAATAAAATTTTAAGAGGATAAATATTTAAAATTCACGACTCCATAGATGTATTTAACCCAAGTACATTTGGAAGAAGGTATGGATACAAAATATGCAAATTGAACAAGACAAAAAAGAATGGCAATGGAAAAGAACCTTTATGAAATACAAAATAGTCAGGACTATATACACAAAATGAACAGTTATTTTCTATAAAAATGTCCAAAAATCTAAAAGAAAAAAAGCATGAAGCTATTGATATTACTAGGTTATGGGAAAATTAGTAAATAGTCTGCATTATCTTTTTATGCTTGATGTGAAACAATCCACAAAATTATGTATTGTAAAAAATAAGCAGAAAAATACGCAGATTTTTAAGGGGAAGAGATGGGAATGGGTAGAGGCAGTCAGGAAAAGGAAAAGTCCACTGCAGGTAAGATGATTATTAACAGAGACATAATATATTTAAGGACAGGTTGACCACCCAATAATACCACTAGGATCTATCCATCAAAGTAGACTTCTAAAATGCCAATATTCAATGCTAAAAAGAAAGGCAAATCCCCAATTGCAGTGAAGAATGGGACATCTTTATGTTACCCCAAGGACCTTTAGACTTATATATCAGTAATGAGAACCTAGAAGCTTTAAAAGTGGTCACACTTTCATTTTCATTTTTAGTGCCTACTTCTAGTTGCCAGCTGGAAGAAACACTCAAGGGGTGAAGATGTGAAGCAGGAAGACAAAAATAGGTCACTTCAGTAGGAGCCCAGGTAGGAAAGGTAAAGGCCTTGAGAAACAAATAGCAAATCTTACTGGACGGATTTTTTTTTTTTTTTTTTAATTCCTTGGAAAAGCCTTGATAATAAAAGGAACTGCTTGCTGTGAGAATAGGGCAGATATGGTGGTGCCATCAGGCCGAACACATAGGGGGGTCGATGATGAGGAGAGGGTCCAGGACGAAGGTGATAGACCCAGGCTGAGACTTCTCCAAGTCCAATGTCAGTCTGCATATACCTCGGAAACATCCACACAGGCAGACCCTGATGCTACTAGGATCCATTTTTCCATTGCAAATATAAAATTTAGGTTTCCAGGTATGTATGGTAGGCAGCAAAATAAAATGCAACTAAATTAAAGATCATGGAACTTGGGGGCTGGGGAGATAGCTCAGTAGAATAAGCACTTGCCTGGCAAACACAAGGTCCTGAGTTCAATCCCCGGTCTTGGGTTATCTAGATGGGGCCAATAAGCTTAAGAGTTTGTATGTGAGGAATACAGGAAATTTCTACAGACAAAGGTCACATGATAAAAGAAACGAAGGTTGACATATTTGAGGAAGTAGCCACAGCCCAAGGAATACAGGTAGCCTCCAGGAAATGAAAAGGGCAACAAAATAGATTCCTCCCCCTGGAGCTGTCAGGGAAAACCAGCTTTGTGGCCATACTGTTAATTCAGTACAAATGATCTTGGACTGGGCCTCTGGAACCCTAAAGGAACATATTAGTGGGTTGGTTTGTTTTATTTTTGAAACAGGGTCTTGAGATATATATAGATATACACACATACATATATACAGTTCAGAGCAGCCTTGAACTTACTATGCAGCCCAGGCTGACTCTGAACCCATGGCAATCTTCCTGCCTCAGCCTCCTGAGGGCTGGGATTGTAGGCATGTGCTACCGAGCCAGACAATATATTTGTGCTTGGGAGTCAGTGTGTCGGTGATTTCTTATGGCAGCAAACTAATACCAGGTTACACTAGTAACACCTGGTGTTATAACAGCAGAGTATACTAATCCTATTGGAAATAGAGGCGAAGCTCCAGGAGCGCAACACAAAAACTAAAAAGTTTTACCACTAAACATATGTAAGAGAAAATTCAAAGGCCTGGTAAAAAGAATCAGTATGGAAAAGAGCAACAGGAAGGGGCTTGCGGCCCTAAAATGTGGGCCCGACCCATACCTGAAGGGGAGTGAGCCCAGCACACAGGCTCCTGGTCCTGGCAGGGGCCTCCCTCAGCTACCAGGCTGGAATACGATGTTGCAGCTAGCAACAGGGAGAAGCAAGCAAAACCTCTGCTTTCTCTAAAGGTGATGACTGGTGGCCCCTTATACTGGCTCAGATGGGTACTTTTACCCCTTTGTCTTCTAAGTGTGTACCACTTAATGATGTCTTATCAATTATTATACTCTCTTTAAAAATAAATTAAAACAAAAAAGACAAAAAAATTAAGATGTTTTGAAAGGAAGTACCAATATTCAATTATTTTCCCAGTCTTGCATAAGTTTATCTGTTAACCTGAGCAACAGATTTGATGATAAAAATAGATAATATAACAACCAGTGTTATCTGTAACACAGACATTGTTATATATTACCCTGTTTCGGTCTTTTTTTCTATTTGTTTTTTAGAAGGATTTTTTTTTTTTTTTTTTTTTTTTTTTTTTGCTACTTCAGGATGCCTCAAGGGCAGGTCTGGTGCAGCTTCTAAAAATTTGAGATTTTTTTTTTTCTATTTGTTCTTGCTTCTGTTTTTACTCTTCAAAATAAGATAAATAATTTTTTTTTGAAAATCCTATTTAATGTAATGCTTTGAGTTCCTCCTGTAGGACCCCGTTCACTGGAGGAACACACATATGTATGTACAAGACCTTCCACAATTCTGAAACCCCTGGGTTTATAAACCTTTCTTTTCCTATAAAATAGATTGCAAACATTAACTCTTTTCTCATAAAAATTCCTCTAGAAAATACAGAACAGCAGTCACACTTAACGTCAATTACTAGGTATTGAAATTTGTATTTTCAAGGATTAGTTATCTAGCTAAGTAACAAATACATCCTGATTTGATGAGGGCAGAAAATTCAGCCTAAGGTGATGCTCTGTCAGCAATGACAAGAGGGATTTTGCTTGAAATACAGTAGTAGGCTACCTGATGTTTCTAATACATAAAACTTTATTTAATCATTTTCAAATATTTAGGAAAAATAACTTTAAAAAAATTATGGACAAAAAACACTCTCAATTTATCATCTCATGAGAGTCATGCTCAAGGACAAGATTCCAATTTGGGGTCAGACACAGGAGAATGACAAGTTCAAGGACAGCCGAGGCACCCCAGCAAGACCCTGTCCCAAAACACAAAGTGAGCTGGGATACAGCCAAGTGTGGAGGCAGCGCTTCATGCCATGATCACAAAAGGGAACTAGCCAAAAACCAAACAAACAAACAAGAAGGTAAACAAGCACATTACACGTGTAATCAGTTACAAATATAAAGCTTCCTTTCACACAATGGTAATAGGATCATTTCTAAAACTGCTTCTATTAGCTAAGTAGTTTTTACAAACACTCTCCACAAATTTAAGAATTTCATAAAATATTGCTCATAGACTATCTCAGTTAAAGATGAATAGTATAACATTACTAACTACTCTACAAGTAGCATGTTAAAAATATCATTTGGGTAAAAACAAACTATGCTTATTCCTATTACTAACAGACAGAGCATGAATCAAATACAAAATTATGTAAAAGAAATGTTTTTGTTGTTTTCAATGCTACATAAATCTGACTGAGCTGGTGGTAAAGAGTTTTTCAGATGTTATGGCAACAATCCTGCTAAAAACAACAGCAGCTTGAATTAAGCTGCTTCAGCTTAAGAACTGCCCTATGAAGACCTTAAATCATGCCCATTTTACAGATATATACAGGGTGGTTCTGTATCCCCCTCAGGGTTGTGTCATCACTCAAGTAGTAGATCTAACAGTCAAACTCGGTGAGGCTCTAAGGCAGTTTGGAGGTGAGGGAAGCGGTCACTGTCCTCCTGCAATGAGTAAGGCTACTAGGTGCACAGACACGCCATCCGGGGCACTGAGAAGGAATCCCATCACTCACCCAGCGCGGCCTCATCAAACAGCTCTCTGCACATCCCAGTGGAGGGAGCTTTCACTCACTAAAGATGCTTCGCCCCTGGCCTGGCAAAGCAGTGATAGAAGGAAAGTGGTAACCCTGGATGACTCCTGTTCTGCTGCAGCCTGGAACATCACCATAAGCACTTCTCTCAGAAAATTCCTCCTATCTGTAAATGTGGTTAAGAGGAACTTTGTCATAGAATAGCTAGCTGTTCAATGTGTCTTCCCAGTGATGCTCTGGAGGACAGGTTCTGTCACCTATGTGCCCTATACCAGATTATTCTTCAAAGTTGAGTTTTCTATCCAAAACTTCCTTCCCAACAAAAAAAACAAAAACCCTTCCAGGGGGCCGGGGAGATGGCTCAGTGGAATAAGTGCTTCCCTGGCAAGCGCAAGGGCCTAAGTTCAATCCCTGGTTCTGGGAAAAAAAAAAAAAAAAAAAAAAACTTCCTTCCCTGGAATTTACCCAAATGCTTTAAAAATGCTTCATGTAAGAGAACCAAATGTCAACTAGACATTACCATAAAGATCACCTATTTTTCTCTTTTTTTTTCCTTTTCCTTCAACTTCTACCTCTCCCAAGATACATAGCAAATGAAATTGAAATTCTCCAAATAGGAAGTGATGGAACTAGAACCAGTCCCCAAATTCTCAGGGCAACGCTGCCTTCAGAATGCTGTGCACCAGACACTGAGGTCTGCCCAAAGCTCACCAGCACATAACTAGAAGGTATAAATATCATTACAGGGGCCAGGGAGATGGCTCAGTGGAATAAGTGCTTCCCTGGCAAGTGCAAGGGCCTGAGTTCAATCCCTGGTTCTGCCAAAAAAAAAAAAAAAAAAAAAAAAAAAAAAAAAAAAAAAAAAATCATTACAATTATAAGAACAAATGCAAAGGGCCAGCCAAATAGTGAATTAAAGCATCTGCAAGCAGGGACAAGGGTCAGGGGTTCGATCCCTGGGCCTACTGTGCTGACCCTGCCCCCAGGTCGCACTGAGAAAGCAATTGAGACTGGCTGTGGTGGCTTGCACCTGTAATCCTAGCTCTTGGGAGGCTGTAAACAGGCATATCACTATGAGTCTGATCTAGTAGTGAGACCCTAAACAGCCTGTAGACCCTTTGCTAAAAAAAGAAAAAAAAAATGCAACCCAATACTCTAAAGTGTTAATCCTCTATAGTGCAGCTATGAATTTCCGGGCTAAAGGTAAAAAGCATTTCTAAAACCATAAAATGTGACCAATGTAAAAGCAACATGTAATTTTACAACTTCTATAAACAAGAACAGACTGAAAAATCTCAACTATATCCAGTGCACAACAAAAAGAGTATGTCTATTAAAAGGATAAATATTTCTAGATATCCTAAAACTTTCAACAGTAAACAATAAAAAGAAAACAGGAAAAATTGCACATAATTTGACTGACCCCAGGAGTCTTGTTGCCAATTAAGTGGCTTTCACTGAGTTTTGCCTAAAACAAAAATACCATCTGTTGTACCTAAAACATTAAGATGTTCCATTTACTTGTCAATTCAGAAATCACATCTGTAGCCATTTTCTGAAAAGACAGTGAAAGACATTATATTTACGGGTGACTGCATAAGGAATGATGTTCAATCAAAATGTAATTTTCATCTACAGGAAGAAAATTTAATTTCCCCAATGAACAAAGTGCTGTAACTTAGGAAGAATGTATAGAATAGAAACAGAATGATTTTCACCAATAAAAAAGACCTTAAAAGTTAACGCAGTAAAATAAGATTATTTTGTTGTTAAAGACAGAAATGCCAAATACATTCATATTCGATATGCGTAACTCTGTTGACAAATGAAATCTATCTTGTGCAAGGTTTCCAGGTGAATAGAGGAGAAAACAATGACTGTTTATTGGTACTACATCTCTGCATTTTAGTGAGCTGACATATAAATGGTAAAAAGAGGAAAACAGCAAAATATCAACCACTTCCTATTTTCAAAAGACTTTTAGAAACAATACTGTTCCTCAGAAAATTTCCCTATTATACAATCCAATGAACCAACTGAAGATACAAAACACCAGAGGAAACATCACTCACAATGAGTGTAAACACAATGTCACAAGGGAAGAAAAATACACAAACCAACCAACTACCTACATTACTTTGACTATATTCAGTGCCTACAACAAATCTGAAGCCCAGGTATATCTTCCTTTGAAAGGCAGCCCAAATTCACATGTAACTTTCTTGTCTTTTAAAAAAAAATTATATATATATAGAATAAAGCTACACTGCAAATGAGTGGGGAAAAAAAGTCCAAAGGCTCTATTTAAAATTTTTCTTTTACCACAAAGTTGTGACGTGCTCTGCAGTCCAAGCGGGCTTGAAGCCCTCCCTGCCTTTTTCAGGATCAGGATACCTTCACTAAAATCCTTTTCCTTTTTCCTCTTGTAGGGCACGCTTTATTAATCTGCATTTAGAAGGGAAAAAAAATCCGGTTTAGAAGAGTGGAAGACTTTGAAATATGCCACATCACTTTAGTCTCTGGTCTGAACTGCTTTCAATTAATTAGTTTTATGTTAGCAATTTCAGAAGACATGATGGACACCAGAAGTAGTCCCAAGGAAGGCAGAGAAACTGGATAGAGAAATGAAATTTCAATATGCTAGGAAAAAAAAAAAAAAAGCTAAGGACTCTCTCTCAGCTCATCATTACTAATCCCATCCACCCCAATTAAAAGCACTAAAAGTCACTCATACTCCAGATAGATAATTTCTTTAAACACTTTCAGAGTTTGTTATATAACTTCAGCTTATGAGTAAAAGAAACCTGGTACTACAACACAAACAGAACAGTTCAAAATTTACAAAGTCTGACAGATTAAAATCTGACATCCAAATTAAGTAATCTTTGATACAATCTGAACTCCTTCTCAAAAGTTTTCTTAGTTTCTATTAAATTGTCTCTAAATATCTGAAGTACAAATTATTAGACTCCTTCCTGCATTCTAGGTGGTAGACCTCATGATAGTTCATATTATGAAGTGTCAAACTAGCTCAGCAGAGAGAGGACAGAGGAGAGAGAATAGAGGAGATAAGGAGAGGGAGCGGGAGGGAGAGGAAGAAGGAAGGGGAGAGAGAGAGAAAGGAGGGAGAGGGGGAGAGGGGAAGAGGGAGAGAGAGACTGATTGTCTGATTGATTATGGTCACTGATGGAGTCATTATAAGATGTCCCAAGCCTGAAGTTAAATCTCTTGAATACTATCATGCAAACTACACTGCTAAGATACATTGTGTAAAAAATTACTTCATTGTGTAATAATCTGACAATAAACTAGAACCACATAGCTGGTTAAGAAAGTTTGATTTAAAATGTAACAATAAAAAGACAATTAAAACATGTACTAACCAGCCAATTTAGCAGGTGTTCTCTGAACACTTAACTACTCTGTCACTGCTTTTGAACAAATAAAACTTAAAACCATCATTTTAAATGCAATCTGTTTAATCACTCCCACAAATAAAATCTAAAATAACTTTGTGCCTAGGAACAAAATCACAGCAGATTCACTATAAGTTCTTGAAAAGGAAGATGCTTTTAAAACACCAATGAAATTGATAAGAATGATTTAAGATACTACAGAGCCTTGGAAGCACTACCATGGCAAACCTCAAACTGTACATCACTTTAAAATCAATGTAAGAGGCTGACCATAACCTACTGACATTTTTCTCAAGTTTCGAGATGACAGTGAAAGCGTACTTAATATGCAATTATATTATTTCAGGCCACCTGTCATAAACCTTAAGCTGCCTGATGGGAGAACTATAGGAACTACTTCAGGAGGTACAAAAATGGACTAAGAAGTTAAATACAAAACAAAAGGAAACAACGGGTTCTTGTGAGCAAGCATGAACCCAGATGGGAAGCCAGTCACAGCAGGTAGAACCACAGCGAAGATCCTCCCAGCTTAATGTTGATTCCTGAGCACCGTGGGCTTAGCAGTTGTGGTGCAGAGCTAGGTCAGCGCTGCCAATGAGCAACCATTTCTTCCAACTAGGACACTTTTCAACAGACTTTTTAAAGGAGCAAGACTCCAGGCAGCAGCACAAGCTTGGGCACCCATTCAGCTCAGAGTTACAACCCAATGCCACTCAGACGCCAATGTGGCTTCTGCTGTCCTGTGTCCTTCCTAGGAATCTATGTATGTTGAACAATTCCATATTTTCTGCAAATCACTACTCTGCAGATCTACGATCTCTAATCTATAAAATTCAAACAGCACTGAAAAAAAATCAAACATTTTTTTGTAACTCATTTGTTGGCCAAACCTAAAATAAACTCACATAAAGCTATATAGAATCTTTCCTTACCTTGATTTGAATGTTTAGAAATTTTTAATCTAACTTTTATACACACACACACACACACACACACAAAATTTCCCTAAAATTAAAAATAATATGAGTTCACCAATATATCTACCCCTAAAGATTTTAGATAAGGCACTTCAGACTGGTTCTTAGAGGCAGTCTACACAAAAGATTTTAAGACACATACTACTGGAAAAAAAGACCCATCTGTGGGGCTCTACAGGAGACAAAAATCAAGAAACAAGAGGGTCAAGAAATTACAACATATTCAAGCACAGTCCTACACAAGACAGGGATTCAAAATAAGCCTGTTATTGAGTGAATGACTGTATAAACCAAGTAAGACATGGTCCTGTAGTTCACTAAGAATAACTGTTTAAGAATACTCTTATAATCTTAATATTCAAATACTCCAAATTCCAAGAGAATGCACATGTCCTTATTTCATGAGCTTGTACTTTTATAGCTTTGCCAATTTTTAATTTTTAGTATCCAATTATGTTTTGGTTTTCAAATATGGGCAAAATCTGTTTAAAAATTATAAATGACATGGTTTTTCTACCTAACTGGTAAGTCATAAAACCAAGTTTTGAAGATATTTGTAATGCACAGGTCTATCTAAGAGGGCGTCTAAATTAAGGCATCTACGACATAGATGCTGCTGGTTGCTTAACTAAGCATTACTTTTTTAAGGACTGAAAGAAATCCAGTCTCATTCAGGTAGATTACAGTCCTACTGTGAAAAGGAAGTGACCACAAGTCTGATTCTTCAGCTCGGAGTACCCATGTGACACAGGTCTGCCAATGAAATGTATTTCTAATTCTAGTCAGCGGAGATTCTGAGACAGTTCTTGTGTCCCCATTCCAATGAAAGACTCAACCTCCCTCAAGGAGGCAAAGAAAGTGAGACAGGAATCACACTGAGTTCACAAGAACAGTAACTACAGGCTGCAAATGCTACAGGTGGAAGGTAACAGGACCTTGGGCCAATGGCAACACCACAGAACATCGTACTAGCCCTCAGCTGTCATCGATGGAACTCGCTTACAAGAAACTTTACCTACTGGGGATTTGGCTCAGTGGTACAGTGCCTGCCTGGCAAGTGTGAGGCTCTGAGTTCAATTCCTGGTCCCCCCCCAAAAAAAGAAACTTATCTTACAAGAAGATACATCAAATTCAAGATGTTTCTAAATTTTAAAAAATATTCTCACCAGGATTCATTATTGTGGACAAACTTCACTTAGTCATCAATCATAATTTCTACCCTCTTCCCTCATATTTTAGTTATTAACTTAGTAAACACTTCTCTACTAAGCACTTCTTTCATATTTCATTGATTTAGCCACAATTTCTTTAGCTCACAAACACTACCTTGACTTTCTCCATGGAACTTTAAGACAGATTTAATAAAAACTTAAGCTAAAGCATCAGATTCATCAATCCCATGACCTCCTTATTACAAAAAGGCTGATGGAGGTATTTTTTTCTATTTTTACACTTTATATAAAATGTTTAAAATGCACAATATCAGATCAACCCATTACTGATAAAGATATGTAAGATATCTGTTCATTACTTCTCAGCCTTTTGGCTAAGATCAAGTATAGTTAGTATCTGTTATCAGTTTAATGTTTGTTCACATGCTAAAGACATCTAAGATAGTTGACAAAGTCCTCTCTGTATCAGATTTTTTTCTGCAGGATGAATCATTCCCTCCTCAGCTCAAATGAGCCTGGCACATACACTAGGCTCCTTTCTGTAAAACCACGGGGCGCCGTATTAGTATGACGAATACGACCCATTCCACACCATTCCAAGGCTTATAGCAGGTCTCTTCAGATGAACACTGTGCAAGACACAATACAAAAATATGGCGAATGTTTAGATTGTTTAAATTCTTACAGCAAAAGACACATGGTCATTAATCCCTCAAACACTCCCCTCCTCTTCTGAATACATTCATCCCATTGTTTTTATCTTTCTCAAGCAGTTCTGAAAGTCAACTGTGGGGAGTATCTTTGGCTGAACTATGGTGCCTGCCTTGATATTCTCAATCCATTCAAAAGTTTAACTTTCAGGGTCATTTTGACTTTGAGGAGCAATCAAAAAGCTGCTCAGTGCCAGATCCAGAGATATAGGATGTACAGGTATGTCTGTCTGTACACTTGTGTATGTGTAGGGTTGTTAAAAGTTTTCTTTCTAGGCATCAAGATCAGTAGGTAAAAGGGACATGGCATGTTGGGGAATGCATACATTAAGGGGCTAGAGCACACAGGGCTCACAGCACTGATCAAAAATTCTAGACTACACTGCAGATGCACTGGTTACCTTAGAGAGTCTGCAGCTTCCACACCGGACAACAGAAAACATCAATGATGAGTTTGGAACTAAGGAATTCCAACAGCATTACCATTTGAGTGAGCACTTGGCTATGAAGCTCATCTACAGAATCTTATTTAATCATTAAGGCATGAGTCAGGGACATCAGTCACGGAGCCACTGCTGCCACACAGGGGAGAGAAGGCAGCAACTTCAGTGATGCTGAAGGTGGAGAGAAGGTGACACTCTTAAGACATGTTTACAAAGTAGCATGGAGACAACAAATGTGCATTTGGATACAAGCTGCAAGTATTTAAAAAAAAAAAAGATGATTCAAACAGTTTTATTCTTTGTTTTCCAAAGCAATACACTTTTGAGAGTGAAAGGAACCACTAACAAATAGCTGTATAAAGATAAAGAGCTTGGGACCACACAACAGATTTAGGTGGGGAGAAAGAGGTCCATGGAACCAGGATGAGACGATTCTCACCAGAGATAGCCATTTGAGGAGTTAGCATTACACCAACAGTAAATGAAGGCAATAAATGCAACATATCCCTCTTACCAGAATCTTCCATCTGTTCAATCTGCCTGAGGCAGAAATTATTGAGCTCTCCTACAGGTTCCTACCTAGCTACCACTTTCGGATATTAACACAGTCTGAGCTAACAGACCAATGACAGTGTGCACAAAGTCCCTTTCCATTTTAAGAGTTCTTAAAATCTACAATAATGCTTTTGTTTTCACTGTGTTGTTAGTTTCAATGCCCTCGGAACTGTTCAGTTCTGAATTCTTAATTGTGATGTATCTAACAGCGTACACAGTTGACATTGTCAGTGTTTTTGGTTTGTTTTTTTTTAAGTGTTGTTCTGGAATAGTCATTGTAACCAACAGTTTCTATCAACTGGCTCCTTCATAAATATTATCAAAAGGGGTTATACAACTGTTTTGTTGTTGTTTTTCAAAATTTTTCACCTTTTTTTTCATGTGGGGTTTATTTTAATGTGTGTGTGTGTGTGTGTGTGTGTGTGTTCTGCTTTACTTTCCATAGTATTTTATGTTGTTTTGTCAAAGTTTCCCACATCAATGGTTGCTTCATAAAAATATCTAACTTTGTTTTACTAGTAGATCTATAATTGAATTGAATCTCCCTGTATTCTCTCATTTCTTTTGCAGTGCTTTCCTTTCTGTTCTTTCTTTACTTCCTATCTGCCTCTCTTTGTTCCTCCTTTTTTAAACCTGTATTATTGGTCTTAATCTGATAATCACTAATTCTTTATTGCCTATTTATTTAAATTTTTATGTATTTAGTACAGGATCTCACTGCACAGCTCAGACGGCTAATGATCCTCCTGTTTCGGCCTCCCCAGCACTGGAATTACAGGTGTGCGCCAATACGCCTGGTCTCTGTTGCTGGTTCAGTGTGCCCAGGGTGGGGCTGGCGGGGTACGTGGTGCCTGGGACCAAACTTTCCCTGTGCTTGCCGCTGAGCTATCTCCATGGCCCTATAGCCTATTTTGTATTATTATTCTCCCTATCTCTTCCTGAATCACTGAAAGAGTAC
The DNA here is from genome assembly GCF_000260255.1 of Octodon degus. Lineage (NCBI taxonomy): Eukaryota > Metazoa > Chordata > Mammalia > Rodentia > Octodontidae > Octodon > Octodon degus. The sequence continues at coordinate 14,738,203 of NW_004524585.1, forward strand.
AAATTTTTTAAAACAAGTACTTAATTAGATGATAATATTTGTTTTGTTTCTCAGTCTATTACTATTTCCTCTCTAAGCAGTGCTAGGTGCCGAATCTAGCATTAGGACCAGATTCGGTGAGCATTCCATGCAACATGGTGCAACCCACAACCAGGAAGACCCTAAAAGGACCCTCTAATAACAGTGCTAGAATGGTCATCACGGGGCCAGGGAGATGGCTCAGTGGAATAAGCACTTCCCTGGCAAGCGCAAGGGCCTGAGTTCAATCCCCAGTTGCGCCAAAAAATAAAAAAAATAAGATAAATCATAGAACGGTCAGCACTATTCCTCTGCAAGCCTTAGTGTAAAATCAGAAGGCAACTACATGCCTCTAAAAATGTGTAAGTCCCCAAAAACTGATTCTTCAGATACCAAAGAGGATGAAAGTCCAGACAAAAGAATAAAAAACTGTTAAAATGATCAATAAGAGCAAAGAAGAGACAAACAAGCAGCTGAACAATTCAATTACTAAAATGACCAATGAGCTCAAAAATGATACAAATAAGCAGCTGAGTGAATTAAGAAAGACAATGCAGGATGTGAAAGAACATTTTAGTAAAAAGATACATGTTCTAAAAAGAATTAAGCAGAAATTATGGAAATGAAATCTCAGTAAAATAAAACCTCAAAAGTCCAGGCAGTATACAGGATGACTCAGAAGAATATTAGACAATAATAAAGAAAAGAAGAAACAGTGAATAGAATATTCAAAATCTCTTGGTAACTCTCAAAGAACAAATTTATGATGAACTGGCTTCAAAAATGGTAAGGAAATACAAGCTAAAGGTATAGGCTATCTATTAATGAAAAGTATTATAGCAAATTTCAAGAACTCTGGGGAACGATAGCCAAGTAACAGACTATTCAAAAATCTCTTGGTAATTCTCAGGGAACAAACTTAGGATAAACTGGCTTCAAAGACTGTAAGGCAATATGGACTAATGGTTCAGATTACCTATTAACTGCAATTATTGCAGCAAATTTCCAAACTCTAGGGAATGATGCCTGAGTAATAGTAGGGTTTAGAAAAGACAAATAGAACAAAAAAAGAACCTCTCCAATACACATCCTAATCAAAAGGCCAAAAATTTTTCCAAAAAGACATTGAAAACTGTTAGAGAAATATGAAATCAGTTAGTAGGTCAAACTTAGTCACATAATGGCAGATTTCTCAAAGGCCAGGAGAAGTAGGAATGATGTATTTCAAGCTCTGAGAGAATGTAACTGCCAAACCAGATTACTATATCCTAAAAGGGTACCTTTCAAAATTAAGGAAAAATAAAGACCTTTTGTGATAAATATAAACTAAGGAAATTCATGATTACTAACCAGCATTGCAGAAAATACTTAAGGGAATGTAAAACACAAACATGACAGATAATCACAACCCCAAGAGCAAGGGATAAAACAAATCTCACTGAAAGAATGGATAAGTGAGAGCTCTACATAAATTAAACAATAGTAAAACAACAAAGTAACAACAAACAAAAGGAACAAAGTAACAGGAATTAGTATATTCCTTTTAATAATTCTTAATATAAATAGTCTTCATTCTCCAATTAAAAGATACAGAGTAGCACAGTGGACAGAGAACAAGATCCATCTATATGTTGCCAAAAGAAGCAACACAAGTCCAAAGATATACACAGACCAAAAGTGTTAGGGTAGAAAATGATACTCTAATTATCTGGGGCACAAAAGCAAGCAGGAGTAGTATAGTCAGTTCCCAGCAACATAAAACACAATGGAAGAGAAGGGGGAAGGGGAAGAGGAAAGAGGAAAAAGGAAGAAGGAGGAGGAGGAGGGGTAGAAGGAGAAGGAGGAGGAGAAGGAGGAGAAGAAGGAGAAGGAGAAGGAGGAGGAGGAGAAGGAGGAGAAGGAGAGGGATAAGGGGAAGGAGGAGAAGACACATTGTTCTATATCATACAGTATGTGTCTCCATGTGGGGACCTTTATAATATGTTCTTTTCCCTTTTAATTGAACTAAGTTATCAAAGTGCCAGAGAGCATAACCCTTTCATTTACATTGCCCAGAACTCAGCCTTCACTAACCAGAAGGTGAAGTTGAGTTCAGATACCCTTTTGCCTTTGACTGCTGCCTCTGCTGCACTCTCTGCCATCTACACACCATCTTGTGGGCTTATTTCATCCAGTTTAACATCACTGACTTAAGTCTCCTACATGGCCAGCTTTGCTCTTCAGTACCTCTACTGTAGAAGTGTTACTGCCCACCCTTCAGTCTTTTCTCATCTCACTTCTCCATTTTCCATGTCATCTTATTAATTTTTATTTCAGTCTTTTCACTTCTGTGACTTATCTCCTGGAGGTAATGATTCTCCAGCTTTGAGAATTTCCAACCTTTCCTCCCTTCCTTAAATCATTTCAAGAGGCAAACTGTTATGATTCTTCATGCTACTCCATTTTTTGGTCATTCTGTAGGATTTTCCTTGTATCCTATGCATTACTTTCTATTCACTTAACCTTACAGAAGTGTACTCCCACCCAAACCCCATGTTTGCTACAAGTGCCCTTCACTTAAAAAAAAAAAAAAATTGGTATTAGCTGAAGTCTATCTTTTGTCTAGAATTAGTTTATCGGGCAAACTGGACATCTATGAGTATTTTCCAGGGTGTTTGTACATAAAAAAAAGTCTGCATTTATGGAATTAGTATTTTAGCATGAGAGATGAGCAACAAGAATAACAAAGTAACCAGTTTCTTGACATCATGAAGGACAGAAAGAGGGTGTAGTAAAAGAAAAGAGGGATTAACAATGAGACCAACACACAGATCCAGCCCGCCTGCAAGCTCCCTAAAGGCTAACATCCAAGATGGCTGGGCCTGACTGGCATTCCGCCTTCTCCATCAAGGAAGGGTTTCTCTCTTGAACAAAGAATATGACAGGAATCCTGTGGTCCCTGGCCCACGGCACCACCATTAGCAAATTCCCTAAGCAAATATTTCCCTACATCAGTGATTTACCTACAGTTGGTCCTTATGGGTTTCTAACTACTTTATGTGTGGAAGATTCAGTCTCCAAATTGGTTGCACAATATACAGTGTAAGCTCTCTGGTCAATATGATGAAGGCTCACAGCAGATCTATTAAATGAGAGATTTAAAATAGAACAAAAACTGCAAGAGTAGGAAGCCGTTTAGGTAAATATGTATTTCCTCAACATTTTACTTTACTGTGCAGAACTGTGCACCACATTCTTATCTACTGGTGTTTGAGCAAAGTCTTTGCTTTGATTATGAGGCCATAATTGGTGTTTTATGTTGTATTTTCTTTGTCACAAGGAGGTGCGGGATAAATCATCTGTAGTTGTAAGCTTGGGTTTCTCTACAATAAAGCAAGACAAACTTGCAAACATCAACCAATCTGAGGGCAAATTCATCTATATTCTTATGACTTCTGTCTCATATTTCAGTCATCTCATCAATATTTACCAGTGTCGTGCCTTTGTTGTGCTTCTAAAGCAGTCAATTTTGTTTTTTAATGTGATTCATCAGTTTAGTAAAATATTAATCAAATTATGACAGAAAAAAAAATAAACACCTATTTTAGGAATAAATAACTGATTCAGATAATTAGACAATTGAAAACCTGGAAGAAAAAAATGTATTATGCAAGCCTGTGAATTGTCAGAAATAGAGAATAGCAATTCACGTAATAAGTTAATTAAGTAAAAAGTTCGGGTAGAAAGGGAAAAACAGAAAATTCATATTTCATTTGCTTTATTGTGATAGGTGCTGACACAGGGTCTATTTAGTTTAGTATGGCCTTGAACTCACTATGTAGCTGAGGCTGGCCTCGAACTTATAACAATACTCCTGCCTCTGTCCCCTTGGTGCTAGGATCATAGGCATGCCCACCTGACATAGAAATAGAAACAAAAAAATTTAAAAAGGAATTGCTACCAATTTTTGCTAACAGCCTTAGAAAGTAGCAGAACTTCTGTTCTCTTTTCTAATTGACAGAGTACCAAAATTTTAAATCCTTAAGGGTAAACATTATGAAAATGAAGATTTCTCCACATTTGCTTCTAGAAACCTATGAGCTGTCTCTAGGTATTTCAGTTTATTACTAATCAGCAAATGATCACATTTTTAGTCCAGTTCAACCAGTGCTAGAATTGATAGATGTCCTACATTGCAGAACTAGGTTGAATATCAAACCAAGAGTTTGGTATTCCTATGACTGGCTTTTTCTACATTTTCATCTGAGCTACAATAGGAAACTAAGTCAGCCTCAGGGTCTGTAGTCAGCCATCATATAAAATGGAATATAGGTGTTGTTTTTTTCTAAATCAATGTGAACTGAAATAGTATTTAATGAATTAATACTCATCATACCTGGTATCATAAAGCACACAGAATTGATAAGGGTAAGGAGAAAATTAGAGGGGAAAAATGCACACTTTCCTCCACACTTCTTGCCCAAAAGGCTCTTATTTCCCTGTGAAATTAGGGAAATGTAAGCCTATAAATGATTAAAGTAACAAACAGCAAATAATCATGGCTACCAACGCAGGATCGCTGCAGAACTACCTTAAAACATTAGTGAATGCAAATAATTTCCCTTAGAGATTTCTATTTCATGAATTATTCTATTCAATCTTTGGGTAAAGTACTCTTTCTACAAATATCTAACACATTGCAGACAAGATGGTACACATTCATAGACAATTAGAGAACTGGTTGAACTATAACTTTAAAAAGTGGAAATTAATAAAACAATGTATATAGCTAAAATACTGGTGAAAATATACAAACACCTTTTACAAGCAATTGATGCTTAAACAGGAAAACATTACACAGAAGAGCTTAGGAACTCATACCAACATCCAATATAAATCTATAAATACACTGTGCTATCAATGCCCACGTAGATCCAGACTACCTTAGTTCAGTTTTTGTGTTTCTAAGAGTCCTCAGCACTATGTTAGCAACTTCTGATCAAAAGAAAATTTCCAAACCAACTTTAAAAGCCAAAAAGATATTTCAAATGTTATGAGAGTTTAAAAAAACTCTGTGGAGGCTCCGTGGTGTCAAATCTTAGTCATACCATGTTTTCTATTACTGCCCTGAATTCCCTTAGTATAATTTTAAAATACAGCCCACTGTCTCCAAGAAAGACAACCCTTAGTCTAACTGATGCCCAGAACACTTGTCTTTTTGCTAAGCAATATGAAGGCAATGTCTGAGTACTTTTCAGAATAAGACTGGAGCTTTAAAACATTATAATCCACGAAGAATAAGCACAATTACCATTCCATCAAACATGAGACAAGTTCCACTTGGAACTCTAGAGCTCTTCTCATCAGATGACAGACCTAACTGTATTAGATATATTCTCAGATATATTCTTGCTTTGTACAAAAATATTTAATGATATAGCAGATTTAAAAATCATTTGAAGCCTAACATTCCATTATGCTAGTAATAATGCCAGAAAAACTTAAAATAACAGCATTTAAAAAAAAAATAGAGAACAGGCAATCCTCTATGTATATAACAACAAAAATACCTATGTGTAAAAGCTGATCTCAGGAAGTAACTGCTTCAGCCACCTGGGAGTTCTTGCTGTACCACCTCATTCTGAAGAACCCCCTAGAATGCAATCTTATCAATGTTAATTTTATAAGACTATCAATAATGGTTAGATGAAAACTAAAATTTTTCAGCTCTTCCAATCTGAAAAATGAGTAGTTATACAAATTCAAAGATCTGCTAAACTATTCTTTATTTGTAGTGGTATAATGTTCATTAAGAAGCACTCTTCATACAACTTCCAAATACTGAAGAACTAACTAGGGAGAAGAAACATTAAAGAACTGGGATAAGACACTGTCACACAGAATGTCACATTCTATGTATATCTTGTGCTTGAAGTTCAGTACTCTTCAGTCAATAATTAAAACTATTTCACCAAATCTTTCTGTTGCAACCTTACCACATTGAGTATAATATCATAGGTGATACACAGTAGGACGTAAATGAATGAAATAGTTCCCACCCCCAAGGAGTTCACAGGGTAGTGAGATTGATTTCAGATAATTATACTGACACAAGTAAGCCAACCTCAACTAGTGCTCACATGAGTAAGTTATTTTGGACATCATTAAGATGAGCTGACAGGTGAGACCTTTATCAGATGCTTAGGTCACAAAGACTTTCCTTTGTTAAGAGATTAATGCCACTGTCACTGAAGAGAGTTAGTCACCTTGTGAGTAGGTCATGATACAGGGATGAGTGACCCTCTCCCCACTCAGGATGTCCTACTGTGCCACTTCCCCCATGAGATGACAACCACCAGGCCCTCGCCACATGCCAACCCGTACCCATCACTGACATTCAGGCTCCAAACCACGGGCCAACTAAATGTGTTCCTTATCAATCAACCAACCAGGCCAGCATCATATTACAGCAACATACATGAAGTAAGATAAAAATGCTAATCAAAAGTTAGATTCTTCAGATTTATAGAAGTTATCATTTGATTAGGTACTTCGTGGCATTTCAAATTATTACACCTTAAAGAAAAAGATTCTTTGGAAACTATCAGTCCACAAGGGTTCCTAGTCTATGTTACGGCAAAGTTTATTCCTGTCCTTCCTGAACAGATGGAATATTGAAAAAAGGACTATTTTCTTTTCCTGTCTTAGATTTTTACTCGGCACCATCCAAGTCCCTAATTTTGCAAATCTTTATATTAAGGAGTTTGGGGGGGTTTTACCAAAAAGATTAGGAATGCAGAGAACCATCTTTTTTATTTTGGAGGAGCACTTAAACTAGACAACTTATCACATATTCAAGGTAGCCTAATTTTAACTCTTACTTGTACCTGCATTTGACACAAAAGCTATGAATTCACACACTGGGTAGCTGACATATCCTTGTGAACTAAATTAAGCACATGGATATATACAAATGTCATTTGCAGCAGATTAGATATATTTTTAAATACATTCTGTTACTTTATACCTATAAGTAATGTTACCAACAGCATGATCAAATTCATTTACATGTATTATTTAAATTATTTGAGTTCAGATCAGTATTTCTTGATCTTTTATCAAATCCTCAGACTCTTTCTGACATTCATTTTCTAATCATCCCCATATAATTTTAATACCATACATACACTGGTGTATCCTCTCTCTGTGTTTTACATATTAACAGGTAGGAGATATTTTTAAAATCTGCCAAAACCAATTTTCACCCTCCTGCCAGGGTATCTTCCCCACTGGGAATGCACGGTGGGGAAGATGAGTCATTTGTAACTCAGATAGGATCCACGCCTAGTATGAAAGTGAACTGGGCCTTCCTACACTAGGGAAGGTTCATGAAGAACACGAAAGCTGGGGGAGTGGCACAGCCCCCGCAGAGTGAGCACAAGGCCAGGGTTTATCGAGCGCCCTGCTCCGCGTTATGACAAAGTTCTAAACCACAATTCAGAAACGTCCCATTTGAAGACTGAGAATGGCAATTATTTAACTTACACTCCTACAAAATAAAACCATCAAATTCTTCCATTTTAAAGGGCACCATCATTCCCCTACTAAGCACTGACTTTATTGAGAGGAGTATCTAAGATAGTTTGGGGCTAACAAGTAAAACACAGACTTAAAGTCAAATATAGAAGTCATTCTATTCATGAAGCTCTCCAGTGCAAAAATGGATAATAAATGCAAAAAGAATCAGATACTCAGCAGTATTCCCAATTTACCTGACCATGCAAAAGAGCATTAACATTGGACAGACAAATATTCTAATTTTAGTTTGGATAACTGTATTGTCAATTTCTGCTGGTCTTTTGAAAGGAATAGTTAATGTTTAATTTTTTTTAACTCTTGATTTTTTTTCTGCCTCTTTTGAATTTCTTATAACTTCTTCATTATTGTTTCATTTTGTTTCTTTATTTTTTTTTTTCTTTGCGGAACTGGGGCTTGAACTCAGGCCCTTGCACTTGCCAGGAAAGCACTTATTCTACTGAGCCATCTCCCTGGCCCCTTGTTTGGTTTCTTTAAATGAATCTTACACATTTATATCTGGTAATCTGAACAACTAATTTGAAGATAGCATCATATAATACTGTAACCATTGCTGTTTTTCTTTAATCACTATTTTGTATTCTTCAAAAATAAAAAATAAAAATTTAAAAAAAGAAAACTACTGCTTAGGCAAGTGCAGGGGCCATGGTTTGATTCTCAACACCACATGCCATGCTGGCCCTGCCTCTGGGTGCACTGAGCTGGCCACTGAGACCTGGCATGGTAGCATAGGACTGTAATCCCAGCACTGGGGAAGCTGAAAACAGGAAGATCACTGTGAGTCCAAACTGCACAGTGAGACCCTGTACCAAATACATAAACTTAAAAATAACAAAGGAAAATATTCCAAGGAACTAACAGTGAGAGAAAGAACATTATTCAACTAACAGTTTAAAAGAAGTATCAGAAAGTAATCATTTTACTAACAACTTCAAAAATCCATTTATATTTACTTATAATTAACATTCCTCAATATTACCGTTCAAAATGTTTTTCTTCTTTATTTTACTTAGATCTCATAATTTTCCTCATGTAGCACAAGTAAGGCTAAATTATCAATTACTGCTGGCTAAGATTTGCAAAGTAAAGGAAGAAGAGAAACCAAATGAACTACAATGAGGAATTACCTGCCTAGTGCACCCGCGAATTGTGAAAAACCGTTAATTTTATTTTATTTTATATTTATTTATTTATTTATTTATTTATTTATTTATTTGGTGGAACCAGGAATTGAACTCAGGCCCTTGTGCTTACGAGGCAAGCACTTATTCTACTGAGCCTTCTCCCCAGTCCCCGTTAATTTTAGATATGGTCAGAAAAAATACTTCTTTATGCCTACTTTATAGTTAAACCCTAAATATGCTATGTCTCTCACAGTTGCATAACTTAATTTGATAAAATACTATAGTACTAGTCTTAGAAGATGGACAGCATTGGGGCAGTATCTTAGAGCTTTAACAATTTTTTTTAAAAAATGTATTTGGTACAAGGTCTCACTACGCAGCTCAGACTCCTAGTGACCCACCTGTTTTCAGCCTCCCCAGCGCTGAGATTACAGGCATGTATCATCATACCTGGATTCTGTCACCAGCTTAGCGTGCCTTACAGTGGGGCTGGCATGGCATGTGGTACTGGGGACCAAACCCCGATCCCTGCACTTACCTGAGCAGGTACTTAGGTGCTTAGTCCACTGAGCTAGGTATCTTAAAGCTTTAAGAAGAACCAGAAAATACTGCACATAGCAGTGCACACTACAGCCCGTTAGATACAGGAATGCTGGTGCACCTGCCCGAGATGGTCATAGGTCAGCAACCAATCAGCAGCAAGGAGAACCGAATCACACTCGGACTGGCTGCTTGTGAACCTCCCTGGACTGGCTGCCCGTGAACCTCCCTCCAAACAACAACTGCAGAGGATGTCTGTGGCTTCCACCCAACTGTGGCATTTCTGCAAACAATTATTCATTAAGTTCTAAGAAGAAATCCAAAAAACCAAGGCTGCAAACTCTGAACTGCGACTTCCCAGGGTACACTGTGATCTCTCCCTCCCGCTCACCTTAACTTGCATCCAGAGGGGGAGTAATGGTTGGGAAAGGGAAGTAAACCACTTAGGCAAGTATCTGCTCTTCTAAAGAAGGCAAAATCTTTCTCCACCAAAACAAACAAACAAAAAAGTAATAGGATGATCATGACTAAAGCCAAATATACTTATTGACACCACTGTATATTAAGGATATAATATTTAAGAAACAGGTTTTATAACTCAAAATGTATTTAATTTACTTACTTTGAAGGAAAAAAATTATAATTTTATAGTTGAAATTTTTTCAGGGTCATCATCCTTTCATTCTATGACTTTACAATCACTTTTAAGAAGCCAGTAATGTTGCTGATAAATTTAATACTATTAAAACATAAGTTGTATGTCTTCAGGCCCTACTTACTGAAGAAATTTGGACAACTAAGCCTTTCATTTCTAGTTAACCAAAATATCAACTTCATTAATAACTGCACACTTTCTAATGTGTTTATTCTTTATTTTTAAATAATTTTAATAAAATATAATAGGTTAAAAAGAAATTACTTTACCCTTCAGTTTATAATGAGTGTTACAGATTTCTCAACTAAGACAACAAAAAGTTGAATTACAAAACTACACTTCATGTCTGAGTCCACTGGGTAATGAATGATTGATATTTAAAGACTCAAAACTGGTAACAGGATGATTAAGAATTAACAAAAGAGAAAGTCACCAATTATATATCCTAGCTTTTGGTCAATAAACACCTTTCCCATGTACTTCAGTATAAACCAACAGCAATAAAACAAGCCAGTAAGATGACAGCTATCTAGTGAACAATTTATAGCAGAAACACTCATTTTCTAAAAGTAATTAACTTTCTTCAATTTAAGAAACATAATCAAGGATTAATGAAAAGCAGGTAACTACATAAAGGGTTAACCAAAAAAGAATATAATCTAAAGGTGATCGACATTATAAAGACAAGAGAATTTTTCCTCATGAAGCATATATTTACTATTCCATATCTTATTATTTATGGAAAATACTTAATAATTAACTCAGTAATCAATATACCAAGCACTATTTAGCAATTAGCATTAAACTAGACAATACTGTATAATAAAATCTATTCAGAAAATGTTTAACTAAAATAAATTAAGTGAAATACTGCCTCAAAATTTATGAAAACTAGGGGCCGGGGAGATGGTTCAGTGGAATAAGCGATTCTCTGGCAAGTGCAAGGGCCTGAGTTCAATCCCCGATTCTGAAAAAAAAGAAAAAAAAAAAAAAAGAAAGAAAGAAAGAAAAAAAAGAAAGAAAAGAAAACTAAAGACCAGAACCATGTAAATCAAACTAGGTAAGTTGGAATAGTAGTAAAAAATTTATGAGAAATTATAAATTACCTTGGCTTCTTACTCAGCTGTATTATGGTTTTTTGTGGCAGAGAATCTTGTGATTTTTGTTTCAAATCCTATAAAAAAGAACAATATTTTTTTATTTTACATTTAAAATTAAATATCAAAACTGGCTATGTAATTTTACCCCACAAAAATTTTGCAAAGCGTACATAAGAAAAAAGTAATATTTTTCCAGCTACATAAAATACTTCCAAATTCAAAACAAATATTCTTGTGTGTATTTGTGTGTCCATGAGTGGGCTCAGACTTCAAACACAACACGCCCCTAGGGCTGCAGTTCGTAACAGTTACTCCACTCAGGAATCAAATAACTCAAGGTTCTAGCAACAATTCTGCAAAAAGCTTGGCTATTTTTTATTTCATACTGTATGTTTCATATCTTTAAGAAACATGCAATGAATTTATGCTTTTACTGTCACATGAAAATGCCTGTGATTTAAGTGCCAGCCTGCAAAATCATTGAAAAGCACATCTGATTCTAGGTGTACAAATTCAAGTTATAGATGAAATCACAAAATCTAAGACTTGGAACCAATTCTAATGACAAGTTCCAAATGAAAAATATCAGAGTGGCCCAGTGAAATGGAGCCCAGAGCGGAATCAGCCTCCCTAAGTGCGTTCCTTGGCGCACAACAGTGCATTCTATGTTTCAGGCACTTCCTGTTCAATCAGCTCTTGCAATCCTAAGGGTAACACCAGGCAAGACGCATACCAGCACCTATAAGTGAAGGAGGGCCCAGGTACTAAGTAACCTCTTCAGGGCCCCTCGACTCTGGGGCAGGCTGTACTAATATTCTCACCATTCCTTTCACATGATTCCATGAACTTACTCTGAAACCAGAAGGCCATCAAAGGTGGAGCAAGAACAGATTCAGGATTTACAAAAATTCAAATATCACGAAGTTTCTAAATAAAACCAACAGAATAATCATAATGCCTAATTGCCTTACAATATTCTGTAAGTTCTTTTACTTTTCATGCTAAGATTTAATCAGAAGACACAAACCTGAAATCATGTGTAGACACACTAAAAAAGAATATATATAATTTATACAAAGTAAGACAAATTCTTTCAAATAGTTTATAAAGTAGTAATTATGTATCAATCTCTCTATTAAGCTTGTTACTCCCTTTTCAAACCCCAAAACGAAACAATGACACACATTTATGATATATAGAGATTAACTAACCATCTCCAGGAAAGAATCAGAAGAGTGAGACTCATACATGAGCTTGTCCTTCAAAATAAGAAGAAATGCAGAATCACCAATTATTTTCTCCAAGCCAAGTAATGAGTGAAAAAGTCTGTAAACCAAAAAATGTATTATTAGTCTGAGAACCTAGAAACCAGTATACAATATTTCAGTTTTTAACTTGTGATCAAACCACTTACATTTTATAATCAGAAAGTAAAACCTATAATTAATTTTTCACAAACTGGATCTTTTCTCACCAAAACAAAGACTTGGGGGAGAAAAAAAAAAAAGGGTTGATCAGAAAATTTCACTGACAAGGACTCATTTAAGATGGAAAACTTTTGAACACACCTGAAGCACAGTAACTTATTCAAACCACTTATACTCTACAAATATCATACCAAATAACAAAAATATTAAGTATGATCAACCCAAGACTACTGTTATGTGTGAGGAACCAAACAGATGCTTAAGAATCTTCACTACCATCTCTGTAATACATCAGTACACCACCAGCCATTAATGAATCACTACATGGTATGAAATACAGTCACTTGCTTGAAGCTTACCCCCCCACACACACATACACCAGTGCAATTATGCCTCATTAAAGCTTTAGAGACAGGGTATTCTTAAGGAAATTGGTAAGGAAGAAATTCTGCAAAGAAATGTCACTAATTGAGCCAATGAGATAGCTCAGTGGCCTAACGCACCTGCCTAGTCAAGCTTAGATAAGAGCAGGGACTGCGGTTCGATCCCTGGCACCACATGCTGGTTTGATCCCTGGCACCACATGCCAGCACTACATGCCATGCCAGCCCCGCCTCCAGGGCAGGCTGAGCCAGACACAAAAAATAAAGTAAGAAATGTCACTAATCATGTTTCAACCAACCAGCAGAATGACTCTATTGTGCTCAAAGGTAGTTATATCACTTTCGCCAATACAGGAAGCAACTTGGGATCTATTCCTTAAAGATACTTTCACCCTCATATAAAAACAACAAATACCTATAGAATTAAAAATACTACTTTATGAAGAGATTAAGAGTTCTCTGAAACATGTACATGAGATCATGACCAATAAGTTCAGAAATACATTTCAAATAAAATCTGTAAGGATAGCACTAAGATCTCATGGACTTGGGTTCATGCACCACCCAGCAACACTTCTCAGTCTGTCTAGATGCTTTCTAAGGGTAATGTGTTCTCATCAGACTAAAAGACCTTCTGAATGAATGAACACAGTTCAGTAGTTCAGTTATGGCAATAACTCTTTCAGCCCAACTCTGTTTCTGCCTGGTAGCCTCAACCTGCAGAATAAAGGTCATGTTCTCCAAAACCTAACACCATACATGCGTCACAGTGTATTAAAGAGTCTCAATTTGATGGAGGGAAAGCCACAAGTCAATGTTTACATCCTGTGAACAAATACGCTGTCTGCAAAGGCATTAAAAACTAAGGCGGGGCATTTCCCAAATGCTTTCTTAGAACGTATAACGCTGCTCTGTTGAAAGCAAGCAAACAAATAGTATGATAAAATAAGTTTGAGAAACGCCTGGTACCACACAATTTTCAACATTTAAACATCTCATCTACGTACGATTCCTCAGAGCCTCACTGTTCCTAAAGCGCACTCATCCCATCAACGTCTCACACAGTTCAGGGGGAAATCCTCACGGGAATCACAGCTTTCCAGGCTGCTGTCACGGCTGTTGTTTACACACATGGCACTGCATCTGTCATTCAATAGCTCGCTATGTATGTTAGAAACCTCAGGCTCACCTCTTGGCCAGTTTTACCTTCCACCATGAATTACAATTCAGGAATAACTGGCAGAATCCCAAGCCAGTTATTCTGTGCCTGAACTCTACATAACTGTTTCTCCTACTCTCCACAAGTCCCGTTACCCAACTAAAGCCTAATGTACTTTTTTTCTTCATACCATGATTAAAATTAGCCTCCAAATGTGCCACAGAGCATGCTTCTTATCCATTTATAGTTACAGAAACATTCCATTAACTGTTCAAAGCATGATTCTCAAAGAGTCACCCTAGAACAGCAGCACAAAAAGCTAGAAGGTACTGAACGGACTCCGACATTGAGCAACTGTCATATCTGACTTGGTTAGCTGCAGAATTCACATGACATAAAAAAGAGCAGGATAAGATTTATTCTCTTTGGGGGTGCTATCACCAGCAACCAAATGCAATCCCTAACTCATACACTTGTTCTCAGAGACATTTCTGTCAGCGTCTGAATGAACAGTAGCCAATAGTACAAACAGAAGAGCCAAGGTTAGCTGCCTCTTTTTATAATTCTGCAACCTATGTTTTGAAATTTCCTCCTTAAAATGTCTGTGTTAATGAGGCAATAATCGTTTATGACTTTTCCACTGAAGTATGAAGCGCCTGTAGAGCAAATTTACAAATGTCAAGTACAATTTGAGAATTACTATGTCTTTTCTTTCTCCCTAACATGCAATTCTGGATGGGGCTGTGTTTATAAGCTAAGAGCAATACAAAACATTTTGAAGAACTATAAGCCTCCCAAGAAGGTCATGAGACAGAAAATGTTCTGTAGAAAAATTTCAGTGACCTGTACCAAAATCTCTTTATTATGGGAGCCAGAGAAAGCAAACACGCAGCTTAAGAGAATGACTTCTCCATGTCCTATGCCCCAGTCTGATGCTAAGAACCTACTTCTAACCTCGCAATCAATCAAAAAAGCAGGAGCATGGAGCAAGAAAAACATGAAGAATCTGACCATACTTTCAAAAATGCTGTGTGATCTAACTAACGAGTTTTCTACCTCGAGTCCAGCATAACCTCAAAAGATAGAATGTAGTGGGGAAATTTTATCTGCCACAAGAAGACTGAAGATACTCAAGATACTACATTGAATATATTTCTGGAGGAGTCAACTTAAGTAATGTGAATGTCTTTTCTTATTCCTAGAAAATTAATAAAATATTATAATTAAAAACTTAACATGTTATAATTAATAATATCCAGTTATGAGTCAATTCTTTAATGCTGATTTTATATGCTTTATATACTTTTCATATACAGGATCAGTTATAATAAAGCAATCCACTTTTTTTTTTTTTATGAATTTAGGACAGGGTGTACAGAGTGTACAGGGTCTTACTACATAGATCGGACTTGTAGTGATCTGTCCGTGTTCAGTCTACAAAGTGCTAAGATTACAGGTGCGTACCAACACACCCAGTCTCAATTGTCCTCTCATTGTACCCCAGGGGTGGGGCTGGCATGGCAGGCCTGGGGATTGAATCCCCTGGCCCTGAGCCTGCATGCAGGTGCTTTAATCCGCTGAGCTATTTGGCCGGCCTTAGGACTCAAATTTTAAAACAATTTTTAAATACCATGTTCCTCTGATGACATTACCTGTTCCCATAATCCACAACTACCCAATCTTTCGCAGTTCCTGTGATGGCATCATGATGTTGGAACAATCCCAAATTCCTCCTTGCTTCTGTCAGGGCTGTGTAATACGGTGATGAAAGAAATTTATGTATCCTGTGTTTCTGAGCTTGTTTCAGCGCGAAATAGTAAAGAATTTCAGCAGCCCTAATTATATAAAACAATTATTAATTTTTCTTTCAGAACCAATATGTTAGCTTATAATCTAAAAAGTATGACACTAATACTTTGAAAATAGCTCTTAAGCAATCCAAAATTTCCACACAGCTTATACAAAACACACTGTACCAAAAATGTCCATAAAACCATCAAAGGTATTTATCCAATGTATTTAAGCTGTCAATCATCAAAGAACATCATGTTTGCACTGCTACTGGGTAGGTGTCCTTGTTCCAAATGGTCATGGAAAGAAGCCAGCAAGACAGACCTCACAGTGGGAAAAATAAAACCTCAAGAAAGCAATAAGAAAGGGGGAAGTGAGTCTGTCCTTCCTGCTGTCCAAGGCCAACAGAAACACGCAGGCCAGACATCAGCAGAAGCCCATTTCTGCTCACGTATGCCCTAAGAGGACAGATGCCCATGACACACAAACTTAGAAGGAGACACAGAGAGAACAGGAGAGAGGCAGACAAGAAAGCTAAACAGCAGCTCAGGGACAAGCATCAGGGTCCATTGGGCATGATGCACAACACATATAAGTTTATTAAAAAGCAACAACAAAAAAAAACAGGATGTCGTTTTTATTTAACTCAAAGAAAAAATCTTTAGTCTAATAATATCTTTGGCATACAAATATGGGGGCTTAGATTTCCAGCTTTTATCAGGAGAGATGGTTTCAGACGCATTTGTTAAGAAATTCTTAAGAAGGGGACATGGCTGAGTACAGCAAAAACGGAAAGAAGGTTCTGTATGCCAAACAGGTCAAAGACAACAGAAAAAAAGTCAAGATGGCTTGAAATGTATCAAGATTCAGGAAAAAAAGAGACAGTGGAAGTGCTATTTTATGAAAAGTAATGAATTCCTCTAAATTACAGAAATAAAGATGGTCATAATCACCAATTCAAAAATTCTAGCCCTTCCAAAAATGATGGAATGAAAACTGCTAGGTTAAAATTAAGTAAATTGTGTGTATGTCCACATACATGTATTACAAGTATTCTTGGTTTTGAAAATATATACACATATACAGATGTCACATAATAAAGGATTTTTTTAAAACACTTTCTGCTTTATACTTTTTTATCTACATTTTACAAACAAGGAAGAAATATTACTAATTCCAGACAAAATCATTTTCAAGTAAACTAATACGTTTGGAAATTCAAATGCATTGTATTTTATTGATTTGTTTTGCTTTATAGAATTTTCAAAATATATTTCTAGCATACACCACTGTGTCTAAAAGATGCCCAATAAATTAAAATATTCACAATTCTTTTTAACTAAAACAGATACTGCACTTAAAGATTACTAATTCAGTGGTCTGAATCTCAACATTATTTAGTATTTACTCCACATAATCATAGAAAGTTTAGAATAACGAAACAGATAGCTGATCATTTGATGGACAGTCCTCCACACTATATGTATGGACACTAATCTGTAACAAATACACTAAGATATATTTCTCTTTCAAAACTCAACAGTCAAAGGTCAGGTTTTTGAAACAATATCATAGGTAGCAGTCTAATGATAATAAAAACATATTACTATTATATTAAGCACGACTCTTGAAGAAATTCTGATTTTTACAAAAAGATTTTCTTAAATATACTCAGAATCCACAAATACATAAAAGGGGGCAGTATGACCTAAGTTGTTTTTTAGTACCAGGATTCATCACAAAAAGAAATGATCTGTTTAGGTTACTGGAGACAAAGAACGGGGAGCCCCTGTCCCAGTTCAACCTCACATACAAACCCAGTCAGTTACTTAAAGTTGCGTTCCCCAGAATGGGAACCAAGGGCCACACACGGCTACCAACATTTAAATTAATCAAAATTAGACGAAATTAAGAATTTCGTGCTTCAGTCACACTGGTCCCAAGTCAAGTGCTCGGGGGTCTCACGGGGTCGCGCTGGCCACTGGTCACGTTTCAAGGGCACAACAGCCACAGTTACCACACAGGACAGCAAGGAAAGCGAGTTTCAGAAGGCACTGACTGCAGGCTGCCGTGGAGAGTGCTGTTCCAGCGGTTGATATTTTTTATTGACTTCTACTTTCTCCTAGTCAGTTTATGTTTTTCAACCAATCACTCTGCCTGCCCAATCCATTCTCATCGCTTTCAAATCTCGTTCTTGTAAACAGAAAAACCAGATGTACAGAAATGTGTTTTAGATAAATCAGAACAGAGATGGAGTCTTTAATGTTCTCCTACATACAAAATACATGAGCGTGAGCTACTATGGGCCCACCTCGGGCTACTGAGAGGCCCTGTCTCTTTCTTTAAGACACTCTTACATCTCCAGCCATTCAGCCTGCTGGATTACTGCCTGCCGACACACGACAGTACCACTGAATATTAAGGTTAATATTAATAACACAGGTAAATGAGTTAGAAAAATATAAGACATGAAATACAACCCTCAGAAAATCTAATTAAATAAACTACTTTTCCTTTCTTCTAGAACAAAAGCAGTAATCTGATTATCCTCTGAAGACATATTTCTGATTTTATTAGAATTTCACAATTATATTAAGTACATTGTACTGCTACGTAAATTATGAATAATATGAAGAACTCTAAAAAAGGCTAAGATCACATACAAGAAGTGAAAAAGAAATGCAACGATGTGATGGTGAGTATACCTTAAGTGAGACTCCATGATTCTATCCATCCGCTTGTAAAAGGGTCTAGACGTGAAGTAGCCACTCCAGTAATGGTCATCTCGGTCAGCGTATGTGAAAAAATCTCCACTGACCACGGGGAACGTCGACTGGCCATTCCTTCTCTCAGCCGCATCTGCTTTATCCAGGGCATCAAAATAGTCTGATAAGGTTCCAAACTGTATCTAGTGAAAACAATTTTAAAGGAGTTATACTTCAAGGTCTACCTAAAACTTACTGGTGTACTATACTGAGAAGTGAATAAACATGTGAGTGAACAGTTAATAATATATATTTAAGACATGCTTCCAAGTTAGGATGAAACGAGAGCATAAATTTTACAAAAACCAAAAACAAGGGACCAAATACCATTGTTCCTTTTACTCATGTCAAGTCCCAAACTGAACTAAAAGAATCTACTCCCTAGGCATTTAGAATGAGAACCATTTAGATCTACAAATTTATGGATAAAAACTCCTTACATATCTTTAAAGTTTTAAAGAATCCAAAATGGAATGATCCAGATGAATGAATGATGGAGGCAGGAATAAGAATAAAAAGACACTTACTATAATGTGTCCAGAAATCTGGAAGAACAGCTCTGTTAGCTATAATGTACCTTATATACCCTACCATATCTTCTCTGACCCCTATATTTCCATTTTGGAGAAAGGGATGCCCTGAAGTCATTTTCAAAGTGGATATTTTTCTATTCTGAGCGAAAGTAACAAACTGAAGAGGACAGGAATGACAAGGTCAAACACTTAAATGCACAGTCTTTCTGACTAATCATTTACACAGCAAGTTCATAAATCAAGTTTTATAAGTCCAAACTACTTTATGAATCAAAAAAAAAAATTATACCATATTTGGTAAAATAAATTAAAAGGCACTATTTGTGTACAAAAAAAAAAAAAAAATTACCAAACAGCACGCTCTTTAATATTAAGACAGCAATAATAATTTTATTATTTCTTCCTTACATAAACAAAGTGTGTCAGAGAGCAAAAGTCATTTTAGTTCTATATAGCAAAGGCATGGGTTTACATTCTATCTACTACCACATATCCCAGGTGAGGCTTTGAACATATTCGATAGTCTTTCTGTGTTACGTACAGCAAATAGGATTCTAAAGAAAAAAACACATTGTATCACTACTCACAAGAGGACACAATGTTCACCAGAAGTTCACTATACTCAAATTGAATTATGAATTCCATGCAATCACAGTCAAAATATCAATCTTTTGTTTCCTTATAGAAACTAAAAGTTGGAATAAATTTATATAGACCTACAAAGGACTGATGCTAACCAGGAAAATGGTAATTAAGCCAAATAGACAAAGAACAATGAACAGACAACCCAGACACCGACCCATACAAATGTCTTCCTCGAGATTAAGGACAAACACGAAGTTGAAACACAGTTCAGGAAATTGTGGTCTCTTCAATCCACTGTGCTGCTCACACAGGCAAAAACTGTATCTTGATCCCTAATCTCACATGAGTCAAGGACTCCACCCTAGACAAAGACCTAAATGGTGGCAGTAAAGCAATAAATAACTTTGTGAGAAATGACTCATCTGACTTTCACCATTTGTTTTGTTTTGTGATGCTAGAGAGATGGAACCCAGGGCCTTGTCTGTGCAGCGAAGGGCTCTCGCACTACAAAGCTACGCTGCACCCAAGAAATGAATTTCTGTGGTCATAAAGTAAAAAAAAATTTTTTTTACAAAGTATAATCCGTAAAGAAAAATATGGCTATAACAAATTTAATTAAACTTAAGAATTTCTCTTCATCAAAGACAACATTCAGTGAAAACACAGACAGCATAGCAGGGGAAAATTTGCATAATAAATATCTGGAAAAAAATCTCACTCCAAAATATGCAAAGGAATTGTAAGTAGTAAAGAAAAGAGGCAACCCAATTTAATTTTAAAAATCATCAAAAGACTTAAATATGCACTTCACAAAAGAGGAAACTCAAGTGGCAATAACCTCAGCAGAAATGTACAACCTCATCAAGACCCAGGGAAACACACAATAAAATCACCATACCTATCAAAAGAATAAAAAATGAAAGAAAAAATCTAACAGCATGAGCCCGAGTAAAGCCTTAGAGCAGTTGAAACTGACATAAAATGCAGCAACTGATGCGCTAGCATATTGCTTGGCATTGTCTGCTATAGTTAAACATCTACATTTGCAATACCCAAAAAATTTGGACCCACTTTATACCCACATAAACTCACACATGTGAGCAGAACATGCCTGTTTCATTCAAGTGTTTTTATTTATAATAAACAAAACTAGGAACAACCAAAATGCTTAACAATAATAGAATACACTGTGGTATTCTCAACAAGTGGATCCTAAACACAGGACGTGGCATTGAGAAGGAAGAGCACGGATAAAACATACAAACATAGTGTGAACAAAAATGTAAGACACCAAAAACTATACTCAAAGGATTCCCTTCATATAAGATGCAAGAACGTGGGACAGAAGTGAAAGCCTCCTCTACACTTGAAGGAAGTGGTGGTGGGGGATGGGAGACCCGAAGGACTCTTTTAAGTGCTGTGGATGCTCTCAGCTCATTCTTAAGATTGAAAAAATTCTCTGTCTACTGACATTTACATACTTGTGTGTGTGATACGTCTTTATTTAATTTTATTATTATTTCTCTTGTATTTGGTATAGTGTCTCACTACACAGCTCCGACTCACAGTAACCCTCCTGTCTCAGCCTCCCCAGCACTGCAATCACAGGCACATGTGGTCTTGGTGGCTGGCTCAGCTTGCTTGGAGGTGGCCCTGGCATGGCATATGACGCCGGGGATCGAACCCCAGTCCCTGCACTTGACTAAGCAGGTACTTACTTCGCTGAGCTATCTCACTGGCCCAATCCTTCATCTTTTTTGGAATGTATTCAGTACAGGGTCTACATGGTCTCATTATACAGATCAGACCCATAGTGATCCTCCTGTCTTCAGTCTCCCAAGTGCTGGGATTACAGGCACACGCCACCATGCCCAATCTCAATCACCGTCTCGGCCTGCCTCGGGGTCAGGGCCAGCACTGCACACCAGGGATAGAATCCATTCCCTACATCTACTTAGGCAGGCACTTGAATCCACTGAGCTATCTGGCTAGCCCTGATCCTTCATCTTAAAAGAAAAAAAAAAAAAAAAAAAATAGCTTCAAAAGTTGTCCTAGTTGGCAATCAAAGGAAGATATAGTAATAAAAAAAAAAAAAAAAAAACAGGATCTAATTCTTCAAGTAGGTAGGAGATCAGACTCCAAAGTTATTCTGCTTAGATGCGCGTAGTTGTATCACAGCCACATATATACCACCTCTTGATATCGCATAGTCACAGTTAAGCTTCATCTTTCAAGGGAATATAGAACTCAGTGTCCCTAGCACAATTCATAAGCTGGTAGAAATTTAAGTCCAAGTAGCTCAAATAAGCTTGATATTTTATGTAAGCTAACTGATACTAAACATGAATTCTTACTACAAAAACTATGGTCTTCATTAGTCTTTTAATGTCCAACACAGTAATATCACTTCCTTACTCCAGTATTTTCACAGATCTTCTGTCATACAGTTTAACACATGAATATCACAACTATGCTGAAAATTTTTCCCTAATGGAGAAAAATGGACTCTGTAAGGTGTATTTTTCAAAACGCTTAACATATTGGCAAAATGAAAAACTATGTCTTATGTATAAATCTTTATTCAAAAATATATGCTTTTAGGAGATCAGGAGAAGTTGATAATATCTAGCCCTATACTATCAAATTATTGGAATTTTCATGTGATACCATATGATTATGATCTTAAGCAGGATCTGTATCACTTAGAGATACATCCTGAACCAGTCACAGATGAAACTATATAAAACCTGAGAATGGTGCTGCAATGACCCTCCCTGGGTTGACACAACAGGGGGACATAGCTGAGAATAGGAAGTCCCCAAGCTAATGGGTGTTGGAGCAGAGCCACGGAGATAGGAAGGGGATTCTCTGTAGCATTCTAAGCACTCTAGGGTTCTGTTTAAATTTTCCACAAGTTTAAAAAAAATTATAATATTCACAAGAAAATGATTAATTTTAGGAGTCATTTCACTTAAGAAAAATGCCAGTTCATCCTCTGGACAGGAGACACTTGCAAAATTCAAGACATGTTCATCTGCAAATGCCAGTCACATTACTAAATCTCAAAGACTCACAAGACTCAACTGTCAGAAACTATTGGTAAACTTTCAGTGCTGGCACAAAACACAGGACATCTCTGAAATATGAAAGCCACGCTTAATTGGCACACATTTTCAATTACGTAAAAGTAATACCTGCTTAATCCCCAAGAAGTGGTAACGGAAGGTCAATTCTAGAAATGGAACTACACTATATGCTTATTCTCCTCTTAATTATACTTTTTACATAAAAATTACTTACTCTAAGATAGTCTGTGGTACAGGACAAGAGAATTAAAGATACTGTGTCAGAGCCTCATTTAATAAGGTTCAACTTCAAATACAATATTAGAAGGATTTCTTTATTACCTTTACATTAAACTGAGGCTGAGAATTCATATAATTAAAAAGCTGCTCATAATTCCTGAACTGTAAATCCCATTCTGAGTATTCACTGTAGCGAAAATCATCTCCAAGTGGGGCCAGAACAACTTTAGTACGGAAAAGTTTTGACTTCTTTCGGTACTGATCTAGAAGCAATTGAGCCCTACAAAAAAAAAGAAAGAAAATATGGGTTATATTAAGAAAAGGCCAACAGCACAACTTAACAAGAAACTATCTAAATTTAAGAGTTTATTATATTAAAAGAAATCACTGTACATGCTATTACATTTTAGAGTGTTACATATAAGGCAGATTTTAAACACTACCAAGCATATATACATATATATCTTGCAGACTTTATACACTCTTTCAGGTTCTTACACAAGGGAGACAATATGATGTTTAAACATGTGGGTTTGATTTATTTCACTTATGAGTACAACCTCCAGTGGCAGCTATTTACCTATAAAAGCCTCAAATCTATCTTCTTTATAGCTAAGTAATACTCTATTGTATAAAAATACCACATCCTTTTTATTTATTCCTCAGTTGATGGGCATTTGGGTTGTTTCCAAGATTAGTGATGACAAATTGTACTGCTATAAACATGGATGCATATGTATCACTATGGTATGATGTTTCAATTCTTCTGGAAAAATACCCAGAGGGGGAGTAGCTGTGTTGAACAGGACTTCTAATCCTAGGTTTTGAGGAATCTTCACACCAATTTCCCCAGAGGTGGTACAGTCTACACTCCCACCGACAATGAAGAAGGGTTCCTTTGGCGCCACAGCCTCTCCAGCATTTGCTTTAGTTGATTTCTTTATGATAGCTGTTCTTTCCAGGGTGAGATGGAATCTCAGTGTTGTTTTAATTAATATATTCTTATCATTAGAAACACTCATAGTTTTCCAATGGTCTGTCCTTAGAGAACTACAACTGCAACCATCTTTAGTATATAATTATTAAGGTACCAGTGCCTTCCTAAAGCCCAGGCATAGCAACTGGATCCCAGATAGCCCATATTTTAAAATGAGGACTTCTCATTTATATTAACTTTGATGTTCGATTTGTTTTACTAGTGCTTTCTCTAATTTAATCTAAAATTATAAAAATACAGTTACACATAGAAGACAAAGTACATTAAACAAGACCAAAAGACATAAATATATAATAAATATATATTCTTATATAATAAACAATAATAAACAATGCTTATAATAAACAATGTGTTACAGAACAATATTTCCCCTTTATGGGAAAAATATCCTTTTATGCCATCAATAATCCAATTCAATACCTGAGACCAGATAATGCTTAGGAGTTAAAGAAGATAATTTGATCTCTACTTCCTTGGGCTTAACCCACGACTCAATACAACGAGCTTACACGATGAACACCTTTTATCCTTCATATTCTGATTTTCTAAAATCATTTAAAAAAAAGAAACCCAGGAAATATCAAGTTGGGCACCACTTGATGAAGCCTGAGAATAAGCACAAACTAAGAGAAAAGTCTTGTGAAAATGAAAGTAAACTACCAAATAACCCACAGTGTTCATAAAGGCAAAGCTTGAGAAATTATTGCTTAAATGACAGTCATGTTTTGACCTGATATTCCAATTTTCTTGTGAAGGTTCATCCAAAAGTCAATTTCAATTCATAATATTCAAAGTTATAAAACTAACTCAAAGAACATCAATAAAGAAGCTTTTAAAAAAAAAACTATGAATAACTTTTAATCAAATTCAGAATTTAATGTTATCTTTAAATGGGTACACTCTGAGACTGTTCTGCAAATACATGTATTAAATTTTACCAACTGGGCCGGGGAGATAGCTCAGTGGTCTAGGCATCTGCCTAGGCAAGCACAAGGACCCAGGCTCAATCCCTGGCACCACATGCCATGTCACCTCTGCCTTGGACACACCTAGCTAGCCACCAAGAACAGGCATGGTGGTGCATGCCTATAATCCCAGCACTGGGGAGGCTAAAACAGGAGGATAACTATGAGTCTGAGTTGTGCAGTGAGACCCGGTACAAAAATACATAAATAAATAAATTTTACCAATAATTCAGTAGCTTGATAAGTAAAATATAAGGTATGTTCTTATATAATAAAGAATGCTTAGTTTTCTCAGATTAGCATTTGCCACAGTATTGTATTTAATCTTCACTAATAATCTACTAGCATTTCACAATTATCAAAAAGGATGTTAGATTACTATTTATAATTAAAAATCACACAGATTAACCACAAAGTAAAACCAAAACAAATAAGAAGTTTTTACAAATCAAATATATCAACTACAGATGAAAGGGATACTGTGACTGAACACCTAAGGGAACACTAGAACAGCCAAAGGAAACATCTGTCTAATTTTACATTGGTTTCCTGCACCTAACTGCCTGAGCAGGAAGAGAAGTACAGACAGCTCTAAGTACAAACAGAGTTATGCTCAAGGAAACAGGTCAGACCTCTCCACACCCTGCTTGCCTCTCACTACGCCTTCTACAAGATAAGGCATTAGTTTATTTGCTTAGTGTGGCTACCCAACCCTAGCAAATGGCTGCTCAGGGTTCCCTACCTGCTCTCACTGCTGTATAATCCAAGAAAATAAAAAGAGGCAGAGCCCTGGCCTTGGACAGTTTTGCAAAACAACTATGAGATCAGACTTCAAGAAAAGGACTTCATGCCTTCACGAGGGCTGCCACCCTGGAACATATTCGGGTCTGCAATGGTGAAAAGCTCCCCCCAGAACATTTCCATTATAACCACAGGATTTAATTAAGGTTAAAAGACTCAACTGATTTTCCTCCTCATGCATACTTTCTAATAGACAGATTTGATAGCATAGAGACATTTATTTAAAAGGCCACATTATATGCCTAGCACTTTAGAGTTCTTAATATTACAATACCATGGTTTATTTTAATGCATTCTATACCACTAATTTGGAGGGAGGAGAAATTAAACTTCAGAAGCATCAAAATTAGAAGCTATAGGTAACTGTTCAATGAGACACTCCCTTCATTAGAACCCATTTCTTCTAAAAAAAAAAAAGAACCATTCTTTTGATTTTTATTTAAATGTGTTTACATATAAATATTCTTAATTAAAGCTTTTTTGTAAGTCAGAAACATCAGAAAGATGCAAAGATATGTATTCATCAGAGTTGGACCACATTCACAATGACTGAAATTGTTATTGAGGCAACAGGTAATTACACTCTTTATGTGTTCCATTTCAATAAATGTGTTTTTGCAGTTGAGTTGCTTTTCTTACCAATTTGTACAATGGGGACCAGAAGTTTTATTATCAACAAAGGTATACGAAATCAATCAAACACAGTAGAAAGCTTTTTTAATGAGAGCAAAAAAGATGGTAAAAATAGCTTATTATGGGTTAGCCATTGTATATTGATCTACTATTGTTCATTTTCCATTAAATTATAACACATAATAGGTATAGTGAAGGCTCTGGCACTTTTAAGTTTCTTTAGATCTGGTTTGAATGAGGACCTAAACAAGGATAATGGTGGCCACTGCCACCTATTTATTCAACCTTGCAGCAATGGATACTTCAGTAGCTACTCTGTCCATAACATTATCTTATGAAATGCAGATTTTCCTACCTGACATGGACATTTCCAGGCGATATTGCTTCTGGGAGGATTCCCCATGGACAACCAAATCTGCCTCCAGGAAGCCTTTTGAAGTCAAACTGGCAGCATATTTTAGGATCAGGCCCACAGGTGTGAGGGATGTCATAGCTGTAGAAGGGCATCATGTGGCAAAGAATATCGGTGACAGATCCCTGGTCTAAAATAAAGAGCCAACAGACAGACTTGCATGGACAACATTTTTCCCCAAACTGTTTAAAATGCCATTACTTTATACATGCATTATGCAAGCTCTACCCTAAATGGATAGCCTAACTACAGCTACACATAATCCAGCAGTTTATACCAACTACCAATCTGAAGGAAGAAAACGTATCTCAGCCTGTATTTATCTTTACTACCTAAATACGAGAGACAAAAGAGCCTTCCCATGAACCAGCAGCTGCTGACCTAGAGGAAAACGCCCTGAGCGGACGGAAGAATTACCACTGCCTCATCCCAAATCATGCCCACCTGATGCCAGCTCTGGCCACCTCTGCTCCTTCACAGGCCCCAGAACACACTGAGAGGCTATGGCCTCAGATGTAGAGGCTGAGTGAGAGGAAAAGCCAAAAAAAGTGAAAGTGAAAGAAGAAAAGAAGAAGGGGGCCTGAAGGGGACGTGAAAACAAGGGACAAATGCTTACATCCTTGTCCCACAGGACAGGAAGCACAGCACAGAAAAGACTGCTCTCTCCTGATGGTCAGCAAGGAGAAGACAAGGGACATTTCAGCAGAAAGGCACACAGGAAAAATAAAGTAATATTGGCAAACAAAAAGATAGGGAACTCAAGTAGTGATTACCTGTGCAGAACTGTTTTTAGTTAAAACATCAGTGCTGATGTGTTTGGACCACTGCCCTGAGATACTTGCCCTGAGAAGGTCAGATGTCTACCACAAAGCAAAACTAGAAGGCTTACCTAGCAGAGAGAAGTACCTATCCTGAGCAGTCTCTCCCCTCACTCGTAGGCCTGGACTTCCAACTTCTAACAATGGATACATGTTATTTTTATAATAAAAACAAAATGCAACAGTTACATTTTTAAAAGTAAAAGTAACTGCTTCATTAAGAACCAGAACACACCAAGAAGATCAACTTAATCTCAAAACATCTTTCAAAAGGCAATGTGTTCAAATCTATCCAATAAATGCTAACATTTTCCAGTTTTAAACAATTAAAATAATTACCATTTCTGTTGCAAATGTTGAACCTACTAAAACCTGTATGTTTCTGGGGGCCAAGGAGATAGCTCAGTAGAATAAGCACCTGCCTGGCAAGCACAGGGTCCTGAGTTCAATCCCAGGTACCACAAAAAAAAAAAACCCTTTTCTTTACTGTCCCCTATCTCACTGAGGCACATTCACAAGCGTGACACCCCGGACGCTGCTGGACACTGGTCACAAGTGCTTACTGTGTGCAGAGGCTGTCACAGGTACAAGAACTTCCTCCTCCTTTTTCCTAGGGATCAAGATGTACCCAACAGCTTACTATCTTTCTTAATACCATATTTAGCAGATCATTTCTACATTTAATTTTATCTATGGCATTTAGTTATATATGAACTTTAACAAATTAGACTGCAACTTCCTTACCATGGAAGAGGTTGTCTATATCTCTTCCTAGCCCAGTATTAAATACATAAAAGTACTCAACAATTTCTGACTGATATTTATGGGTAATTTGAATTTGGACTATCACTTAAGCAGGGGTTTAAATTAACAATGCTTTGTTTTCTAAATTATCATGCTCTTTTGCACTTGCTCAAATTATGCAGGATGAGACCCCCTACAAATTCGTGTCCTCCCCACAGGTTTAACTTTCCAGAAAAAAAAAAAAATACTAACAATGAATTGCTTTACTTCCTTTTTTTCTTTTTTCTTAATTGAAAAACTGAAAATTGAAGCACATATACGGAAATTACCACGCAGATTTAGAAATGATTTTTTTCCTAAAACACAAGATAAAGATTAAACAGGAAATTCAGCAATTTCCCAATGTTATTGTAGCAACAAAATCCTCTGTCAGATAGTCTTACTCAAGGCTGAGAGCCAGGAGGTTAGAATGGTGTAGTGCTGGACTCAAACCTTTGCTACTCAGTTCCTGTCTCTCTTGTGGTAAACAGCTTCACATCTCTATGCTTACAATTCTTCACCACAAGAAAGGGAAACTAATAGAAACCACTTAATGACGAGCTATAGAGACTAAGCAAGCAAGTGGAAATGAAGTATGTAACATAATTCATAACCCATCTTAAAGCTCAATAAATAAATGCAAATAAATAATCATACATAAAGACATAAGTATAAATAAAATGTAAGGTGTTCTGAATGCAAGAGGTATTGGGAAATCCAAAGGCCTCCCAAGAAAGAAGCCTAAATTTTGTTCCCTCTTCCTCAACAAAGATCTACAGAGGTACGTTCTCACAATACCTGCGTACACAACGAGCACAGCATAAAAACAGATAATCCAGACAAACTGAGGTCTCTTGCAGGAAGACAAGACTAAGGTTTCCAAACAAGATTTCTTCCAACGTGTCAAGAGAAGACAGGCAAATGGAAAATACACTGTCAGAACACCAGGCTAATGACTGGGTACCAATTCAGCTCCAATTTGCACATTCCAATTTGTGATTTGCTTCTGTAAACTAGAAGCAAGTTGAAGTGTTCTGTGCACAATACCAACTGCTTATGTCAACTCACTTCATGTAGGCATGAAAAGACCTATAGTATTCTAGAGAATATTGCCAGTATCATTATTTAAAAGAATCTTGACAAATACAGTGGAAAATCATTGCAGTATAGCACTGAGTATTTTTATGTAATCAGATCTTCAAGACAGATACTCTAAATGAAAGCTACAAAGTTAAAACACATGTGAAATAATATCTAGGTCAAATGGGATCTTCAACTTTCATCAAACTCTACATACCCCAATTCTGTCTCCAATAAAACTCCAACGTTTTATGTAAAGCAAAATGTTTTTTAACTGCATAATGAACTCTCTGGATCAGCATGTGTGAAAATCCTGCACGTTTCAGAAGATAAGCCATGGTTGGTGAGTGGCCAAAAGGATCAATGGCCCATCCAGACCGAGGCTTCACTCCTGGTGATAAAAAAAAAAAAAAAAAGCATTATTTTTTAGAATTGATAAATATAAAGAAGTCACAACACACTCAGAACCATTCTAAATGCATAGTCTTTTGTATTCTATGATGACTTTTTTCAGCTACTCCTTGCCAATACTCCAAGCAGGACTCCCTGAAGGAAGGAATCTACCCCTGCATGTCCACCAATACACACACACATATATACACGCTCTCTCTTTCACATTCACACCTACACACTTCCCAGGTCAGTGCACTGGAAGGTTTAGATGTAATAACATCTAAGTACCAGCAAACACAACTTAACTCGAAGATCGTGGCCTCTAAATACCATTCTTGATTAAAAGTAACCCGAGAGAAAGGGCTGAGAAAGTACAAGGTGAGTCTTGAACATATTCTTGGGTCATAAATAGATGTTCATGGAATCATACGGACAGATTAAAATAATCAGAAACCTACAGAAAATATGTATTTCAGAAGGACCTATCTCAATGTGATAAAAGGCCATGTACAATAAAATTCCTGCCAACATTATATTAAGTGGAGATAACTTAAAGCTTTTTCTCTAAAATTAGGAACAAAAAAGACCAAGATGCTCACTATCACCACTCCTGTTCAACATAGTCCTTGAAACATTAGCCAGAACAGGCAAGAGAAATAAAATAGATACGTAAAAGGAAGGAAGTTCAAGTATTATTTACAAATTACATGATCCTTACCTTACAGACCCAAAAAATTCCAAAATTAATAATCAATTCAGTATATGTCAGGATACAAAATTGACACGCACTAACTAATAGCATTCCTATACACTAATAATGAACTTACTGAGAAAGAAACTACACATGCAACACCATTCATAGTAGCATCAAGAAAAATTAAATATTTGGAAATTATTCTCACCAAGGAAATGAAAGACCTCTACAACAAAAATCACATCACTCTAAAAAAAAAAAAAATTGAAGAGGACATCAGAAAATGGAAAGACTGCCCTTATTCCTGAAGAGGCCCAACCAATATAATCAAAATTGTCATATTTCCAAAACTGATAAACAGATTTCATGCAATCCCCATCAAAATACCAATGGTATTCCTCACAAACCTAGAGATAACAATCCAAAAATTCATATGGAATGAGAAAAAAACCAGAGTACCAAAAGCAATTCTGGGTAAAACAGCAAAGGAGGAGGCATCATAATTTCAGGCTGAAGCTGTATTACACAACCACAGTGATAAAAGCAGCACCGTACTGGCACAGAAACAGACTTGTGGATCAACAGGACAGAACAAAGGAAGTAGAACAACACCAGACACATGTAGCTAGTAGATCTTTGAAGATAGGGTCAAAGACACACATTTGAAGAAAAAGCACTTCTTTAATAAATGGTATTGGGACAAGTGAATACCCACCAGCAGAAGATTGAGTCTAGATTCATACATCTCACCAGGCATTAAACTAAAAAATCAAAATAGATCAAATATCTGAATGCTGAAACTGCTGAAAACATAGGTACAGGCAAAGACTTTCTGAACAGACCCACTGGATAAGAAATAAAACTGAGAATCAACAAATGGCACACCTGAATAAAAAGCTTCTGCACAACAAAGAAATTAATCAACTGAGTGAAGAACAATCTACAGAATGGGTGAACAATTCTTTCCAGCTACTTCTTGGGCAAAGGACTAACATCTAAGCAGACACACAACTAGATCAAAATTAAGCCCCCAAAATAAAAGAACCAATCAAAAATAAGCAATGGAAGGGCCAGTGAGATACTCAGTGGTCTATAGTGCCTGCTTAGGCAGGCTTAGGCAGGCACGGAACCACAGTTTGATTGCCAGCACCACATGCTGTACCAACCCCAACCTCGGAGTGAGCTGAGCTGGCCAAAAATGAATAAATAAGCAACTGAAATGCAGACATTTCTCAGAAGAAGACAGATGGTCAATAAATACATAGAAAAATGTTTGAGATTACTCATCATTAAAGAAATGCAAATTAAAACAACACAAAGATAACAAATGACTCAAGAAAGCAAATAATAACAAATGCTAGTAAGACTACAAGATTAAAAAAACCTTTTATTATTTTTGTTGGTAAAAATGGAAACTAGTACAAATTCTATGGATATTACTCAAAAGATTAAAAATATAAAATCTGTTTTACTTAGTTATTCCTTCCCTAGGTATCCTTGTGAAATGCTTAAGCTCATCAAATTATAATGATACATGCACACCTACATTTATAGAAGCACAAATTAAAAGAGCTATACTTTGTTTTGTTTTGTTTTTTTGTATTTTTAGGGAAGGGTCTACACGGTGTTCAGGGTCTCACTACTAGACCAGACTCATAGTGATCCGCCTGTTTACAGCCTCCCAAGAGCTGGGATTACAGGCGTGCACCACCACGCCCAGTCTCCATTGCTGGCCCAGTCTCGAATCCCCAGCTCTTGAGCCTGTTGGCAGGCACTTTAATCCAGTGAGCTATTTGGCCTGCCCTAAAACAGCTATACCCTGGAAATAACTTCTAACCCCATCAAGAGATAAATGCATAAAGAAATGTAGTATTTATATACAATGGAGTAATACTCTGCCATAAAGAAAGATAAGTCTGAGGTGCAGAAGATTGAGACCATAACATTAAGTGAAACTGACACACATTTTAAATATTACATGTTTTTTTTTCATATGAGAAATACATAATATAAACAAAGAGCGAAATAAAAGAGAAATAATAAGAAGTAGAAAGATCTTTTCAAATGGGAAGGGGAACAGGAGATGGAAAGAGGAGGAGGAAGGAAAGAAAAGGAGTTCTAATAAAAGAATTGAGGAAAAAGTGAAAATAGAGCTTTTGCAAACTGGAAGGGAAGCGAGAATTGGCAGGAGCAGGGAGGGTAGGAGGAACGTGAATGAGAAAAGAATTAAGATGTGTTGTGTACATGAGCAAACTACCCCACAATACATGTGCTCATTACGTATTGCAACAAACCAATACAAAAAGATAATTCAGATGACAGCTTGAAGGGGGTTCTCCTGGGTAAGTCTGGGCCGACCCAAAGCTGACCATAAAAGTAAGCCACCATAGTACAGGATCACAACCCAGTGAAGGCAACGATGCCTCAGTCCACACAACAGATAAATAAAAAAGAGAAATGCTTCCATTTAATACAACCCCAGCTAGGAATTACAAAACAGGCAGAGGAATTCTTAGAAAATCATCAGTGGACATAAGTGCCAAAACATGAGTCTGCTGAGGAATGGGTTATTTACCTATTCATTAATTATCCTCATTAACTATTAATTAGAAAGGGGAAAAATTGAGCAGTACAGCGAAGACACTTGCAGACACACCTTACAAACTGATCAAAACTAGGACTACCAACTGTTACGGTTTGTGTCTAGAAGTCCCCTCAAAGCCTCACGCACTTTTACATGGGGCTTTTCAGAGGTAGCTGAATCTAGACTTGGGGACTGACTCATGGTCCAGTGCTGGGATTAAGGGTGGAAATGCTACACCAGCCCTAGGCAGGTGGCCTGCTTAGCATGTAAGGGGCAGAGAAGCTTGCTGCTAACTCTCCATCCTCTCCTGTTGCTTTTGCTATCTTCTGCTACCATGAAGTGCTGCTTCTCCGCCACACCAGCCTGCCTTCAAGCCAGCGGACTGGGAACTGAAACCTCTACAAACTGTGAGTTAAATCAACTTTTCCCCCATTAGCATGGAGCACTGGGTGTTTTGTGTCATCAACAAGAAAAAAGTAACTAAGACATTAACAAAGACACATCATGAGCTTCAAGGTAAGATGCACGAATCACACTAGACCAACACCAGCAAGATGGGCAGATAGGAAGGGCACATCCAGAACCTACACCTAACCATAGGGAAACAGATGAATTCAAATAGAAGAAACTGACCTGCATTCCTTAAATCTATTAAGGTCAAGATCTCGCCCCCGCTCCCAAGAAGCTGAGAAACTGTTCCAGACAGAAGGAGACGAAAGAAACATGACCTCTGAAAATAATATATGGCCTTGGATATGATCCTTGATTTGGAAGGAAAAAAAGCAGCTCGTATAAATGGCACTACTTAACTGATAAAATTTAAATGTAGCCTATAAACTAGATTGTCCTACTATATCACTATTAACCTAGCTGAACTGATCACTGCGTTCTGATTCTACACAGGAAACAACTATGAGTGAGATAAGCAGACAAGGGCCCTCTAAGAGGCTCTCAGATTATTTAGAAAAGCCAGCACATGAATCTCTACACAGAACACACAGGAGTCCTCTTGTATGAACATATAGCTCTGCGTAAGTTTGAAATTATATCAAAATTAGGTCATAAAATAAAGGACTATATATAACCCCAATCAACAATGGAAAATAAGCATACAAATGAGATGAAAATGAACAGTGACTGCTACAGTGACATCAGAGAGCTCAGCATTGATTCCATTTAGTGACTGTGGCATCATTTACAATCTCTTCCACATTAAAATCACTAGTGCAGAGCTGGGGAGATAGCTCAGCAGCTTAAGCAACTGCCTGGCAAGCACAAGGTCCTGAGTTTGATCCCTGGTACCACCAAAAAAAAAAAAAAAAAATCCCTAGTGCATCACCCTAACTGCAACAGAGTGAAGAAGCTCTGAAAGGGAGTGACACAGAAATAAGAGAATATAAACTATAGTTTTCAAAACTTTGATATTAAAGGAAATGAAGGCTGAGAAGAAGCTAAACAAATCCAGCATCTTGCCAGGGTTTTCCTTGACATCAAACAAGCAGTACTTTTTAATAAGAGGGTAAGAACATGGCAAATTTAGGAAAAAGTGTAATATTTTAAAAATCCCAAATGTTATAAATAAATACATTTAGAAAAGTCCAAGTACTATACTGCTATGTATCACAAAACAGTAATACATAAACAGGAAGTTGTGAGGAATTTTTCTCACTTTCTACTAACATGCGTTATTTTTACCTGTTTTCCCCACAAAGAATTATCTATTGTTTGCATAATACTGTTGAAAACAAAGATTCTCTCATACAATTATTACTTGATATTTTAAATAACTATAATGTTGATTTCTAATAAGATAACTTTTAATTCCTACTTTAGGTATAACTCTGATTTATCAATCAATAATCACAAAGAACTTTTTACAATTATCAAAAAGACCTATCTCCAACAAAAGACCCTGGAGGCATAACATTTTAGAAGTGTTTCTTTTCCAATATCCATGAAATCATAGAAAATAAAGGATACAATGCTACCCAAATACTGTATTAAGTTTCATAGAACAATAAATAATTCATATGAATGGAGCACATTAAAAAAGAAAACTCATCTCACTTATGAAAATGGGTATAAAAATCATAAACAAAAAACACTAAACAGATTGAACTCAGTAGCACCAAAACCAAAAGGGATTTACCCTGGAAGTCAATGACTTTTTAATTGAGCAAACTGTGATCACATTCACAAGACAAATTAGAAAAACCGTATCATGCTAATAGATGTCAGAAAGAATCCCCAGTAATATTCAATATGTATTGCTAATTGAAAAGTACTAAAAAACATTTAACACTATAAAAAATATCTACCATAAAAAAGATCATATTTAGTATGGCTAAATTATTTCCTTTAAAAGTATAGAACAAGCAGCTGGTGGCTCATTCCTGCAATGCCAGCACTCCAGAGCATAAGGCAGGAGGAGTACCAGGAGTTTCAGGCCAGCCTGAGGTCCAGGGGAGTCCAAGGCCAGCCTGAGCAACATAGCAAGACCTCACAACACACTCTCTCTCTCTCTCTCTCTCTCTATATATATATATATATATATATATATATATATATATATATATATATATAACATATCAGAGGAGATGAGGCAAGAACAAGAAAGAAACTATGTCATTATCATATGTAACCGTTACGGGGTTTTTTTGTGTTTTTTTGGCAGAACCGGGGATTGAACTTAGACCCGTGTGCTTGCCAGGGAAGCGCTTATTCCACTGAGCCATGTCCCTGGCCCTTACATTTTTGAACTTACACACAGATATATAGTCTCACCGATACATATGATTTTATATATAGTTATATTTGGTGGTGTATGTGTATATACATATATTTAAAAAGATGACAACTTTTTTCACTTATTTATTTCAAACTTTATGAGAAAACCATTTTACCACTGAGCTATTCCCAAACCCACAACATTTTTTGAATATATTACACATTGCCCTAACAAGAAATTATATACAAAAATAGTACTAATAATTAAACTATTGAATAAACTAGCTAATTATGACGATTATATAAGCACATACATACACATACAAATCAAAAACATTTTTATAAATTGGTATGAAACTGTTAAAAGAAATGGAAAAGCACCACTAAAAACAAATAATCACAGAGAGAAAAATATTCATAAAGCACCAATGGGACAAAGAACTTAGAATGAGAACATAAAAATAATATGTGCAACTCAAAGACCAAAAATCCAATCAAGAAGAAAGGGTAAAAGATTTAGAAAATTTTAATTATGAAAGACATATCACAGGTCAGTCAGCGCAAGAAAAAGCATGCAATATCAATAGTCATCAAAGAAATACAAGTTAAGATGACAAATATCACTATATACTCACTACTAGAAGTGGTTAAGACAAATAAAACCTATCATCAAGAATACAGAACAACCCAAACTGTAATTTGTGGCTGGTAGTATAAAACAGCAAAGACACTCTAGAAACGTCTTTCCAACTTCGCATAAAGTTAAACATGCCTCTACTAGACAACCAAATAAACCTACTAGCATTTATCCATAATGTGCCTGCAGAAAGACCCAGGGATAAAGTATTATTGAAGCAGGAGCACTGACAACTAAATAATAAAACAACACAATGTGTAAGAGGTAGCTAGGCAAGCAAGGAAACACTACCCAAGCATAAAAAAGGAAAGAATTATGATGACACGCACAACAAAGACTTCCAGAACTGTTTCATGAAGTGACAAGAGTGATGGAACAAATGTGTTTGAAAAGAGGGAAGAGTATTTTGAGGGGAATCGTTGGTATTGTGTCTTTTACTATAATCATCTTTAAATTTAAATGTCCACCATATTATATCACACCCTGTACAATAACCAAACCAGCTTGCTACTGCCGTACAGGAGTTCATGAACGGAGTTCAAAGAGAAAGCCTCACGTTTCTGCGGAACTGTCAGCAAGAGCACCAGGACAATCCAAGGAGCAAGGTGCCATCTTCTCAACAGGGACCCTGGGACAGCTGGCTGGTAACATGTAAAAGAAAGGACATGGAATCCTACCTCATATTACACAGCAAAATTAACTCAAAATAAATCACATAGCCAATTTAAGAAATAAAACCATTAGAAAAAAAACAAATCTTCATGCTCTTGAATTAGAGAACAATGTTCTTGAACACCAAAGCACAAGTGACAAAAGACAAGCAGATAAACTAGATTTGAAAGTGTAAAGCATTTCTGGGCACTGTAAAATATGGTTCTAGCTACTTGAGAGGCTGAGGCAGGACAATGGGTGAGGCCAAGAACCTGAGACCAATTTGAACAGAAAAGGAAAAAAATAAAGTAAAAATTGTGTGTGTTTCAGTGTGTGTCTAGGTGCCCATCCCCTACCCCAGCCTCACACAGCAGTCACGGGGCGGGCTTCTCGAGGTTCTGACTGATTCATGGTCCAAGGCTGGTGTGGCAGCTTGCACACAGGACAAGGGAGGGAAAGGCTGCTCTCTGCTGCTGCTCTTGCCATTCTGCTCTCACTGCTTTCATTGTTTCTTGCCTCTGAACTGCTGCCTTCTTCCATGTGCCCCTCTGCTTTGGAGCCAGCTGAGTATGGACTGAAAGCTCCATGAACTGTGAGCTAAATAAATAAGCCTTTCTTTCCTTGATCCGAGGTGTCAGGTGTTTTGTCTCAGCAGTGACAGAAAAGTAACCAAAACACTATGCATCAGAAAACACCTTCAAGAGAGAAAGGAATCCACAGAATGGAAGGAAAATACTTGCAAATCCTTGACAAGACTTTTACCGAGAATCTATAAAGCACTCCTATAAGGCAACAACAAAAAAGACAAATACCTCTTAAAAATTAGACAAAGGATTTGAGTAAACATTTTCCAAAGATAGTTGATATTTAACACTGATAGCTATTAGGGACACACAAAGCAAAATCATAATCAGGTATTTCACATGTACTACATGGGTACCAAAAAAAAAAAAGACAACAATGAATGTGAAGACAGGGAGAAAGCAGACCCCTCAAACGTTCCTGATGAGAGAAGTGGGGTAGCCATTCTGGAAACAGTTTTACAACTCCTCTAAATAGGAAAGTCATCATGCAAGTCTACTCCCATGTTTATAGCCAATAAAAATGGAAACATGTCTACACAAAAACATGTCTACACAAAATCTTTTACATGTGGATAACAGCATTAATCATCATAACCAACATAAGAAACATGTCCATCAACTAAGCAACGGATAAACAAATGTGAGCTATATATACAACAAAGATTTGCCAGGCAATAAAAAGGAATGACACCATCATGCCAAGGGAAAGAAGCCAGTCACAAAAAGTCCTATGTTGGAAGCCTCCATTTACTAGAAAAGTCCCGAAGAGATGTCTTGTTTACTTTTCTCTCCAAACTTCAAAAGCCAGCACCCAGACAACACAATTTGAGCTCCCTTATAGCTTCACTTAAACTACCACACATAATTAATAACTTACTTTCATTGTTATTTTCAGGCTTAAGCCAATAATAGTATTTTGCCCATTATAATGCTATGATCAATTCTTAATAATTAAAACAAAAATTTTACAGTTAATAAACACAAATTGCATACCATATCATAAGCCTATCAATTAGGTATATTAATTGATAAAATAACATTAAATAAAGTAGATGCCCCTAAACCTATTGTATGTCTTTATAACTGAGTTTATGATTTCAGAAATATCACAAATTAATGATGGATAAATTACTCAACAACTATCAGTTCTGGGGAATCTATTTTAAAAAATAAAATAAAATCTTGGAGTGGGAACTCCTGGGACCCTGCAGACCCTCACTCCAGCCAGCACCCAGGTCAGCCATGTGTGTGGAACTTCCTCTATCTGACAGGCCTGGTGTGGAACTCTCTGGCAGAACTCCTTGTAGAGAGGCTAGAGGCAAGACCCACCCAGTTGATCCAGGAGTAGAACATCTTCCCGGAGTGGCACAGCAGATTCACTTCAAAGGGCTGAAGCAGGAATAAGTGATGCACAGCAGCCAGACCCAAGCCATACCCACCTGGATGAGTTTCAACTTGGTAGATCTGGACCTGGTGCTAAGGTAATAACTGTACCAAAGCTCTACACCAAAAGTCAGAAGACAGTGCTATACAAAACAACAAAGAGAAGGAGCAAAATAATTCTCAGGCTCCAAGCCCACCCAGAACAAATACAGGAGACAACAGTATAGAATAAATTGGAAAGCACACACCTGGAATCTCTGAAATAATAGCATCTGAAGTAAAGAAACAACTGCAGAAAGGGATAGAAGAAATCAGATCAGAAATAATTTCTGAAGTTAAAAAAAAAGAAATGAGAATTATAATGAAAGTACTAAGTGCTTTTAAAGAAAACACTGATTTAAAAAATACAGTAGAATACAACAATGATGGAGTCTTTGAATGAGCAACATAAGAAAGAAATAGAATGCATGAAGCAGATTCAAAGTGATCTACAGGAAATTAAAACCTCAATCACAAGCTGGGAAAACCGTTTGAATGAAAGTGAAAATAGACTTTCAACCTTGAAGACACCATTGCAGCTAGTGAAAAGGTATGAAAAGATCTCTTCAAAACAACTACGATGCAGGAAAAAATAATTCAATACCTGCAAGACGATGCAAAGATGAACAATGTGTGACTAACAGAAGGAAAGAGTCAATACAAATGATATAAAAAGAATATGGGCAGAAGTAATAGCAGAAAACTTCCCAAATATGAGGCAACAATCTGACAGTCAGGTAACCGAAGCATATAGAACTTCAAATAACCTCAATCCAATTAAAACCACACCCAGACATATAATAATCAAGATCCCAGAAATTCAGCACAGGAACAGTATACTAAAAGCTGCTAAGAAAAGAAACAGATCACATTTAAAGGAAAACCCATCAGGGTAATGGCAGATTTTTCTTCACAAACCATCAAGTCAAGAAGAGCATGGAGCAAAGTACTTCAAGTCCTGCAAGA
Organism: Octodon degus; assembly: GCF_000260255.1. NCBI lineage: Eukaryota > Metazoa > Chordata > Mammalia > Rodentia > Octodontidae > Octodon > Octodon degus. Next base: position 14,778,310 of record NW_004524585.1, read on the forward strand.
AAACAAATTCCAACCCAGACTGATATACCCTCCAAAACTCTCCTTCAAGTAGAATGGAGAAGTGAAACACTTCCATGACAAAGAACAGCTAAAGAATTTCATGACAACAAAGCCAAGCCTACACAGACTACTAAAAGATATTCGCGAGAGGGATCAAAATGACCACAACTCCATGAATGAAAACAGAAAGAACCCACCAAATAGGGCAAACAATTAAACACAGGAGAAAAAGAGGTATACAACAGCAGTCTTTTAATTATTCTTTTATATACAGCAGCAAAATATTTCCATCAGCATACTCCACAAATGAACTTCTGCACCCTGTGGGTCATGACTCTGTCTGGGTCTACAGGGTCGACAACAAGGAAATAGTAGTAGTTCAGTCCCACAAGTGACAACTGGCCACCAGTAAGCGTCATGGGCACCGTCCACGTTCACCACATACTAGAACTTTGTGCGATATCTTATCCCCAAACTGTTAGAACTGCTGGTCATATACTTGCCATTCCAATATTTTTGTTATGGTTTATTTATCTCAGCAATTATTTTCTGTCATGGAAGCTTTCACTTAGTTGTTATTTTTGTCTATATTAACCTAATCAAATACTATGTGAGTACTCTGAATTGATCACAAATTTTTAAAATGATACACTACAGTCTGGCCTCTTAGTTGGACTCACAATTTAATTTTAATTTTTGAATATTATTTTGAAATATTTAATTTAGAATTAATATTTAACTAATTTTCTGAATATTGTTTAATTTTAATTTTTGTTTTACGATTATACTGTTTCTTTGACTTAGAATCTACTTATTAGACATGGTATGATATTTTCTCCTAGTATTAGAAACTTTAAAAAGTGTATTTCCATTTTTCATTGACTTTATATTAGTTCTTTCTAGTCTTTTACACACACACACACACACACACACACACACACGAAAAAATATTCATATAACCTGAAAAAAGATTGATACTGTTTTGTGGAAATCTTCAATGACACTTTAAATGGGTTTTTCTAATATAATTATATTTTACATAGTCCTGAGAGCTCTATATTCTTTATCCAGGACCATACAGCTACTTCTCTTCCTTTTGGATTATGGTCTTTCTTATTTTCTATATACTACATCTGGAAGTATTAGAATGTTTCAAGTTTCTATAACTGGAAAATATTTTACTTTTAGTTCTCAAAGGTATATTTGCTAAATATAAAATTCAATGAGGACAGATTTTTTTTTCAGTCCTTTGAATAAATAACTCTAGTTTCTTACCACTTGCTCTTTTTTTTTTTTTCCTAATGTGAAACAAGACGCTATCTAATTTTGTTCTTCCATAGCTAATATTGTTTTCTACGTATATGCTTTAATGATTTCTTTCTTTACAATTAGTTTTGGACAATTTCAGCTTTGTGTATCTTGGTATGATTTTATTCATATTTCTTTTGCAAAAAGTTCATTTTCTTGGAAATGTGGTGCTATAATTTTAACTAAATTCAGAAATTTTAAATCTTTAAATATTAAAGATTTAATATTTAATCTTTAATTAAATATTAAATCCCTCCTTTTATTTTGAGAATTCTAATTATATGGATATAAGTTTCTTGATTTTGGCAGAGAACTATTATATGACTGATTTGTAAACTCTTCTTCATGTTTATTCTAGACAATTTTTATTTTTATATTCATTCAAGTTTGTAAATAATTTTTTTTTTTTTTTTTGGCGGAACCAGGGATTGAACTCGGGCCTTTAGCACTTGCCAGGGAAGTGCTTATTCCACTGAGCCATCTCCCCAGCCCTGTAAATAATTTTTTACAATGTGCAATCTATTATTAATCTCATTATATGTTCATTTTAGAAATATTTTTCTAAAATTCACTGTCTGCATCTTATATCTTTTACATTTCAACATTTGTCTAAAATTTTTAATTTGCTATATATTACTGATTTTCAATAGTTAATAATGAGGAAAAAAAAATCTTAATCTAACATCTCTAAACATAATTTCCCAGAATAGCTCAAATGAAAGAGAAAAACATCAGTACATACCTAGATTTTTTTCCAGCCACTGATGTCCTTCAATTAGTTGGTCAATTAAGGCAAAATAATGTGCAGTAGCTTCATCAGGCATGACCCAGCCACCTGTCACAATTTCCAACTGACCATTCTGTAGTAAGCTAGGGAGACAATAGTAAGGGTATATTAATAAATACTGTATAAGAAAAATTCAAGTAGACAGATAAAATAACATAAACTTCAAGAACAGCTTTTAAAACAGCCAGCAGCTTTGTTAGTTGGTGGAAAAAAAGTTATTATTTTTTTTTAAACCAGAGACTAGATTTCAACTTCAGAGCCCCAGTGACAAAGCAGCTTTAGTAAATGGCCTTGGATGACCCCCTCCATTCCCAGGCAAAGCCATGCAGGTCTTGTCTAAAGGGCCTTTCTACAAGAGTATGACATCCCACATAGCTGCAAAGACTTCCACTACCAGGAGCCACGTGGCATCCACTTCTGAGTGCTGCTGAGGGCCTAGCAGGGACATACTCAGGGCACGTGTGTGACGGGTATTTACAAGAGGGCTGCCATTTGCAGGATGGCTGTTTCAATGTTCCTTCAGAGAAGACAACCAGTAATCATACAAATTGGTCCAAAAATAGCATTAAAGCATTTTACTCCAGATCTAGTTGAGAGGTGAGGTAGCTTTTCATTAATGAATACAAAATTCTAACATGGCATTATTTGCCTGTTGCACTGTTTCTTTACTATAATACAATATAAAACAAAACACCCATAGAACTTTTCCTTAGAAGGAAAAAAAATATGGTAAAATAGTTAAAAATGTTACAAGTGCCTAATGAAGCATAAAAGTCAAGAATTCATGCAAATAAAGCACTAAATTCAACAGTTCAAGCAAATACTTTCCTTTCTTTCATAGTTTGCAACAAGATGATTGGGGCAGTGGTATAAAATTACAGAAAGAAACACAATCTATATCTATCTCACTAGTTACAATAAACTAACAGTCAGCTATAGAGCAAAATTTAGTTGATGCAAGTCAAAGGCACAAAGCATAAAGGGTTTCCTAAAAAAGTGCATAACAGAAGCTCCAGCACGAACCCAGCGTCCGGCTGATTCAAACAGCTGCATGACCATACACACAATGACTGAGTAGACGATGGACAAAACTCCCCCCACAATTAATTTCAAATGGAATTAAATTCATAGTCATGGGGATTGTCAAGTAACAATTCCCATAAACAATATGACGACTCATTACCATATCTCAAAAAACTCAAGTAAAAATCTCCAGATTTTCAATGGAAGAAAAAAATTATTAAAAAGCTAGAAATTTTTAAGCATTATATATCTTCAAGAACTACAACAAAAAGACCATGGCTACAGTGTCCCACCGCCCTGCCAATGAACTGTGAGTTCATTTGAACTTTGAGTTCATTTGAACTTTGTGTAAATTAACTGCTAATTTACACATCACGCTGGTTTTTGTCTCTCAGAGGCCTCAGACCTGGCTTATCCCTTACACCTATGACCAGCAGCACCTTACTACCTGAGATATAAGCACATAACTAAAAAATCTCATGCAGAAGCTCAGCACCCTATTCTGTAGTCCAATAAACATATCCTTTGAAATTTTTCAGACATTAATTGGTCAAAAGCAAATTCTATGCTGATTGTGAATTAAGATCTAAGGCTGGGAGATAGTTCAGCAGAATAAGCGCTTCCCTGGCAAGTGCAAAGGTCTGAGTTCAATCCCTGGTTCCGCAAAAAAAAAAAAAAAAAAAAAGTTGAATTAAGATCTAGGAAGTATGGATTTAAAAACCAGAAACAAAAACTTTAAAAGAAATCATACACTCATACACACACACACACACACCACCCTATAGGATTTTCTTTTTGCATCAATGTTTCATTGTGCTGCATAAGTCCTGCCCCACAGCCAGGAAAGGTACCTTGTGAACTGTTAACAAAGCAAAGAATCAAATATTACATACAACAGCTAATTTTCCTAACTCCTTTTGTAAATCATACATTCCTCCCCCTCCTGAGCGTGTCTGAGATGCTACTTTAAATGGTACACATGTATCTGTACACAATGGTTATTTCATTCATTCATTCATTCATTTTGCTCTTTCTGAGACAGGGCCTCCCCAGGCAGTTCACCTTCAACTCACTTGTTAGACCAAGCTGGCCTTGAACTCAAAGCAATCTGCATAAGCTTCCCTCCACATGTGGGGATTATAGGCTTATAAACAGGTGTCACCAAGCCAGCCCACAATGGTTATTTTAAAGACTATCGCGTCCACTGATTAATTCTTTCAGCATTTTCTATTTTCTTTGTTTCCCAACATGTTCCAGCCGCCTTCATTCCAACTCAAACATCACTCATCCAGAGAGGTCTCCATCAGCACCAACCTAAGGCAGTGCCCCACTCCATCACTTCATGGCCATTAGCAAAACCCCAAATGCCTTGCTTGCCTTAGTACCTCCTCTTCCCCTCTCCTCACCCCTATCTACCACTAAAACAAAAGCTTCTGGAGAGCAGGGACTGGCACGTACTTCTGTTCACATCTGCATGCCCAGCACTGCTTTCAGGAATCAATGAGTGAGGTTTAAGATACAATATTACGTAAAGTTACAATGACACTCACAGACATGAAGATAAATTAGAAAGGGGGAGGTCAATTAGAACAAAGCTTCAATAACTCTGGTTTCAGATGATACGATCCAGAATATGGTAATGGAAAAATATGGAAGAGGAAGACAAGAAACCAGTCTTGGAGAAGTGGGCACGGGAAAATGATGGGAGCTACCAGGAAGTTAGAGGGCACATGCCCCGGGCGTCTAGTAGGGGGGCAGTGTTAGTGTGCAGACAGTGGGGGAAGTTGAAAAGGGATGGCACTCTACAGGAAGAAATGTCAGTCTGACCTGGGCTATTTGATGATAGTCGGATACATCCAAAAGGAATTAATTACACGAGAAAAGTAAGCTTAGGCAAAGAGGCCTACAGAAAAGTTAAGCTTTAGGGGGAAAAAGGCATGAAAAATGAAATAGAGAGTCAAAGGTCAAGAAGAAAGATTAAAAACAAAAAACATTTTATTTTAAACCAGAAGATTTTTAAAGGCAGGAGAGTTTAACACAATATAAAATATTTACTGTTGGATAAAAATGCTTGCCACATGACCATTCAAAAATAAATGAACAAACAAAAACACAGAAATTTCTGAGGTACACAAATTTGCCCTGCATTTTAATATATAATTATTGGAGTATAACTGTGAAAATTAACTTTTTTTTCCTGAAGAACCAAAATAGTTTTCCTGCTAGTAGTAGAGTGGGTTCTTGCATAGTCATGCCTTTCATGTTTTGTTCCAGAAATGGAGTGACTTATTCTAAGATAATTCATCATGTAAAGAAAAAAAATTAAATTTACAGTTAAGAATTTCCAGTAAGACCACATCTAACTGTTAGTTTATTAATGAGGTTTTATATTATAGGTGACAGTTAACTATAAGGAAGCCTGCCTTACATGGTTATGGCTACACAGGGAGGTAAACAAAACTACAGAATTTTCAGAAGTTAACTATAATATTTCAGTATACTTCTAAATTTCACACGCATGAACTGAGCACCTTTTCTTCGTAGTAGGGTCTACCTTCTATTTTCCTGGAAAGGATGACTTTACATCATTTGATGATTTCACTTTTTTTGTTGCTTGCTTGCTTTTTTTGCAGTCTAAATTAAAAATGTTAAACACAATATAAAAAAATAGAAGATATATAAGAACTCATGAATTCAATAAAAGGAAAATAAGAATGGTATTAAAAAATGAAGAAAGATGTTGACCTACATATCAAGACCTATAGCAATGATCTTCATTATTTGGTGATAGCTACAAAGAACAGGACTGAACAGCTTATAGAAACACTGTATCAGGAACTACTTTAAACATTTATAAGCAAGTGAGAGTGGTCATGCATGCTTGTAATCCAGCACTTGGGAGGCTGAGGCAGGAGGAAGGCCACAAGTTTAAGGTCAGCCTAGGCTACATAGTGAGTTCAAAAACTAGCTGGGGCTACACAACAAGACACTGTCTCCAAAATAACAAATCATTTACAAGCAATAATAGAAAAGCAATGTGAGCCCACAAAAAAGAATCACACTTAAAACTGCTATCGTTAGCAATAAGAGAATAAGACAGACTCTAACTGCATTCCAGATTCTAGTAATTAAAATAATAAGAAATGAGAAGATATATATATATATATATATATATATAGAAAAATTCACTTAGAACAAACGCAGGCACTTCAAAAATATTTTCATTCACTTATTCTGCAACAAGCACCAACCAAGCCATTTCTATGAAAGTTAAAGGAAAAAAAAATAATAATAACCAAAATACCTACGACGCCCGCCCCTGGAAATCTAATGCCTAGTTTCTACCATGAGATTTTTTTGATTCCAGCAAACGTTTTATGTGTATACCTCAAGGGCATTACTCATAAACATGAGATATACAGGCAAAAGTGAAAAGGTGTGGGGAAAACAAGGGAAACACAGGAGTAGACACACCCATCAAATCCAGAAAAGAGAAGGGTAGGCACTACCTTCCAAAATGAACAATACTTGCACTTCACCTTTTTTTTTTTTACAGGGGTGAGTTGATCTGTAACTACTGGTAAAAGACATTAGCATACTTCTGTGTATCTGTTTGAATGCTGGGGAAGCTGAAAGGACTAACTGATGAAAATTAAGCTGAGCAAATCCATCACTGCTCATACTGCCCAAAATACAGAGTTGATGCCTAAGAATTTACTGCAAAGCACGAGAAGCTGCGAGTCATTTTCTGCGAGTGGCACTTCCTCCCCCACATGGAATCATCAGACATTTGGAATTTGGTCACACACAGAAGGATGCACTCAAAGAGCTTCTCTCCCTAATGAGGAGATTGTTACAGACAACTTAGCAGCAAACAATGCACCATTTAGCAAGCTTCAAAGAGCCACAAATTAATTTCACATGAGAAAACGAGCTGACTTTGTAATCACACATTTGGGGAAATATGAAATAATACAAGATGATGTACAGGGTTTCGGTCTTAAATAAAAAATTAGTTAAATAGAAAAAAAAAAAGAGGTGACCAAAGAATCAATTTGCACCCTAAAGACATTTAATCAGATTCAGTGAGTATCTGGTCTGAGAGTAAAAGTAAGATTTATTTTCAACTCCTTGTATTTTTGAATACTGTTGATGCCTGTCTTTAAATAGGATAAGAAGAATATGGCAAGTGCGTCACCTCTTATTTCTTGCTCATTTCATTCCAAACCACTTTCAGCTTGCTGACCAAGCGCCTAGATTGCCCCGCCCCCTTTGCCCAGTTGGCCATGCGAATCTGCCAGGAGCCACTGCGGGCCGCTGCATCTGATCCAACTTTCACTTATAAACCTTCATAAATCCAAGATTTCTCTTTCATAGCATTTATAACCAAAGGTGCCTATCCACGTGTACCCTTGCTATCTTTTTCCTCCAAGGAACTGGAAGCACCAAGAGGGAATCACAGCTGTTTCATTCATCATTAAAGACTCTGCTGTCCCTATGAAACCGTAAAGAAATGCTATCCGTATGTAAACAAAAACAAAGGACGTGATGCGGATGTAGCAAAATAACTGGCTTCTATAAATTTAGTCTCATTTATAACAAAGTGCAAATCAAGAAGACAGCATATTCACCTATGAGATTAGAAACACCAAGAAGTTGTACTACACAGATGCCGACGATGTGTGGAAATTGGTACTCTGACATCACTCTAGTGAAAACTATCAAACTCTAAGTTGCATATATTTTTTATCCATGCTCACTCAAAAATAATCAGAAAATATTTTAAATATAAAATAAAACAGTGCTTTATACTAACAATTAAAAAAGTGTACAAACTAGTCTGGAGAGATACCTCAGCAGCATAAGTAACTGCCTGGCAAGTGCAAGGTACTGAGTTCGATCCCAGTATCACATGTTGTTCTGGCCCCAGAACCAGGCATGATGGCGCACACCTGTAATCCCAGCACTAGGGAGGTTGAGACAGGAGGATCACTCCGAGTCTGAACTGTATCTGTAGCAAGACCCTGTATCAAAAATGTTTTTAAAACATTTTTTAAAAAGTACAAACGTACTGTATACATTAGTGACGCCAGAAATAAACACTACAGATCATCAACTGGGAGCAGTTAAAAAGAACACCATTCATAAAATAGACCTCTTCAAAAGTTCAAAATACAAGTTTGAAAAGCATGGCAAAGCATTCATTAGTGTTATTATAAAAAACTAAACAATACAACAGAAAACAAGTTGATAACGATGTGGTGAAGGAAACCCATATCTGGCTTGTGTTGTAGAACGCAAAAGGCTAGTGATCACGGTGGAAATCACTACTGGGGTCTGCCAATAATTACACCTAAAATTACCCTATGGTCTAGCAATGCCACTTCTGTATACATACATAAGATAGAAAGGAGTCCAGCAGATTGTGAACACCCAACATTATTCACAGTAAATAAAAGGAAAAAAACCCAAATATTAATAGAAAAACAAATGGTTTGGACAAAACGTGACATATATATAATGAAATGTTGGAAGAAAATTTTGACGCATGCTGGGGCAACACAAAAAGTTGAATACTGCATAACTGATATGAAATACCAACAGTAGTTGAACTTATAAAGACAGAAAGTAGAATGGACATAAGCAAGATCTGAGAAGAAGGATGGAGAAAGATGGAGATTACCTTTCAATGGGTACAAAATCTCAGTTCAGAATAATGCAAAAGTTCCAGAATTGATGGTGGTAATGGCTGCGTGACAATGTGAATGCTTTAACGTCTTTGAACTATACACTTAAATATTTAATATTATTAAAGTCATAAATCTATGTTATGCAAAGTTGCCATAATGAAATAAAAGAATCACTTTTTAAAGAGCACCAAATTTGGCATGCAGTTTGTGTAAATGTACATGTGTGTCTGTACACATTTGTATATGCATGCATCTTCTATATACCTAGGGAATAAATCAATCTGGTCAGCTACTTCCTGTGGAATGGGGTAAAGCAACAAGAACACAGGAGAGGTTGAACTATTCCTATATTAGGTTATATTTAAAAGTAAATTTTTTAAATCTTCATAAATGTCTGGCCGGGGAGATAGCTCAGTGGAACAAGTGCTTGTGTAGCAAGTATAAGGTCTTGAGTTCCATCCCTGGTACCACCAAAAAAAAAAAAAAAAAAAAAATCTTCATAAATGTAAATGTTATATCCTGATTTCTTCTAAGTACTAAAAACTAACAAACTATAACCTAAAAGTACTCATGCTGTTTTATGAATATTTATCAAATTTGATGGTCTAGTTAGTAATTTCTGCAAAGTTTTAATAAGCAGGAAAGTATTTAATTTAAATATCTAACAGTATACTAAATATTACTTCACACAATTCTCATTCAAAATACACTGAAAAACACACAAGTCAAAGAATAAATTTAAAAGCTCATTCTTGTGCTAACCATAAACAGAAGTTTCTGGAAGGCAAAGTTTACCATGAACCTCTTTGCCAATAGAAGACATATATCACAGTATATACAGTTGTAGGTTTTTTCTAAAATATTTTAAATTGATAAATTACAATATAAAATATCTACTTTGAGGGCCAGCCAAATAGCTCAGAGGATTAAAGTGCCTGCAAGCAGGCGCAGGCAATAGGGGTTCAATCCCTGGGCCTGCTGTATTGGCCCCACCCCCAGGGCATGCTGAGACATTGACTAAGACTGGGTGTGAGGGTGCATGCCTGTAATCCCAGGGATTGGGAGGCTGAAAACAGGAGAATCACTGAGTCCAATCTGTGTAGTGAGACCCTATAGACCCCGTACTAAATACCTTTTTAAAAAAAATTTAAAAAGGGTCCAGTATATAGAAGTGCTTCCAGTCTTCCTAGAAATTTGGATAGGGTAAAAGGACAGACTCCATGAAGAGTTCGCTATCCTGGTTTCCTCAAAACAAACCCCTTCTAGAGTATACCTTTGCTGTTCTTTGCAGTCTAAGCTCACTCTGCACAGTTAGTTTTTCTCTATTCACTTTTGCTTTTGCAAATGAACTTTGCTACTGTTTTTTGATCATTTAGCTCAATTCTTTAAACCAAATGAAAAGAACCTAGAAATCAACTCCAGAAGGGGATAGGAGCACCAGAGAACCCTGCGACTTTTATTTGCTGCGCCATTTTTAGGGGACTACTTGGTAATATCCCTGACAAAAATAATTTGGGCATTCTGATTTATAACACAATAAATCAGTTTATTCTATTTTTAATCATTGCAAAATGGACTCATGCAATATTTCTTCTGCTGTATCTGACTATTTTGGCTTAATATGTTTGTAACATCCACCTATATTACAGTATACATCAATGATTTTTTATTTACTACGTGGCGATTCACTGCAAGAATATGCCACAGGTTTCAATCTATCATCTGGTTGGTAGACATTTGAACTGTTGGCAGTTTGGTGTTACTATGAATGAAATTTGCTATGAAAATATCTTTAGACAAGTAGAGATCAATACTAAAAATAAGGGCCAGAGAGACAGCTGTTACCGGACTAAACACCTGCTCACACAAGCGCAGGAACCAGGGTTTGATCCCCACCACCACATGCCACGCTAGCCCTGCCCCCAGGTGCATTGAACCGGCCAGCAAAACTGGATATGGTGGTGCATGCCTGTAATCCCAGTGCTGGGGAGGCTGAGACAGGAGGATCACTACAAATCTGAGCTGCGTAGGGAGACCCTGTACCAAACATATATCTATATTATATTGATATCGATATCTATATACTAAAGATAAAAATGTTATACCAAATGCTCCTTAATTTTGCCTGACAGCTACTATATTTTTGGACCCACTACTCAGAAATACTCTATTTTTAATTTTTTCCCCCTGCTTATTTAATGGGGTTATACTAGAAAGGTTAATGAACATATGACTTATTAATGTTTTTAGCCTCTTTACCAAACTATCAAAGAGTGATAGTTCATGAAACAACAAAACCCACCTGCCCTATGTGTCTCCTCCAGATTACTCCACATGAGATTTTTGATCCTTCTTGGGTAAATCTCCAGGAGTGGACCTCCTATGTCACAAAATATATATTCAAGTTTGGAGAATTCTTTGGGTACCTCTAGAAAATCATTCCACTTTACAAGCCCACCAGAAGCATTAAGAGATCCAGTTTCCACACATTCTTGCCACTCTTTACTGTCATTTTGTTTATTTTAGTTGTTCTAAAAGTGTCTTCTCATGAGAAACCTAAATTATTAATAAAGGGCAAAATAAAGGTAGACAACAGGAAGTAGGGAGACAGACCTTTCTCAAGTGAGAAGAGGCTCAAGAGATGGAGGGAGGATGAAGGAGGAGATGGGAAGGGGATTTTTAAAAAAATGTCTGGTGTCCATGGAAGGCCTTTAGATAGAAACTCTGAAGAGCATCTCTCACTGCTAGTCAACAACTCAACCCCTTTCAGCCTGAAGAAGCCAGAATGGTTATCATCCATTATTGCCTGATGGCAGATCTGGTTACTTCTTCAGAGGGGGTAATGTTGTAGGCAGCTGAGTTAGACAGAAATACAATAGGCAGTCAGACAGGACTGGGCCCTCAAAGAACCCAATATGGAAGGCAAGATACCCTACCACTGTGGAAGAGATGGGCCCCACTACTGTGGGCTAGACCTCAAGACAAAAAAATGTCAATGCAGCCACATACTTCCCTAGGGATAGATATTAGGAATTGATATTCTAAATAGGTATCAATCATTTTGAAAAAGCCAGGAATAGTTACTAACGCCACTCCCTACAAGAAAAATCTGTTCCACATTTATGCCTACTTGCTATGTGACTCACTCCTCCATTTGATTCTGATCTAATCGATGTTACCTGAGCAATTATGCTTGTAATCTCACTGGCTAGCCACAGTTCTAACCCACCTCATGCTCACCTAGAGTGTTGCCATGTTTCCCACCTTACACCCACCTCACCTCATGGTTTTGCTCTATAAAATCCTAGAAAAGGCAGGTTCCTTGGCAACCCACTCAGGTCCCCTTCTGTCCCTCTCTAGGACAGAAGCTTCCTTTCCCCCAGTAAACACATTCCGCTCATTAAACCAAGAATTACAGTGTATTATCTACATGGACCAACTCTACACAAGGATTATAAGTATTACATATACTAATAAAAATAAATAAAATACAAAACAAACAAAGATAGTTCAGGGGAATGGGGGGGCTCACTTAAAGAAAAACTCAGGGAAAAAAAAAGGTAAGATGGTTGAAAGATCAGGTCAGTAAGGAGTTTATATTTGCAGAAATGGAACAAAACCCAACGGTATGGTAAAGATAAATATTAACCAAGAGAAGCTGTTCGTGAACATCCAAAGTGTCCAGGTTCTAACCATCCCATGGGTTTCTACACTCCATGCTGTTCTTAAGAGGATCGGATGTGATGTAAAATACGTTCTAGTATCTCAGAGCTCAGAGTAGAACAATAAATAAGTACTAGGTAGTGATCAAAGAAAATGCTAAGAGTGACGTTTCAACTGCCTGACTTTCAAAATGTTCACATTTTAATGTTATAAGCATTATACAGCATTTACCTGTATTTAGCCAAAAAAAAAAAATCCAAATATGAAGCCCCAAAGAAAAGCCCAGCAGAAAATATCCAAACATGAAGCCTAAATACACACAGACAGAAAATGTGCTTATTACTTAATGGAAGGCAGCTTATTTTAAATCCATTGGATATGTTCTACATAGATATCATGACTATACTTGATTATTTGGAATCACATACACACACACACATACACACACACACACACACACACACACACAAACCAACAAACAAACACAGAAAAGCTAGATGTTATTTGCACGTATCCCTCTCTAGTTATCTAGATTTTCATTTTTAAAAGCTTATAGAGCCAAATACTACTGCCACAGGGGGGAAGAATCAAACAAGTCAGTGCTAGAATAGATTATGAGGATCATTTCAGTTATGTTTCTGTTAAGTTCCCACAATCAATTGGTATTCTTCAGGGACAATGAAAGCTTAGGTGGAACTCTACTGGAATTAACATGTTCTGCTCTGCAAAAGCCAGCTTGCAAATTTAGGTACAGACATTTAATCCATAGCTCATCTTCAAAACGGGAAAAACAAGCCATTGCATAAGCTTTATAGTAGTAGTCAAAAATTCTATTAGTAATGTCACTTGGTACAAGCTACGAATTTTAAATAACAGAAGCAAGTCTAAAGATCTGTTAAAGTTTGCCCAGAACTTACAGATGCTGCCTAGTTTAGGCAATTACCACCAGAGGATGTTTTGTTCAAGCTAGAAAACAATATGCTAATATTCTTCTAGTTCTACACACAAACGTAATAAGTTAATAAAAGTGAATATTTATAGATGCCAGGGAAAGAATTTTAGCAAATATTGATCAGGAGCACAACTCAATCCCCAAATGTAGTTATAAAGTATTTTTGTCTTCAACCAAATACTCTTAAGTATATACTTTCCGAGGCCAAAAAATAAAAAGTCAAGCAGCTCTCCAACTCTCCCTGGCATTACCAGTCCTCCCAGCTTACCATCCTCAATCTGTAGCACTGACTTGAATCACATGAAATTGCTGCTTTTGTCCACCAAAGGTGGTCAAATATCGATAACTTTCTACCGTTCATCCTCACTACAATGGCCAACAGAATAAAAAGAGCTTGCATCCAACAGAAAATACACACACACACACACACACACACACACACTGGTATCTACCTGTCTTACAAGTCACACAAAAAGAAAGCTAGCCCGAGGCTCAACAGCTTTGCCAAAGAAACAGATGTCCAGAGATAGCATATTCTAGGCGTGGCACTGTTTATAGCACCAAAAGCTCTAAAAGGCTGGTCACTACACCCTTCCCCAGACTGCCCAGTGTTCTCCTCGTTGCTCCCCTCCTCCTCACGTGGGGTCCTGTTATAGCCCAGGTGCCTTCCCTAGCTGCCAGCTCCCTGATGCTCCTGCTTCTCCCAGGATCTAGTTCTCTAGAAAAAAATGTTACGCTAGCTTTCTTGTTTGCAAGCAACACAAATGGACTCTGGAAAGAAAATGTGTTAGGGAATGTTTCTGGGCAAAAATATTTGAAGACAAAGTTCAAAGTCCAGGCTCGACAAAGTGTTGGAGGAAAACGAAGCCCTATTGTAAGGCCCATAGGACCCAAGTGATGGGGCGAGCGAGCCTCACAAAGTGCGGGTGCTAGAAGAAACAACTGCAGACTCCCCCAGGTCTGCAACCCTCCCTTCCATCAGCCTGTACTTCATTGTCCAAAGATTCAAGGCCCTGGGAATTAAAATGCAGATGAAGCGAGTACAGTCCCTGGCTGACCTGGCTGACCAAGGAGAGGAAGATGGAGGAGGCAACTTCTCTGCTGACAGTTTCCCAGAGGAAATAGGATGAAGTAGATGCTGACCAGACAGTATTAACAAAACAAGGAAACCCACAATCTCTGATTAGAAAAGGAAGGGCTTTTCAGGAAGTCACACTCTGATGGGGACAAATTCCAGGTCTGAATCAAGTTGTTTTTGCTTAGAGATGAATAAAAGGTGGAAAATATTTGACCTAAGGGACAATAATATAAAGGAGGGTGAATTAAAATTACCAAAGTCAGCAGAGACACTAAATCCAAGGAAAGAAGAGGGAAGAATCCTTGAGCAGAACCTTCCAAAATGCAGTGAATGAAACAAAGAAATCAGAATAGCCATATGAGATTATACTTAATCACCATATAATTGAGTGTTAAAGCAAAAGAAACGGAAGCACTAACTCAACCACAGAAAGCATATGCTGAGAATGTGTCTGAACTGACAGATGGAAAACAATCAAAAGTTATCCATACCTAGTTATATATCTCCAGGAAAATTTAGAACTTTGTCGATAACTTTGTTTTCAATCCTAAAAGTATCTGTGCACAGAGAAAAAAAAAAAAAAAAAAAAAAAAAAAAAAAAAAAACAAAACTTCAATGAAGCTTTGAAAGATAGAACAGAAATATACATTTTATAATTACCTCGCCTATTAAAAGATTCAGCATCTCAAAATGACTCCAGAAATAAAAATTATGTAGCATCTAAGTGGAAAATAAAACTAAAAAGCAAGAGTCACTGATATTTATTGGGGATTTAAATATGTGTTCATCCAGCTGGAAGGGTATCTCAGTAGTAGAGTGCAAGTCTACCATGTGGAAGGCCCTAAGTTCTATCTCTAGGACTACAAATAAATAAAATTTTAAAATAAAAATGCTCCAGACATGTGCTAGGCATCTTATTTGTATTCATTCAATCCTCTTAAAAATCAAACAATACACACGCCAATATTATTTCCATTTGCCAAATAAAGCCACCAGGGACAGCAAAATTAAGTACTTTGGCCCAGTTCCACAGTAGACAGAAATGAGAGGACTTCAACCCAGACAGCTTCAGACAACCTGGCCTCAGTGCTTCTCCACCATTCCAAGCTACCTCATGAAAAATTCATCATTGAAAGGAGAAAAGAATGTAGTTTGTCAATGATAAAGATAAAATTAATGATGAAGAAAAAGAAATACCAGCCTGGGAGTGCCCAGGGTCTTACAACTTCTGTTCCATACCCGATGTTTAGGAAATGTCTGTTCAACAAATGAATGAAAGAGAGAGACAGAGACAGAGACAGACAGAGAGACAGAGACAGAGAGACAAAGACACAGAGACAGAGACACAGAGAGAGAGACAGAGAAAGACAGAGAGACAGAGAGAGAGAGAGAGAGAGAGAGAGAGAGAGAGAGAGAGAGAGAGAGAATGTACACTAGTAAAGATGCAAATAGATCAAGAAAGAAAAAGAAAACAAAAATAAAAGGTAATGAGAGAACAGTAGCAAAAAACAAGTGTAGTCAATTATGCTACAAACACTTATTTTTAAAATTGGAGTTTGTTTCCAAATGATTGATCATATCAGGGAAGAAACTCTGCAGTGCTGATGTGCAATTTAGCCCCGTGGAGACACTGAAGGAAAAGCAGGTAACTGCATCCGGTCCTCGGTGCAGACCCTGTAGGAAGACAAACCTGTGCACACACCCCACGCCCGCCAGCCCCCCGGCTCATCCCATGCTGTGAGTCACTCATCCACGCCCACTGCACCCCTTCCCCTCACACTGCAGGAAACATGCTTGCAACAGTTTCATGGCAGCGATCTGTGCTCCTTCCAGCACCCACTTCCACGAGTAAGCCTGCAGGGGTTTCTCAAGATAAGCTGGGGTACCTTTTGGAACACTTACACATTTAGCCAATGTGACATATGTAAAACTGGACCAGTCCATGTGTGTGCACGTGTGTGTGTCACTGAGAAAAGTGTGGAGCGCTGGGCCCCACGCCATTGTTTCTACAAGCTCTTGTTATTTTATTGTGCTTTTATTGTGCAATTCAGCACGGCAGCGACGCTTCAGAACAGTGCATGATAGTATAAGTGCACACAGATAAAAACAGTAATTATAAGACTGAATTAATAGGCATCAAAATCTAAATTCTAACAAAGTTAGTAATCACTGGTTATACATTAAAAAGCACACCAAATATCTAAAAAATGAAAAATGTACAGTACATACTCTCTGACCCTACAATACTAAAGCTAGTTCCTACTCAAATACAGTTTGGAAAAAATCGCACTTTTAAGTTGAAGGCTATTTTTCTAATAAATTCAAGTCAAAGACAAAATTGTAAATATAATAGGATATTGAGAAAAATATAATAATGATAAAAATGACATAAAAATTTCAAAGCCAGTTACAATGCCAAAAGGCAAACATGGAGACAGAGGTACTTGTCTTATTAAAATTAATGGATGGACCAGGGAGGTAGCTCAGTAGAGTAAGCACCTGCCTGCCAAGTGCAGGGTCCTGAGTTCAATCCCTAGTACTGAAAAAAAAAAAAAAAAAAAAATTTAATGGATTGGCCCATTTAGCTTTAGTGGAAGCAGGTCAGAGGAATTGGGAAAGATGAAAAGCAGAAGGGTCAGGGGTTAAACAAAATAAAATAAACATGCATAGGTTCTAGAGGTGAGGTTGTGGACAAAATCCAGCAAAACATAAATAAAAGCTTTAGCCCATGGAATAAAGAAAAAAAAATTTTAAAGCAATATGAAAGCAAAAATAGCTACAGACAGAATACATTCCCAGAATCTGAACAACAAGTAACCGGAGGGAAATGGCGACCGCCCTGCTGCTGTGGCCACAGAAGTGCCCCCTGGGTCCTCCTCAGTACCCCAGTGCCAACAGTCTTCCCTTCTGCACTTTCCTAGCCAGCAGACAAGCATCTTAAACCAGCTTGGTGGGGGGGGGGGGGAATTCTCCAATGAATACAACAGAAATCAATCCTCCCCACAATTATCTTTAAATGTTTATGTTAATTTCCATCAAAGTCCAATTTTTTTTTTTAATGACTTGGAAGAACTTAACAAATTAATTCTAAAGTTATGGGGAAATGAAATCATCACTCATTGAAAGAATTTTCCAATAAAGACAGACAAGGGAAGATCTGCATGTCAGCTGAAGAGCCGTAGAGTAAGCCACAACGACAGTCAACAGAAAAGTCCTCAGAATGGGCCAGGAACCCCAGAAATAGGCAGAGTAAAGATGGTGCCAAAGCAGCAGAAAAAAACATTATTCCAATCTAAATCTTAACCTTACAGAGGCAACAAAGTATGCCAAGAACACAACCTCTGGGGTTAACAGCCTGGACGGACGGAATGCCAGCGCCACCATGCATAGCAAGGGACACCTGGCTAAATCAGGGTCCCGATCTCTAAAATGAGGTGGCTGCACCTGCTCTACATATAATCGCTGAGCGAATTCTCAGTTACAGTGTGTAAGGACTGTACTCCCAACACTGACTTATACACTAAGGGCCCCACAAGGGATGCTACATGAATAAAACAATTCACGAAAACAAAATTCATACTTCCTAGCAGCATGAGTATTTGGTGATCAAAGATATTCCTATCATGCCAGATATTAAAAAATAAATAAATTTCAGAGTTTCAAAAAGCAAATGATAAAAAAATGAACATAAGGAAAGAAAGGACTGTTTGAACTGTGGTTGGGTAAAGACCTAACAGTCACAGTAAAAGTTGTATCAGGCCGGCCAGATAGCTCAGGGGATTAAAGCTCCTGCTTAGGCAGATGCAGGAACCAGTTCAATCCCAGCCTGCAGTGCTGGCCCCGCCCCTGGTGCATGCTGAGACAGCGACTGAGACCAGGTGGCCTGTGCCTGTAATCCCAGCACAAGGGGGGTGGGGGTTAAAAGCTGTATTAAAAGAAAACAGATAAACAGACTTAAATGCATAAAATGTTAAAGTCTGTATATCACAGACTAATAATTAGGAAGAAAATAAAAACATTAGAAAAAATACATACCTACAAAAAGGTATAATCAATCAAGTGATTAAACAACTTTGTTATATATGACAAAATATGCAACACTGTTAACAATCAGAAATATCAATTTAAATATTTTTCAGTCATCAAACTGGCCAAGATTATCAAAAACTCTTACCAGTAGCCAGTAAGTTCAACTGATATATTTCTCAATGGAAGGTTGAAAAATATACCACAACAACTTTTCAAAAGGTCACTGTGACTATACACTTTAAAAAGAATTTTATTATTAAGCTCCTTTAACGTAGCAATTCCATTTTCTAGGACAAAGTTGGAAACAAGAATTTCAATGGAAAAATTCTGATTTGCTTTGTTAAGAGATGAACCAAAATCAATTTTAAAAGGATATAGAAAAAACATAGTAAGTTTCAGATAGAAAGCTAAAAATTCAATATTTATTTCACTGTACAATTAGTCTAGTATTACCAAATTTCAAAAAAGTTTTAAAACAAACCTTTTCACAGCTTCCTTCTTCGGAATATCTATAATATCCCACCATTTTGAAAGGTAAGAGATTTCAGACCACATAAATTTCCTGCTTGAATCTTCTTTCAGCTTTAGGACCATGTTATTAAAAATATACTGAGTCTTGTCTCTAAAGTAGTCATTGAAAGTCTTCAACCAACCTAAATCAAGACACAAATACACCACAAAGGTCTGATTCATGTGGCCGATTTCAACTCAATCACATTCCATTGCATTACCTTTGGACACCCTTAGATCTTTCATTCATATAAAACAGATTTGAAAATTTACCAAGTGCTTTTAATTAATGAAACTTTTTTGTTGACATGAGACTCAAAATCCCACTAACACTAAAATAATAAACACACTAAAAACTACACAAAAATTCAGACAAAAATGAGAAAAAAGATATGTTGTATCCCATAATGTCACAAATACAATTTTCCACTCAATGAATAAAGCTACACCTAAAAAGATGTAAGTACTCTATAAACAAAACCTAAAATCTAGCAATAGAATAATGTTGTAATTGCACCACTAATACACATACTGAGAAACAGAATTTATTTGTTCCCAAAGAGTAAATTACTCAATTTTTGGAAGCACAAAGTAGCACTAATCAAGGAATAAATGTGTGTGCTTCTACCTATAATTTTTTCCAAACAGAATTATAAGTGTTGACAACTTGGTTCTCTTGATTTTTTCCCTACTTCTCAAATATCCTGGAAATTTTACCTAAAGATACCAGCAAATGGCTACAGGTCCAAACATCAAGGTAAAAACATATACAGCCACCAATGTGGTAGACACAGCAGAAACTCCAGAAAATAACTTCTTTGTATCTATACAAATAAGAATTCTAGATAAAATATTTCTTACAGGACTGTCACAATCTGGGACAGTAATAGGATGCTCTGCCATCAAAGAATGCTTCTTATATAATTCAACTCATACAGTTGAACTTATAATTCAACTAACTGAAACCTGTGTTTACAGAAAACTCAAAGATACCTCACAAAACAATGGTTTGTGAAGAATCTCATTTTGCTTCATGAAGGTACTGACCTGGAGCCCTGCCCTAGCAGCCACATCTGGAGTCCCAGGAATAGGAAGAGGAAACTAAACCTACCCTTAAATAGGGATGCTCTAGCTCCTGGCCACCCATGCCAAAAATGCACAGACCTGACCCCGAAATATGATACAGTACCTAACAAACATTAGCTATTGTTTTTACTATAAACATCATCATCAGTTAACTGTCCTCTTCCCATCTGTACAATACTCCCAAAATTGTTATACAGATTCAATGCAATCCCAATTAAAGTAGCATCAGTATACCTCAGAGATCTAGAAAAAAAAAATTCCTAAAATTCATCTGGCACTAGCAGAGACCTAGAATAGCAAAAGCAATCCTGGGTTACAAAGGAAAGGCAGGAGGCATCACAATTCCTGACTTGAAATTATACAACAAAGCTATTGTCATAAAATCAGCATGGCACTGACAAACAACAGTCCTGAGGATCAATGCAAGAGGATTTAGACAAAACTACAAAAACACCCAGCCACCCTATCTTTGACAAAGGGACCAAATATGTTCATTGGAAAAAAAAAAAAAAGCCTCTTTAATAAATGGTGCTATAAATACTGGCTTTCCATATGCCGAAGGCTTCAAATAGATCCATGTCTATCACCACACACAAATCTACAGTCAAAATGGATCAAATATTTAAATATTAAGACTGAAACACTAAATCCTCTGAAAGAGAAAGTAAGTAGAAACCTTAAGGACAGAGGGCCAGGTAAAAAGTTCATGAACAAAAATCAAACTGCACAGGAAATACTTCAAAGAATCAACAATTGGGATCTCATTTTTTTTTTTAAGTTTCTGCACATCAAAAGAAATTACAAACAGAGGGGCCAGGGAGACGTCCCAGTAGAATAAGTGCTTCCCTGGCCAAGTGCAAGGGCCTGAGTTCAATCCCTGGTTCCACTATAAAAATAAATAAATAAATAAATAAATAAATAAAATTGTATATAAATGGATGCAGCTAGAGACTATATTAGTAAGTGAAATAAATCAGATCTACATGTGCAAACATCATATTATCTTGCTAATATCAGACCTTGAAAGAGTAACTAAAATTGAAAGAGTATCATAGATATTGTGAAAAGGAAAGAAATTTGTTCAATGGGAAGGAAAAAACAGGGACAAACGAAAAAAGGGAAAAAAGATACATTTAGGTATATATACTGAATGGTTTGGATAAATTCCTTTTGAATTTCTTACAATATTTTTGTTATTGCTTTGTTTTATCTTTAAGCACATCTTGCATGTGTATAACTGGTGAGCTGAGCAACTAATCTGAAGACAGCATCATGTAATACAGCAACCTATTAGTTTGTTTAGTGAAATTCTATATTGCTTCCAGTGCTGTTTTTTTTTTTTTAACTATTCTTGTGTTCTTTTAAAAATAAATAAATAAAACCAGGTAAAAGGAAAATTTAAAAAGGCATTGTAATACTTACTTTCAAATGTATAAAGTTAAAACATTTAAATAAACTGTTCCACATTTTTAAAATACTGGTTACTCACAAGTGATTTTCACAACTTCAATTAATACAAAATTTACTCTTTGCCTCCTAACTCCTACCACCTCAGACTGCGACTGTATTTGGAAATACAGTCTTTTAGAGGCAATTAAGGCAAAATAAGGTCATGGAGGTAGATCATCATCCAACATGACCTGTACGTTTATGTAAGAGACTAGGGCACTGACACAGAGTCTATCTGAAGACAAGAGAGAAAAGAGCACCCTTCATAAACCAAAGAAAAGAGCCCTCACATAAACTAGACCTGCAGACGTGCAATCTTGAACTTTAGCCTCTAGAGTGGTGAGGAAATCATTTTGGTTGTTTAAATCACCACGGAGTCTGTGGCACTCTGTTACAGCAGCCCTGTGGACCCCAAGCAGCCTTGGAACAAGCTGGTGTGCTGACCATTCCAAACATAGACTGTAACGAGGGGAGAAGGCATCTTCTCACGCAGCATAATAATATTTAATTTAATAAGCCACAATCTACAGCTGCCCACATATTAAATTAAGAAATCAAACCTATAAGCAAAAATAACTCTGTAGCATGCTGGTATTCTATAAGTATAACAAGAACTATGTAATTTACTTAAATAGTTCTGTTGGAATTACCATCTTGAAATATCACGTATACCTTTTACCTTGATTTTAGCAAAGGTTGAAAGTAATTCTTACTTGGCTACCAATCAAATTAGAAAACTATGATCAGCAGAGTATCTACAAAATTATTCTTTTAATTCCAGTCATGCATAAAAGCAAATTTAGCATGAGTAGTCTTTATAAAATTAATAAGTAAAAGGTGTTGTAGGAGTATACTTATTTCTAGCAATTATAATTTGTTACAAACTAAAATCATTTCCAAGACTATCCAGAGTTTTCAAAGAAAACACATTAACTGGTTAATCTACTTTGCTTTCAATATTTCATTTGCCCTTCAACAATTACCTGGAAAATATGTCAAAGATATTTACATGAGTCAAAATACAAGCTCAGAGATGTCAACTTAAAAGCTTTCCATAAAGCTCATCTATAACAGATACTAATACAGCTACAAAATAGCACAATTAATGGAAATGAACTGAAAGATAGCCTCTTGCAACTTTCGATATTGAGTAATATAATAGTAAATTAGCTTTTATTGCTCTTACACAATAGAGTAATCAAATATTCCCATTTACACAGAATTGGTCCTTTCTTTTTCTAAATTACTGTAAAAACTACAATGGTATATTAAGATGAAAACAATCAGAAAGACAGTATTTTCTGACAAGTTGTATGAGATAAATTTTTGTGATATAAAATCATATTCCTACTTCTAGGTTTAATAATCTTAGAACACTGAGTTGCAAGCTAATTTAAGTAAGTGGTCAATTCATAGCTTCTTCCTTTCCCTTGAATACACTTGGAAATTGAACGAGGACTGAAACAGCATTAAGAATAACTTCCAATTTATTCTTTTTCCCTTTAACAACACCACTACCTGCAAAAGAGCTAATAGCTATTTTAAATAAGTAGAGAAATATCTAAAACAAAGAGCAAATGACTAGAAGTTCTATATAGGAGTTACCAATCCAAATTCAATATCCTATTGTACTAAGTTCTAAAACTTAAAAAGAAAAAAAAACTAATAAATTTGAAAACTCTATTGCTTGATTTCAATGTGTATGAACAATTAATTTTGTGTGTGTATTTTAGGGTAGGGTCTACAGGATGTTCAGGGTCTCATTAGTAGATCGGACTCACAGTGATCCGCCTGTTTACAGCCTCCCAAGAGCTGGGATTACAGGCACGCGCCACCACGCCCAGTCTCAACTGCCAATCAGCGTGCCCCAGGGGCGGGGCCAGGGCTGGCATGGCAGGCTGGGGATCAAACTCTGGGACCTGCTTGTAGGCGCTTTAATCTGCTGAGCTATTTAGCTGGCCTTTGTATGAACAATTAAGCACCTACTAATTATATATTAACAAAACACCTACTAATTATGTATTAAGAAATCACAAAATTAAAAAAATACATTTTTTATTTTTAAATTTTGGACTCTTGGCTATAATAGCTCAGAAGCCTGCAGAGATTTGATCCTCTTTAGAAACGCCTTTTAGTTCACTCTTTGGCATACGCAGTTACCACCCCGAGTACTTGGTTGTAACAGGCAAGCAGCCTAAACCCTGGCTGTGGAAGGATCTCCCCGTCTTTCCTTCGACCATCCCGCTTTACAAAGCACAAACCCACAGGACAAAGAACTGTGCAAGAAGAGCCTGCCTGGCCCTTCTGAAATGTGTGTCCTACAGCCCCACCCTGGGCGGGACAGCCTAGCAGCACCCTTCTGGCGGCCCTTCCTCATGGGGCCCTCAGGCCTGCAGGGGCGAGCCCCAGGTGGAAGGCCTACAGACGAGCGTCGTGCTCTCCACAGGCAGAGCGCCTGCTGGTGGCGGAGGACACCAGGTCTGGCAGAGAACGGAGAAGGGGGCTCACGCCGTGCGGGCTGGCTCTTCTAGACACTGCTGCAGCTCAGGGGAAACTGGACAGTAAGCAAGAAGCCCACACTCAAGTCTTCCACATCACTGACCTATTTCTACTTTTATTTTCTTTCTTCTACCATTTTTAATAAATCTGTTACACGGATCTGTTAACTTTTAAATATTTAAACACAGGGCATGTGGGCCTCAGTGTCCTTTCGCCCCAGATCCTAATTTTAGAAGGAAGGTCGGGCATACACTGCTACCCAAACTTCAAAGCAGCCGATTCTCAGGCGTCTACCACCTGGTGCAAAGCTACAGGAGCAGCGGCTCGTGGGTGCGCGCTGGGCAGGTGAATGGAGACCCGACACAGCAGGCGCGTGCGTGGAGCACGAATGGAAGTTATTCATTCCACCAGAAGTGAAACCAAAGGCAAAACAACAACAAAAAACCCTATAAATTTAATATGTTCACAGTCTATTCTGATGCTAACTTAATAATCTTTCTCCAATATTTCCAAATTTCTGCAACTTTTAGAATGGAGCAGTACTGGGAATTGAACCTAGAGCCTTTACATTAAGCTATGGGGAGAGGGGCACTATGTGAAAATCCCTCTCAATCCCTTTGTTTAAATTTTGAGACAAGTTCTTACTAAATCGCTAAGTTGTCCAGGTTGGACTCGAACTCGAAATCGTCCTGCCTCAGCCTAGATTTCTGTAATATTTGTATTTTTAAAAGGGCTATTAGTTCTAAAATGTTTTAAAACTTCTATCCTAAAAAGATATACTTCTGGAAAAAAGTACTGTTAGGCTAGTATGATTTTAGTTGTGATAGTAATTTCATAAAATGAAACAGGAATTCTGCTCAGAAGTAAATTAAGCACAAACTTGTAGTAAAAAGCATAGAAAGAATTTGTCAAAAATAATTATAGTCAAATAAATATTTTATTGCTGATAAATATTTGTAACATACAACTTGAGCCCTGATTTTTTTTCCATTTTCACGTGGTAATAGCCTCAAATTTAAAATAAATACAGAGCCTATCAATGAAAAGCTTTTATTTTAGTAATTAAGCTATTCCACATCAATAATCAATCAATAGGCTTTTTGCATCGCCTGTTAATCTTTCACTATTTGACTATAACATCTATTCTTAGACTTAAGGAATGACATATAATTTTAATTGATATTATTACTTTTACTCAAATACGCAGCTGATTAATTTTAATTCCAAGGTTTCTATTGCAAGTAAGGCTTGTTTTCCCTCTTGATAAACTGTTAAAGAGTTTTAATTAACATTCTAGTTTACTCGTTCAAACACATCCTAAGTATCTAATAAGGGCAAAGCAATAATGCAAAGCTAAATGAAAACAAATCCTACAATGAAAATAAGAACAAAATGCTGTGGGAATAAAGAAATGGTGAAGTCTCACCGGAATAACAGAACAGAGATTCTTAGGCCAGTCAGCATATCTGGGCAGAGGAAAGGCATGTGGAAAAGATGCGAAACCTCGAAGGGGCATGACCATTGCCAAGCACATCAGGCGGTCGGTACAGCTGTGCCGCACAACACATCGTGGGAATATGGTAAGAAAGAGATCAAAATAGAAGTAGAGGAGAGATACTAAAAGTTTCTAAATCACTCAAGTTTCTTAGAGAAAATCAGAACAAAGGAAGTTAAGGTTTTCTGATTCGTGCTTTCAAAACTAACCTGTTTCAAGAGTATAAAGAATAGACTAAATAGAAACAGAGAAACAGAAATGAGACTGTTGCAATAATCCTGTTTAAAAAAAAAATTGTTATTAAGGGCAGCACATAACAGACCCAGGTAATAAGAGGCTATAGTGGAAGGTAAAATGAAGAAAACTTAGCAACCAGCTGAAGGTTCCAAAAGATTAGGAAACAGTCAAAGACAAAGCTGCCATTTCTACAGCCTGTACGTTCTCGGAGACCTGTACATCTGCTGATTCCTTTAAAATGCTTCTCAACTCATGTTTCCAAAATCAGCCAACCTTTGGATTCCAGGTGATTCACTGTCATCTAGCAGTTTCCTAAGCATATCAGCTTCACTCTAAGTTATTTGATATAGAGCTTTTTAAATCCACGTAAGATGCTGTCACTGGAAATTTTATCCAAAACCACAAGAACAAATTTGCATTACGGTCAGGACTCGTGGCCCTGGTTCATCCGTTAGCCTATGATGTCCACCTGTGACCCCTGACTGTGTTCTTTTCTAAGTGTCCGTTAGAGACCTGCACATCTTGAAATCTGATACTTGCAACTGAGATCAGCCTCCAAAGTAATATCTAAACCTGTACTACAGTTATCCCCCTTTCTTAATAAAGACTCCACTTGTGAGGGCCTACTAATGCCAGCTGAGGACACTTGAAGCCTTAGACGTCTTCCCTGAGTCAAGCCTACTGGCTTGAAATAATGAAAAGTCTATCTAAAAAATAAAAGGTATTTCCTCAGGGTGCATGAGTGGACTACTCAGCCTTCCGGTCAAGCACGCTGATCAAATGATCAAAGTTCCTACAAAAACCAGCTTTAAAATCAGCAAAATGTTTCTTCTAAGTCACTTTCTAATTATAAAAACACATAGCTAAGGGAAAATTATTTACTACCTTATGTATTAAAAGAGTATTTATGGAAGAATATCAATTTCAATAACAAAGGACCAGAAAAATCAAAAAGAAGAAATAGGGATAAAATGTTCATGTATGCAAAAGTTAATAAAATCATTTCTATCATTAATAATACTAAAGTAGATGACACATAGCCTGGCCATGCTTAAAAAAGACCTTTCTGCTAGATGCTCTGTCTGGTTTTGGAGGTGCCACCCACAAAAACAATGACATTTGACAACTGTTTCAAGTCCTAACTCTGGAGCCCCAGTCTCCTGAGTTCACACCCAGTTCCACCATGGACAGATCACTTGTCCTCTCTCCTGTCACTTTTCTTATCTATGAAATGAGTGTAATAACAGGATTCTGTCATAAATTGCTAAGTAATGGTTGATAGTATAAAAACGCCTGGATCAAAACCATGCTAAATTCTCAAGGTGGCAGTAATTATTTTTACTGGCAGGGCACTGGTGAGCTGTGAAATACCCAGACAGAACATTCTGAAATCAGGGCAATCAGAAGATGCTTCAGCAACCATCTCCATGAGCCAGTGAATACATGTGTTCCTCATGGAAGGAAGCCCAATGAGGGCCCAAAGCACCTGCATTTTCTTCCTCTAAGAAAGGAACCCCAGAGCTGGGAGATAGCTTGGCAGGCTAAGCGCCTGCCTGGCAAGCACAAGGAAAACAGTATGGTGGCACATGCCTATGATCCCAGCTCTGGGGAGGCTGACACAGGAGGATCACTATGAGTTCAAGCTGTGTAGCAAGACCCTGTACCAAGTAAATAAATAAACAAAATCAGATAAAAATAAAAGAGGAACCCCAACACACAAATTTTAAGTAGCTCTTAAAAACAGAACTTGGGTCTAGGTGTGGTGGCACACACCTGTAAATCCAGCACTTGGGAGGCTGAGGCAGGAGGATCATTGTGAGTTAGAGACCAGCCTGGACTACAAAGTGAGCTCATGGCCAGCCTGCACTGGGAGACCCTATATTTCAAAAAAAAAAAAAAAAAAAAAAAAAAAACAAAAAAAAACAACTCTATGTATGTAATTTGTTTTTTTTGTTTTTTTGGTACCGGGTATGGAACTTGGCAGTCAGGCACTTATGCCGCTGAGTTATCACCCCAGCCCCTGCAGTTTAATTCTTAAGTGGACTCAGTCTCTTAACAAGGTTGCCAGATAAAATACAGAATGTAAGTTAAATTTGAATTTCAGATAAATAATAAACATTTAGGGTAAGTTATGTCCCGTGTAACATCTGGGATACATATATCCACTAAAAAACTATTAATAGCTTATTCAAATTTAACTGAGTATCCTATATTTTTACTTGCTGTCTGACAACTCTATTAGCAATATGCTACATTGCCTAGTGCCCATAAAGCAAGAAGAGAAGAAACAGAATCATTGTGATTAAATAAAGTACCTTAAGAGACAATATGATAAATGCAAAGAGCATAGATTTTAGCATCAGACAAATGGGAAATGAAAATTCACCAGCCTCTGGGAATTTATAATTGGCTGACACTGAGCAAACTGCTACCTCCTACCCCAGCCTCGCTGCTCTCAGCTGTTCAGCATGGCTTAGTCAAGCCCCTCCTCCTCCCCATATGGGACGGGCAACGAATGCTAACTCTCAGTTCTTCCAATACTGTGTGAGCTCCGAAAATTCAAAGGCCCCAACGTGGCTGTCAAAGCCAAGAATCCACTTTATGGGTGCAGCTAAACCAAAGAAAGGATTTCTCAAACGTGGTCCACACAGACCTCTCCTACTGATCTTCCACACAGTGGCTTCTTTGGCAAGCAGCTTTCCGCTACCACCACTTTCCATCTAGAGACCCCAGCCAAAGAAAGACAGCTAACCCAAACAGTCTGCAAACTCTGCCTGTGCACGACCATACCTGAATAGAAATGTTTGGAACTAACATCACACTGTGACTTCTTCACATTTTTATGCTTTAAAACCATTTTTAGAAAGAGGATTGATACATTCATTTCAAAAGATCCCATAATACTCCATGCAAAACTCTTCTTAGCTTAAAAAGATGCTGAAAAAAATCCAAGCTATTCACTCAATCAATAAGCAAATCCTTTAAAATGCATAAAAGGAAATAATTTTCCATATAACTTGTGGGATTAAGGTCTTCCTCCTGTTTCAGAGTCATACTACCACATGGGGGATTATTTTTCTAATGTTCGTTTTACAAATTGCTGAACTAACAATATGCTGTTCAACCTTCCATTAAGTATACCTTATCTTTTCTCTACAGGCTGTGATTTCTTTGAAGGAAAATTAACTAAATATTTCAGCAGTTTAACTAGTGGGAAGCAAAGAATTAAGATTGCAGATACAAAGGTGCTGTAATAGTATTTTAATCAGCTTATTAAGTACGACATGAACATGTATCAATCAACTAACATTTAATTTCATGGTCTATGATTCAAAACTTTTCAAAAGCATTACAGTACAAAGTTATCGGCATTTACCTAACAATTCTTTCCCAATTTTGTTTTAACTCATGGAAATCATTTAAATGTCATATAACAATTGTTACATGTCCTTATAGACTGAGAAAAAGACCTAATCAGGAATTTTATTAAAATATCAACATTTGTTTGAAATTCAGATTTACTTACAGGATATTATGAAATCAGCCCATAAGGAAAAACAACCTTACATTTATAGCTATATTCAAAAGTTTATTTCAAATCTTTCTATCCCTAACAGACATAATACAATAATGGAACTTTTAAAATAGAGATATACAATTTCTTTTAAATTGTTGCTGCAGACATGCAAACAAACCTCTGTGAATCCATTTAGAAAACAAACTGCCTAACGGAACTTTAAGAGTCGTCTCCAAAGATTTCCCATCGGAAGCACATTTTGACTGTGAACATGTGTCTTTCTGATGTGTGTATTAATACAGTGATTTTGCATGTTTTGGATGATTCTGTTTTCCACAGAATAATTTATCAACATTCTATTTTTGTTAAGAAACAGTAACAATTATTTTAAAAAGTCAGCAGGTTCTTTCCTCCAGCATTTTGCTTGATGGCAAAAATTGTTTCAGTTTTCAAAGACCTGCTTTTGACCATTATTTTTAACTCAAGTGGAAAAGGGCCTGAGGGTAAGGGTCATTAACATCTTTTACTAAGACAAAAAGATTCCAACGTGGTTGCTAGGATACCAATGGGCAGATTCATTTATTGCAGTCAGAAACAGTTATTAGGGATGTCCTCTCACAAAACGACATATTAACTACCACAGGAACCACAATGCAAACAAACACAGAAATCTAAAAGGCAAGGGCAATCCCTGCCCTCAAACAGCTTAATATTGTCTGGTGCTAGTATATAAAGTACAAAGTGCATTTTAAATATTTTTTTTCCAAGAAATAGAAATAAAACAGAAGAGAAGAAGAAAGTTAAAGAAAAACAAAGGCCAAAGAACAGGTCAAGTATTCCACCCTGCTCTGGAGAGTTAAAATCATTATTAGTTCACTGACTTACAGAACTGAATCATAATTCCGTACTTCGTTCTAAGTAGTGCTCCACGCATTCCACACACATCAGTTAATAAGACCTAGTTCTGGCCCTTATTCAACCTACAAGTCAGGGAGCAGATCAAGCAGAGTGCTACATATCCCTATACCTCAGTGTATGTGCAAGAGAGTGTGTGTGTGTGTGTGTGTGTACGCATGCACGCACGCCTGTGCATCTGCAGGCGTACAGCACACAGATACAGTACAGAGGCATTAAGACAGGCAAGAGAAGGCCTTACATATTCAACTATCACAACTCTATGTCAGCTATGGACTAGGCATTTGGAACAGTCTGGCACATGATCTCCGCCACTCATGTTTGCTCTAGTCAAACATCCAAGGAAAACAACAGGAAACACACCGGTGCCCCTTGCTACCTGTGCACACCTTTACTGAGAATAGTGAGCCAACCTCCAGTGGTAACTGCAAGCATTAGATCTTTAGCAAACACGCAGCACCCTGCTGGGTAAGCCATAGATTTTACTAAGTGCCCATGTGCTGGATGACAAGGAGGTTGGTGGAAATTAAGGAGGGCAGAAAAGGGAAAAGATAATGAAGGTCTTTAAAAATAAATAAATAAATAAATAAATAAATAAATATTGGAGAGAATCCAGCTCAAATCAAGTGTCCAGATCCAAAGTCATATTTTCCTAGAATTACAAAGGAATATATGCCAAGAAACTACTTGGAAAGAATATAAGTCAAAAACAAATGCATATTGGGAAAACTGTCAAGAGTACGGAGGAGATGGGTGGTGCTCTGATAGAAGACAGCAAAATTGAAAGACACTGACAAAAGGAATAAACAAAAGCATGACCAAGTCCTTCAAAAGAAGTCTTCAGAAACACATTCCCACCCAAAGCCTTTATACTGAAGTGGATGCCACCTGAAGATATACTCAGAAGTGAAATAAACCAGACCCACATGTGTAAATATCATATAGTCTTCCTAGTACAAGAACTCAAAAGAAGAAATACAAATAGAAAGGTATAGCACAATCAAAAGGGAAAAAGTGAGAACTTAAGGATTAAATAACGAAGAGAGAGCAAGGAGAAAAGCTAGAAAACATGACAGGGACAGAAACACATTCCCCAAAAACCACTGCAATGCCATTCACTGGGCATTCACGCTGGGCTGTGTCCTCACAGAACAAATACACATAAGGAATCACCTGACTCATTGTAACTATAGCAATTTGCCCTTAACTTTGAAAGAAAAAAAAAACCTCTGGCCCCAAGCAATATAAGCCATCCTATATTATAACAATAATGTAACACAAGTAGTTACTACCATGCCCTGCACGACTCCTTTACATTTCACCTTTTAGAGGAGTTACTATTATCCTGAGTCTCCCAGAGAGAAAAGTCTCAGAGGGCTTAAACACTATAACTTTCCCGAAGTCATTTAACACTGAGATCAGGCTAGGTTCAATCCCCATGCCTGCTGGATCCGACACAATGAACACCAGAATTCCTAACCCCGTCTTCAGATCAAGATTCACATTTCCCCATGAGCGCCTGCCTTTTTGAAGTTGAGTCCGCAGACAGGAAATAATTCTCCCACGCTACGTTTTATCATAAGCAACTAAAATAAACTATCAATATCCTTAAATGGGTACAATTCTCACCCACAAAAACACAGCCTTTCTCACATTTACCTTCTGTTTTATAATGTATAAGTCCTATCTTTGAATGGCACATAATTGGATAAAATGAAAATACTAAAATACATGACATGGAAGGAATGTATCACTGATAAAAGTTAGAAAATGAGGTCTCCGCAATGGGAGCCATGAGCTGTACTGCACTCTCTCTGGGTCTGCAGGAGCATGGGACCCTCTGGCTCTTGAAGTATAGCCTTACCTGGGTCATTGTGGGAGTGAGGGACGACAAACACTTGCAGGGGCTCGGTGTCCCACTCATTGGCTTCATACTTAATGTCAAATCCTTGTTTCCACACTCCACCATCTGGATTATCAAAGGGCATTAGATGGTAAACATCCAACATCTAAAATAAAAGAAAAAAAATTAAGGTTTAATCATTATTAATTTATACTTGATAAATATTTGCTCAGAATTCTTCACTCCTGCACTCTACATGTATATTTTATACAAAACTATTTCTATAGAATTGAAATGTTTAAGGCATAAAGCATTTAACTACCACTCAGAGGCCTGAAGGGTTAGATATGCTACATAATTATCCTGAAAATTAATTCCCCTTCCCTACCTATTTTTATCAAATATAATTTCCTTTCATTTTTCTTATTATTACTTCTGATACAAAGTAATAAAAATTTATAGGGATTAAACAAAAGTTTCTCGTGAAATTTTCTTGTAACAAAGTATTTCAGCATTTTTGAATACAGTACTAAAAATGATGTTTGCACTTCACCTAAGTCACCTTTACTTTATAATCAATCTCATAACTTTAAAGTCTATACCAGTAGTGGCTGGGGAGATAGCTCAGTGGAATAAAGTGCTTGCCTGCCAAGTGCAAGGTCCTGAGTTCGATCCCCAGTACCACCAAAAAATAAAAAATATAGTCTATACCAGAAACAAAATGTATCTCTAATTATTATTTTATCCAGTATATGTCATGTTTACTTTTTCATTTCAAAAATAAAAGTATAACAGGGTCAACTAGGCACAATCATTTCAATATAGAGAAATTTTTTAGAACTGAATTTAGCTTTTAAGAATCGAAATGATTTTTAGCCGGACTTGGTGGTGCGCATCAATAGCCCCAGGTGCTCAGCAGGCTGAGCTGGGAAGCCCCTGGGGCTCGGGGTCATAGGCCTGCCTGGCAACAGTGTTAGACCCTATCTCAAAAAACAAGTAAACCAATAAGCACATGTTTGCTAGCTCTTCACTGTATTGTTTTTTCTAGCTAATAATCTATTTGAACACAAAAGAAAAAACACTGCCCCAAAACAAATACCTAATACTTTGTGTCTTTATAATCCCCAAAATACTAAATATGACAAAGACAACCAATTGTTTATAAAATTTAAGGTATGAAAATGAGGCTAAAAAGCTACAGGCTGCAGATATCGGATCAGTACATAATCATAAAAACTTAAAAATACTAGAAAATGTTAAAAGGAGTGATTAAAAAGGATTTCAAGGCAGTAATCTGTCTCTGGATATGTAGCTCGTATCTTAAATAAAGAACATAAAACTCTCCCAAGGATCAGCTAACAAATGCTTGGGAACGAGGGAGCTGGGAGGACGCGCTGGTGGTCTCTGGGGCTCCTTCCGGTTCTCTCTGGAGCCCGCAACGGCCTCTGCTCTCCTCGCTCTGCCTGTGGGCCGGGATGCTGGGCAATGCCCTTCTACACAGCCCACACTGAGACAAAAAACAAAAAGAAATTTTGCTGTTCCCTGATGGTAGATGACAAAGCCAGGTACCTAAGTACTTAATAAACAACAAAGTGGGGGCTGGCCAAATAGCTCAGCAGATTAAAGCGCCTGCTTAGGCAGACGCAGGGTCCAGGGTTTGATCCTCGGGCCTGCCATGCCGGCCCTGCTCCCAGGGTGCACTGAGACGTAGATTGAGACTGGGCATGGTGGCGTGCACCTGTAATCCCAGCTCTTGGGAGGCTGTAAACAGGCGGATCACTACGAGTCCAATCTACATAGTGAGATCCTGTACATTCTGTAGACCATTCCCTAAAACACAAAAGAAAAAAAAAAAAGCCAAGTGGGGCCAAGCCCCACAGAAACAGGTATACCAGCAAAGCACAGTGCTAGGAGCAGCTCTGAACCTGGCCACACACCAGAGCATGCAGTGACAGGAATAAGGTACGGGCCTGGCCTTCAGCTAGGCCTGTGAGCAGAGCCAGGGCCTCCACATCAAATGATGCCATGGGTCGCAGGGGTTAACAAAAAAATGCCCACTCGAAAGGCAGGCTTCAGGCCAACTATTTTTGTCCCACTTCACAATCTTCACCCCTTAGGGTCCTTCTGATCTAAGGTAACAAGGTCAAAACACAGCTCAGTGTAGCACAGGGACAATAGGAGGGACACATGCAGAGATCAGGAAAGACACCAGTCCTCTCTGACACTGGTTTTCAACTCCATTACCCTCTACAACATAAAATATAATGCAAGCCAAATGCGCAATTTTTAATTTTTTACTAATGAAACAAATAAAATTGAATTTAAAGGAGATGTTTTCTTTAATCAAATAACAAGCAAACACCTAAAAACAGTGCTTTTCTTGTAGTCTCCATAAGAAGGCAAGAAAATCTTTGGCAAAATGAAACCTTTATATGTTTTCAACTGTTAACAGAAAATAGAAGCAGAAAGGCACACTAAAAAGAAAAAAAAATTAATGATATGACTAAGCAAATCATTTTGCAAAAGGAGAGGCTGGAATCCAGAGTTAAAACAACTTACCGGAGAGGAACAGTCACCAGATCTTATCTAAAGGCAAAACTGAAAAGCATGCGATTACTGCTGAGCATCTACCTTACCTGCACATCGGGACGCTGACTGCCCCTCTGTGAAGCAAACAGACAGTCCTTAGGGTCAACCTGAAGGGACGGCTGCGAGGGCAGAGGCCGCAAGCCGGCGCCTTGACTGAAATTGCCTTGCGAACTTCTCGAGCCGTCCTCCACAGACTCACTCAAATTGATGACTGAGTCTCTAATATTTGAGATGATCTCATTATTTTCAGCCAGCAAACGCTCCAAATGGTCTATCTTTTCTTGCAACATTGAGAGCTGGCCCTACAATAAAAAAAGAAAAAGGCAGCTATATGAAACACTAAGATAGCTCTGCTGAGCAGCATATTTTTCTTATGTGGCTGCCCTACCCTCTTGGGCAGCCACTCACCCTTCGCATTCTACTTTAAGTAAGATCACAAATAGCATAAATACTGGCAGGACTGAAATATCAAACATACAGCAGAAAATCTCCCTGGCTTCAATCATTGTTTAATCATAGTTTTAAATGTACCACAAAAGAAACAAAAATATTTGGGGATTTATTTTTATATTCCCGTAATATAAAAAGCACAAAAATCTTCAAGAGATATTTAGGTCTCTGGAACCCCTAAGTAGAACAGGATACTATATTTAAGCCTGAAATAATAAGTGCAAGTTTGATTGATTTGAGTTACAAGGGCCAAAAAGGATAAACCTGACAAAGAGCATCTCGAGACCCTGACCTGTTAGCACCAGCAGACCACCCTAAGTAAGAAGTATTATGTACAGAAAAATCAGCTCTTCGTTAGACGTAAATAGGAGCATGCCCCGCGTGTAGCACCCAACTGCTCTCACAATGCAGAGTGATTTTCTGCTGTTTTACTGACCCTTACATGAAGGGTCAAACTCTTTTTATACATTGGAAAACCTCAGCCTAAGAGAGCAAGGGCAATCTTTGCCCTTTCACATGGACAGCATGGGTTCCCAGTAGACAGTAGGTGCTCATCTAATTGTCAAATGGGCCCCAGGTTTCTGGAGGACAATAGGAATCCTTTAGTGAATACTGAGTACCTCAGGAATAACACATGCTAGGAAGACAGATGTGCCTAAGGTATAGCCCGTTGGCTTCAAATACACAACACCGAACTATTTGCATCAGTCTCACCTCTACACTACTAGGTTTAAAAATAGACAGATACTTGCATGGCAGGCAAACTCCAGCCATCTATCTCTAGGAAATAAAAGGAAGGCAAAAAGAAAGAAGGGAAAAAAAGAAAAAAATATCTAAATGGTCAACCTATATCATGCAATTGTCTTTAGTTACTAAAAATTTAAACATATATACTTTTTAAAGAAAAGGCATCTCCAGGAGATAAATTAGAAGATTTAGAAATAGAACGTATGAGAAAAGTGATGTACATGACATAACTGAAAACAATACATACATATCAGGATGGCTAAAGTGAGTTGGTATTTATACTCTTCTTTTTTAAGCCTATTTTGAGTATCTGTTGATTTTGTAATGGGAGGGCATAAGAATTACACTCACAGGTTACTACTGGTCAGTTCAGTAAGGGGAAGGACAGACTTACTAGACTGAGATCTTCTGAGAGAAGGCCAGTCCTATCTGAGCAAACTAAGCCAATGTGAGGAGTCCAGGAAACATATTGTAGAATTAAAAATAATAATAATCAAAAGTGTATCAGACCTAGTCCTTGAAGGCTGCCGTCACTTTCAGGTAGAGCGGTGTGTCACCACAAGTTAGAGCTCGTCAGCACACACAGATACAGGAAGTGCAAGGTTTTTCGCACAGATCTCTCCCAGCAAGATAAGCCCTACTTTTTCTAGTGACAAACAAGCGACTACACAGCAGTTGACACCTGAAAATGCACAGCACAGGAAATTTTAGGGCAGTTCAGCAACCAGAGAAGCTAGCTGACCTATGAGGATTTCCCACCAGAAAGCAGTTAGGCAGCATCAGAGCACAGACCCTTCTCCATAAGCACGCACCAAGCTTGGCCATGAGTGGTTCTCCATGCTAAGACCAAAGGGAAGGTTCTCTCACATAACTGGAAGTTCAGCTCAAAGGTGCAGACAGATTTGACATTCAGGCCCGCTGCTAACTAATCTATACGTCTATATCTTTCTCAACAGACATGTTCTCAAAGGCTGACTAGAAGAAGGAAGAGGAAAACCATCATTTGTTATCACAACATCACAGACTGAGGCTTTCTGAAATCATTTCTGATGAATTCTGTTGAATTTTTCCAATACTGAAGATATAAATCCTCTTCAGGGTTACAATTTCTACTGCAGCAGCTAACAGAAAATCAAGTTCTTCCAAGCCAAATTAGAACCCATTAATTTTTACCTTTAGTAAAGGTACACATCTCTAGAAATTAAAACTTTCTAGTCTAATATGCCATCCTCTCAGAGCTTTTAAAAATGCCACATTTTATCTCATACTTACAGTATTGTATTATTACAATTTTAATATATGAATGCCAGACTTTAATGTGTTTCTCCAGATCTTTCTATACTGTGGGGAGAACATTTTTGGAATCAAACTGCCGGTAGCTCAACAATCATTCACTGAGAAAGAATGGGCTCTCTCCTAGGAGTATTTTAACTATAGCATTGGTCCACAATTTAGGGATATCATTCAAAAGAAACATTACAAGAGGTTCCATGAAGAGGGGTCCTAAAGACACGCAAGACGGACTTTCACCTCACCGTAGCTATAAAGATACAATGACTGATCATGCCTGAAATGGTACACTGAGTTAAGCGCATGGAAAATTGTGGCCTAGCGAATTATCACCCATCACGATCTAATGAGAATCATTTCTAAAACCATCTATGTTGCAGAATAAAGTCTCTCTCACAACAGCTCAAGTTTTTGACATACACCTGGTAAGCAAGTTCTGTGCCTCTGACAGCGAGGAGAGGAGTGACCTTAAAATGATGCACATGTAGTCTGCATCAGAGGAACAAAACCCTTAGAAGGTGCTTCATTTATGCTGATAAATCCAAGACTGCTGATAGTAATATGGAAAAAGACCATTTTCTGTAAGGCAAGAAAATCACTTGTGAGAAAACGGTTTTATTCTTTGATTTGCTAATCAGTTCTATAGGGAGGCCATGAGCTGCACTGCTGAGGAGTGGGAGGGAGGAAGGTCATATTTGATTTTCTCTGCTAATGGAGAAAAGAAAGGCTGAACAAAAAATCACGGATATCAAAGACATCTGAGAGCAAATTTAGAGTCTACTCCGAGGAAGAACAGGATCAGTATCCACTCAGTGCTATGAACAAAATCAATGACTGTGTATCTGCAGCTAAATCTAAACTTATTACCTAATTATTTGCCCGAGGGAGGACACCAGCTGCCGGGGACCGCAGCCACTGTAATCACTCAAGCGCA
Source organism: Octodon degus (assembly GCF_000260255.1). NCBI lineage: Eukaryota > Metazoa > Chordata > Mammalia > Rodentia > Octodontidae > Octodon > Octodon degus. The sequence continues at coordinate 14,816,401 of NW_004524585.1, forward strand.
GCTGAATTTGCACATCTCCTTCCTGCTTGTTACAAGTGAAAAACTGTCTCTTCCTCCTCCCCTCCCCAAAGGCCTACGCTGAATTCCAGTCTCATCTCTGAACTGCTCCAAGGCTTTGTTCTTTTCATTAAACCCCTTCAATACTGCTCCATCAAACGACCCTTCCAAAACAATTCATTCTCAGCAGGGTAACACGTTCTATTATAGCAAACTATTATTCACTCTCCTGGGTCAAAAATAATCAAATATCACCAGTTTCATACTATATGAATTGCATATTATACTGTGTAACATTATACCCTAGCTAAGTTTTTAAAAGTCAGTCAAGCTCTGATGCATCCCTGAACCCCAGGGGATGGTGGATACGGGGTGTCAATTTGACTGAACTATAGGACCCATGCAGCTGCTAAAGCACTGACTGTTCCCAATGCTTTAGCAGGCACCGGGGCCCCTTTCCTGCTCTGCTGAAAGGGAAAGCCAGGCGGAAGGCATGGTTAGCCTGACTGGACTTCCTCAGGTGTGCCTGCAGGGCGTCAGCATAGGAGTATGGCATGAGTCCCTGGACAACGTGGGGAAGCGCTGCCCATGGAGGCAGGCAGCATCCAGGTGGCAAGAGGCCTGCGCGAGCAAAAAGGCAGATGAAGGGCAACATCCCACCCTCTCTGCCAGAGCCAGCACACCCTTCTCCTGTCTCTGGATGTCACAACTCTGGGTTCTTCGGTCTTCACTGTAAAGCTTGCACCGGCAGCTCCCAAGACTCAAGCCTTCGGCTTCAGACTAAACGCTGCACCATCAGCTTCCCTGGTGTGGAGGCTGCAGACAGAGCTAGGCCACACTGCCAGGTTCTCGGGTTCTCCAGCCTCCTATGACCCACTGTGGGCCTTCCCAGGCTCCATAACCCCATAAGCCAGTTCTCCCCATAAAGCCTGTCTCTGTCTGTCTCTCTGCATAGTTCTGCTGAGTAATTACATATCCTGACAAAAGTTCGCCACATTCTCTCACAGAGTCCCACCCTCTTCGTGGACATCCTGGGGCTATTGAGTCTCCACTCACTGTCCTTCCTCCTTTATAGGTTGCCATTCATTCACCTGCCCATTCCAATCAGCATCTGTGCACCATGCCACCAAAACTGCCCTTGTGATGTCCCTGGAGCCTCCCTTAGTTCAAGCCTGATGAAAAGCACAGTGCCCTGACCTCACTCGTCTCCCAAGGAGATCGGGGTACCATGGAGCGTGCCTTCCTCTGCTCATCCCCAGGACAAGTCGACCTTGGATTCCCCCTGCCAACTGCTCATCAGTCTCCTTCCTGTCTCCTCCTCTCTCCGCCCTCCAAATGTCCCAGATCCTCAAGGTGAGCCTCTGAGCCCTACTACCTCCTGCACAGTCTGATATGATCTCATCCACTCTGTGATTCAAATTCCAAGTTTGTACTGATGTGTCCCATGCTTGTACCTCCAGCCAGAACCTCTTCTCCGAAAAACAAATCCATGCATTCAAATCCCTGAGGTCTCTGTTTGAGCTTCAAACTTAAGTCCAAGACACACCCTTCCCCAATGTCACTTTAAGTCACCACTGACTGCTGCCTTCTCCCTCACAATGCTCACCACCCCCCAGTCCATCTGAAGCTTTCTCCATCCCCCCTCAAAACACGCATTAAGGCAGCCCGCCTCTCCCTCTAGACTCCTGGTATCCTACTCCAGGTCATAGACGATCCTCTCTGAGCCCAGTGCCACAGGCGCTTGGATTGCCCACTTCCATGTGTATATCCTTCACCCCTGCGCTACTAGGCTGCAGTACCTGTCTTAGCACCCACTGCCGGTTTCCTGCTGCACTTAGAATAAAATCACAACCCTACCGGAGAGGACATACCAGTCACACACTTGCTTCGGATCAATAAGGCTGGCTGCCGCTGTCTTTCTCTCCCCTTTCTCCTTTCCCTTCTCCTCTCTCCTCTCTCCCTCTCTTCTCTCTCCCCACTTAGCTTCTCCCTGACAGTGTCCCAGTTCTATGCCAGCTCCTCCTCCTCCCTGCCCCAACTCAGCATCTCTGCACATATGCTGTTTATACCTCTCCGACTTTCACCCCAGAGCCACCTCTGCAGTCTTCCCAGCCACCCTGTCCCAAATGCACTTCCTCCTGCTGTTCACTAGCTCAACTCCTTTTGTGCTGTTCCTGCCGCACTATCACATTATCTTCTCTTTTATTCATGTGCTGCGTCCCCCTTTGCATCACCAAAAGAACTTCTGTGTTGAGAAGCAGCACCATAGCTATTTTGTCCTTCTCACACCCTAGTGCCTAGCCCAGTGCCTGGCACACAGGACGATCCCAAAGGTGCGCAGGAAGAAAAAAAGGCAAGAAACAAAAAGAGTGTGCAACACTATAAAGTATTACATTTACTTCTGGCACGTCACTCTATCCCCCAAAACTTCAAATAATTTATACAACATAATTTTTAAGAAAGAATGTTTTAAATCAAACCAACCTATATCCCCAAAATTGGAAGAATGGGAAGTCTCAAATATTAAAGTGGTCTTTATGGAATACCTACAAAGTGACACAGACCTGGATCTGTATGCAGCCAGAGAATGACAATCGGAACCACATGAGCAGGATAGGACACAAGCTTTCCTTCCTCAGGGAAAGAGCACACTCCAACCAAAGCTCTTCAACTTTCACTAACCACAGATTAATGAGTTATGAAAAGCTATGCTTTTCACCTGAGAGCTTGGAAAAAGAACCTCAAGACAATTCTGGAATATCTATACTCAATCAATCAAGTTTCTTTCTTTCTTTCTTTTTTTAAGTTTCAAAACAGGTTAGTAGGACAGTTACAATAATTAATACATTGCATACTGTTGTCTTTGTAGTAGTTGCTCCTAGTACAAGATGCAGACATGATATCTTGCCTAAACACTATTAGTTCAAAACTTTCTTCACGCTGAACTAAGAGGAATTAGCTGTATACTTACACTATTTTTTTTTCTTTTTTTCTTTTTTTTTTTTTTTGCGGAACCGGGGATTGAACTCAGACCCTTGTGCTTGCCAGGGAAGCACTTATTCCACTGAGCCATCTCCCCGGCCCCTACTTATACTATATTTGTATCAATCAAGTTTCTAGATAAGAGAATTTTCAAAAGCAGTATATTACATTCTTGTGGCATATGCCAACAGCAGCGCTCAAAAGGAGCAAATTTAACAGACAGGTTTGTAGATGTATGTGAGACCCTCAGTGTATCTCTTTAGTATTTCATGTATACTTTTTATCCTTCAAATCTACTTCTGTTAGACTCAGCGTAACATTCCATAGCATCAAGATCTTTTTTTGTTTGTTTGTTTTTGGCAGAACTGGGGAATTGAACTCACACCTTTGTGCTTGCCAGGCAAGCACTTATTCTGTTGAACTGTCTCCCCAACCCAAAATCAAGATCTTTCTACACTGCCTCTGCCACTGAACATATCCAAAAGTAACAGCCAGTAATGCTCATTCTTATTGACTTCTTTCCCCAGAAGAAGGTAGCTAAAGACATTGTAGCTAAATGGTTAAGATTTTTTTCCCAATACAGTAAGTCTGACAAAGTGAGTCTTGCAGAGTACACCTGTGAAAGTTCACAACTCAAAAGTCTGTGAGTTGGGATTCAGATTACCTGGGATTGAACCCAGGGCCTTCTTACTGGGCTATATCCCCAGCTCTTTCTCAAATTTTTCTTTTGAGACAGGGTCTCCCCAAGTCACCAAGTTGCTCAGGCTGGGTTTGAACTTGAAGTCCTCCTGCCTCAGCCTCCCACAGTACTAGAATTACAGCCGGGTACCAGCACAGCCGGCTGGCTCACAATGCATCCCAACCATGGCTCTGGCACTGTCTAGGTCAGAGCTGTGTGACTTTGAGGAAATAACTTAGCTTTTCTGAGCCTCAGTTTCCTTATGGGCAAAACGTAGAGGCTACTACCCCCTACCTCGATGGCTACGAAAGAACCTAGCACAAAACCTGCCATCAAAGAAACACTCAGGAAGTATGATTATAGCTGTGTAGCAAATGAAGGAATGACTTTCTAAAAATTACCTTGAAAGATACATCATGTACCAGCAGAAACAGTATGTATCAATCGTGATCAGAGGAGACTCCAAAGCCACTCCTGGCTGTAGGACCTAATGTCTAGGCAATCTTGGACAGGTTACACATAACTTCTCTGGGCCTCAGTTTCCTCATCCATAAAATGGGAATGATCCATAATCTACAAGATTGTTATGATGATTAAATCAGTGAGTACACACAAATCAATTCAAATAATACCCACTGAGATAGGAGAATCATGCCTACTAAAAGCCAGCCCTGAACTCATCCCTGAAATCTATAAATAGTTATCCAACACAGTAAAAGGAACTTCGCTAGTGTGGTTAATTAAGATTTTTAGGTGATAAGATCATGCTAGAATTTCTAGGCAGGCCCACTGTAATCACAAAGGTTTTTCATGAAAGAAAAGAACCAGACAGAGGAGTCAGGCCAGCATAGGAGAAGTGAGGTCACAGGGATGCAAATGCTGGAGGGGGCCTTGAGCCAAGGCCTACACTCAGCCTGAGAGGTCGAAAAAAGGCGAGGAACAGACTCTCCCCAAGGCCTCCAGGAAGGAATGTAGCTCTGGAGACAACTTGACTGAAGTCCAACGGGCCTCTTTCAGAGAACTGTAAGTGGATACATTTTTCTTGTTTTAGGCAGCTAAGGTTTTGGTGGTTACAGCAACAAGAGGATGTTACTGTATCCAGCAAGAGGCTGGCCCTCTATAAACAGAGTTCAGAAAGGATCCTCACACTTCTAATCTGCCAGAGGAAGTTCACCCAAGTCCCCAAGAGAATAACTCAATAGCTGTGACCCCACTCAACACAGCCACACAAGCTGAGGCCACCAAGCACAGAAGCTGCCTCCCGGGGGCACAACATGGCCAGACCAAGCTCCATGCCTGTCTGTGAATAAAGTAGCCAGGGAAAGACAGAATCAGACTTTACGATTCTAAATCCATCCCAGGTGAAGAAAGGCCAACATCTTCATCTTGGATGCAGCACCAGAGTCAGTGAGCGAGGCGTGGTCCAGGGCAGTGAGAGAGAGGAACGAGAAAGGTGTGATGCTACAGGTGGGCCAGCAATCCACGAAAATCTGCCCCTTAATGCGCCGCCTGGGTGCCTGGGGGACGGCGTGTGGTATTTCAGAGAAACAAGGAGTGATGGGGGAGAAGCAGAGCAGGGAGAACACTTCGTGCTCTGCGCCTAGCAGAGAGGCCCCCCAGCGATGGCATCCGTGGACACACAAGCTGGGAATTGGGAGAGAAGTCAAGGATGAAAATAGAAACTTGAGTGGTCCATGTGAATTTCTGGCAATGGAAACAAATAGGATTACGACAGAGCATGCACACATTCACCCTGTATAATTTTCAATGGCTCACCAGGCAGTTCTGACCCATCCCGTGAAGAGCCTCCGTACCGAAGCTACACAGAGGCACTGCAACTGGTAAAAGAAGGTCTATATCTGCAGCAGGGTGGCATCAGTACTGCAGCAGTCCCTGGCCAGTCAGCCAGGATTCAAGCTATCCAGGAAAATTCTATTTGGTCAGATCTCAGGCGCTTAACTGGAAGGCTCTGGGGCTTGATAAAATGACAAGTAACTCCTCCAAGTGCCCATTCCACCCATAACGATGGGTAGTGTTGCAGTCAAAAACAAAGCTGGGGCCACGGTCACAGCGCTCCATGCATCCCCACCTCTCTCTCCATCAATAAGCCACAAGCCACAGTTACAAATGATTTTCTAGTCGTGTTTTTCCAGACCCAGAACTTAACATGCCTGATTTCTTCCAAGTTACTGTCTTCATGCAGCCACTTATCCACTCAAAGAAATAAATGCCCTCACCATGTGAACTTAAAGAATGCTAAAAAATTTTAAAAAATAAAAAATGCTTAATTACATAAAACCCTACCCAAATACAGAGGCAATCCAGGTTGTCCCAGCAGATCACCGTTCATAAATCTCACACCTGCCTATGGATGATGGTAATAGAGGCTGCTCAAGTGCAGGCGGATGACAAGAGGGCCAAACAGCTGTGACAAGAGCTGGGACTCCCAGTGTGCCCGGGCAGGTAACTCAGAACCTTGTGCCTGCACCTGGACAAGCTGGCAGCTGCCAGGCTCAAGGTGGTGGACCCCTCACCTGGAACAGCAGCCAACCTCCCACCGGCCTCCTCACTCAGTCTGCCTGGGGCTCTGGCGGCCGCACCTTCCTCAAGCTCAGCCTCCACCCCAGATTTGCCAGTTGTATGTTCACACCGAAGCCCTAGACCCCCACTGCACCAGCCCTGCAAGCAGTACAGAAGTACTCCCAGGCAACGTTCGAGGCACCAAATTACTGTACAAAGTGAGATTCTTCAGCACAGACACCCTTTTCAAAACAATTACAGGAAGGTAGGTATCTAAGTAGGGCAAAATGCCTGTGTTATACAATATTTTAATAAAAAAATTTTATTACTCACAAATTCACTTAATAACAACGATTAAGCGCCACTAAGCAAATTAACTATTGACTAATAGAATTCTTTAATTCAGCACTTCTCAAATTGTTCTGTGGCACACTATTCTTTGACTACAGAAATATTTTTTAACTATATTAATTGTTCTTTTAAAACTTATTAATGTAAGTATGTTTTGATATTTAAGCACTCTGAGATAGTCTGCACCCCACCCAGGAATTTGCACAGAAGTTAATATGACATACTTTCAGGCAGCAATAATTCCTGGCCATCCCGGTCATATGGATGTCATCTAGGCAGTGACCGCTGCTCTAGGTGAGAAATACACGCCCGTCTTCATACTTTGGGCAATTGCACATTATGCATCTACCCCCCTAAACTCATTTCCCACAGATGAAGGGGACATGATGTATCTTAGAATTTGCTGACAAAGTTCTGTTAGCATACTATAATTCCTCACAAGTAATTCTGAGAAACACAATTTCAGTGTAAAAAAGAGAGTATCTGTCAGTAATGTAAAAAGCCAATCAACCCAAGCAGTGTTAGCCTATTAAAATAAATGCAATTGACATGCCTGAGATATTTTTTCATACAGAAATAGTTTGGGGAGCCTCCAAAAACAGGCTTGTACTAAGCAGATAAGTAGGCTCTCTCTTTCGATGTTTAATCACCTCCTGAATGAGCCCTTGCTAGTCCTTAGAAGCAAAAGACAGGTATTTAGCCAGGCTCCATCTGAATTAATATAAAATCTGAAATTCCTAACAATGTTTTGCAAGGCCAAAGATCCCAATGTCTTGTAATTTTTTGTCCTATTGCCTTTATAAAACTCCATATGAATGCACTGATCTGCAAGGACAACACGGGATAGCAAGTAACGCTAACCCACAGTATAAAAGAGTACAGCAACAGCAAAACTTCTAAATATCGTACCATTGGCTATAAACAAGGATACAAATTTCTCCAGCTCTCAAATCTGTTTTTCAAAAAACCAATTATTTGGTTGAATCTTTTTCCTCAAAAATCACAAGAAATAACTTGCACCATAAGCACTGGTATCAATCAGCCTGCAAGTTTTCAGGAAGCATGTCTGAGTCGAGCATGGTGGTACATGCCTACAATCCCAGCACTCGGGAGGTTGAGGCAGGAGAACCGCCAGGAGTTGGAGGCCAGTGTGAACTACATGGTGAGCTCAAGGCCAGCATGAACTAACACAGTGAGACCCTATCTTTAAAAAAAAAAAAAAATAGAAACATAGCTCTCAGTCAAAGGCAGTTCTTATTTCCTCAGTGTGAGGAATCAGCCACGTTGAGGCTCCTTGGGGGACTGTTCTCTGAAATGTCTGACCTTCAAAACAACCTTGAGCTACACGCTCATTTGTGATCTTTAACAAACCTCTCTCCATTATTTATTTCATATCCATTCCTCCATACGCATAGAGGAGCCTATGTGCTGTCTTACAACCTAGAATAAAATAGTTTAGCCCCCTAAATGCTGCTCAGGTTGAAAGGGTCTTCAGAAGTCTCCTATTGAAATGCTTCTTTGAAATCCTTCCTTATTATCTTATCTTTTCTTAGGTACTCACATCCCTGAGCCGGTTGCTGAAACAGGGAAGACAAGCTGCTTTATTTCATTAACATCTGCACACCAGTCTTAATATCGGGAGCTCAGCTTTCGGCCACGAGACACGCACCTGGCTCCTGCTCTCCTAAGCACAGGTCAGACAGAGCAAGCTCGCTGTTTCTGGACTTTGATGAGTCCCACACCAGCATCTCCCTTCCTTCATCTCCCCTCCAGACTGTTTGGCTAATTCCACTAGCACCTACTTTAGCACAGATGAAACTGAACGTGGCTCCCCAGACCAGCTTGTCTTTCAGACTGTGTCAGCGAACAGTACAAGTCATCGCTAATGCCCCAAGAGGGAAAGGTGAAAAGCCTATTTGCTGCTAGCCACCCATTATTACCCTTTTATCAGATCTGTTAGAAAGCCCTAGTCCTTCCTTATGAGAAGTCTCCCTTGCTTTCCTGTCTCAAGTCTAGCCAAGTCAGTACTGCCTGAAGTCTCTATTATACCTCAAACAGATTCCCAGCTGCTTTCCCGCCTTGGAGGCTTCCTACACAGTGCTACCAGAATAATCTAGATTGAATATTCTCTTAGCTCCATTCCAGGTCTAAAATTTTCTACCAATTTGATTCTCTAACACCACTTTTCTCAAGCAGCTGCCTGCTTGAGAGATGCCGGCACGACCACCTAACCCATAACTCGCAGACTAACTCTCAGCATGATTCATTATCTGACTCTAAATTACCATGCTTTCCCAACTACTCTTTATAAGCACCAAAGATGGATTCTAAATCAAGCCACATTCCTCAACTCCGCCCAAGGTGGCAGGTCCCTTCAGGACCCCACAGCTTTGGAAGCCTTATTTATACTAGTTATGCTCCTTCTCCTTTGAAGTCCCATTAGAAAAGCTTAGCTTCTCTCTTCTCTCTTTTGGTCGGCCTAAACTAGGCCATCCCACAACTTAGTTCTGTTTCTGAAAATATTTTAAGGTTCTGCCTTCCTTCCATGAAGAATATAACATCATGGGCTATTGTTTTATTCTTGCATCCTAAAGTCCCAAAACCAAGAACAGTGCCTACAAATTCTATCTTTTGGTAATAATTACCATTTATTGAGCACTTAATATGTTCCAGGAGCCATTCTAACCTCTTAACTTTTAGTGAATAATTAAATAGCTCTCAACTGTCTCTACTTGCTTCACATACAAGAGTTACAGTTCTCAAAAATAACTTTAGAAACTTTCGAGGCAAAGAACATCTCTCATACGTCTGTCATAATTTGTGCAGAACTTAAAACATAGTAAGCTCTCAAATATATACTTAGGGTAACACATCAGAAAAGCCCTTGAATCATAGGTTAGGATGCCCGTCCCAGGTGTGCTATGACTGAGTAAACTGCTGAGGTCTAGCTTATGCAGTTCAGCACCCTTATCGGAAAAATCAAAGACTAAATTAAATTGACCTGGAAGGTCCCCTCCTATTCTAAAATTCTACATCTAACGTTTTCATATGTATGACTTTTCTGGGATGTGGTGACTGTGAAAAGAATGTTTTACTGGATTCTAAAAATGCTAATTCAGGACTTTCCAGTATAAAAAATGCTTCTGACAGTGATTCATAATCCCAACCTTCCATACCCTTAGTGCCCCACAGGTAAAACACTGCTACCACCAAGGCCAAGATGTAGCCACGGCACACGCCTCCACTCCCACAAATACACACACAGAGACTGCAACAAAAAACATCCTCAGCCCAGCTATCCTCTCGCCTGAAAAGAAAAGGGCCTCCCATAAAAGGGAAAGCAATATAACATTCCCTGCCCTGGAAGAAACAGGGCAATCTAAGTGGACTTTAATTAAGAAAAATAATAATAATAATAATAATAACAATAATAAGACATCATACTTCTATCCTGAGATGATGAAAGGACCAAAATATTGAGGTGTGCTGAGTTAGCAAACTATTTTTAAAATAATGAGATTCAACAGATAGACCCAGTAACTTCCATTTCCCCAGTCAAATAGGACAAGGAATTAGAAACAGACAGAAAAAGCAAAAGGCTACAGGAGGAAGCTATGATCCAGATGTGAAAGAAACTGAAATGCGACATGATTCATAGCAGTTGCAACATAAACGAATCCATTTGCTCTGCTGCTTAGAGCATTTCCTTCAAGCAGAAAATACATAGCAATCCAAGATTGTTCCCCTTTCTTTCTGGCATCAAGGTGTCTGATATATAGTGAATGATATTCACATTAGCATAAAATTGAAAGCACTGTTTTTAATGTTTTGTGTATTTTTAATTGACAAACATTGTATGTATTTCACATGTAGCTTTAAAATGTGTATATACTGTGGAATGAGTAAATCAGTTAATTAACATCGGTTTGATTTCCCATTGCTCACTTTTTGTGGTGCAAAGCCTTAAAATCAACTGTTAACAGTTTTCAAGAATATGCTACATTGTTACCATGTATAGTTACTATGTTATATAACCATTTAGATTTAGTCTAACTGAAATTTTATGTCTTTTTTTTTTTTAATTTGTAACTTTTGTAACCAATCTACAAGCAGGGTATATAAAGCATTCAATCCCAGAATGAAATGCAGTTGATAGAAGGCTTGAGGATGGAACATAACAGAGACAGAATGGAGCTGAAGGAGGCGGTGGAGCAATGCCACAGTTTTCATGAGGGGAGAGGGTCACCACATTATGTCTAAAGTTACCTAAGAAAACAAATGCAATTATATTATTAGAAGTTATCATGGTTTATGAAACAGAACAGTTGAAAATAAAACCAGTTTTTAAAATACTGGAAAGAGGAGGAATTTCTTCTTTTTCACAAAGTGAAATAATTGCTTAAAATGGAACAAAAATTTAAAATACAAAAATTGTCAAGGTATACTTTTCTACTTGTGCCCTTATACTTCTGTAAGTGCCTAAGCACTTGAAAGACAAAAATTACACAAATCTCAGCTCACCACACCCCTGGCACAGGACAGTGTGGTCCACAGCTAGAGGACGGTATATGGGGCCAGATCTGACATCACTGGCTCTATTCTCTGAAAAAACATTTAATTACTCTGGACCTGCCAGTGGAAAATCCATTTACATGTGAAAAATGCACCAATCTGTGCACTTAAAAAGGGACAAAAACACTTAAAAACTCTACTTAATACTAACCTTAAACACTACTCAGTGAGATGCTTGACACCCATTTGGTTGAGACTAAGTGGACTGCAGTTTAAATATGATACTGCAATCTCTTAGGACACAAATAAGAAGAAAGTGACATATAATCTTTAAGAGTAAAGAAAATGGTGAAAATTAGCAGGAATTAATTAGTCACTGATACGTAGAATAGCAATCCTGCCAACAATCTGGACCTGGTTGCTCTCCGCCTCCAGGCTGGGCAAACCTCAGGCTCAGAGAACTGCCAATGCTGTCTCATAACTAGAGTTTCTGAAGAAAATATCCACACCTGGGATGTCTTTCTGCAGGACTGGCTAACCTAAGAGGTCTGATTAGGCTCTGAATTCGAGCCATCTGTGGACTACTGCAGCTACAAAACATTTATTTATCTTTTATTTTTCTGTATTTAGGACAGGGTCTACAGGGTCTACAGGGTCTCACTATGTAGATCGGACTTGACTCGTAGTGATTCTCCTGTTTTCAGCCTCCCAAGTGCTGGGATTACATGCACGCGACCCCAGGCCCAGTCTCAACTGTGGACTCAGTGTGCCCCGCAGGCAGGGCCGACAAGGCACTGCACAGCAGGAATGCAGATACAAAACATGTAAAGTCATGGGTTTCCACTGTGACCATAAACTGAAGGTGACAACAGAGAAATTCAACAAAGGACTCCGTGCTTTCAAGTGGAAGTTCTTCCAAAGACATCTGAAGTCTATAAAAATGTAGATGAGTTTCAAACCAAACTCTAAAAAATTTTGGCCAATGCTTATTTAATAACTGGTTTATGAGTATTGTCTTTGTTTGCAATTAACCTACCTTTGCTTAAGCAGATCTAAGCACCTTATTTGTCTCCAATGTTAATGACAGAGAAATAGACTTTGAACCAAGCATTGACAAACTTACCCGAAAATTACCACACAGTAAATATTTTAGGTTCTGTGGACCAGACACTTTCTGTCCCAACTATTCAAAATTGCTGTCATAGCATAAAGCACCCCGAGATGATTCACAGATGGACAGCCACAGTTGTGCCGCTTAATATTATTTAGCCATTTGAAAAATGTAAGCCATTCCTAGCTGATAGCTGGACAAAAACAAGGCAGCAGGCTAGCATGGCCCATCGTTAGCTGATCTAGGCAGAGTTCAGAAACAAAGGTCCTAGAGAAAGAAAGTTATTTGCTAAGAACTGTCCTCTTTTTCTACCTCCACCTCCATCTCCCTTCCTTTACAAAAATGCCACTTATAAGATAAAACAAAAGGTCTGCCTGTGAAGACGTCAACATTTGAAATTATTTTTGCATGTGATTTTTATACTTTCTTGTAACTTAACAATGCATCTTATCTTCTTATGCTAAAAGGCAAAGAACACAAGGGGCCGGAGAGATAGTTCAGTAGAATAAGTGCTTGCCTGGCAAGTGTCAGGGCCTGAGTTCAATCCCCAGTTCTGCCAAAAATAAAATAAAATAAAATAAAAGGCAAAGAACATATCTGGACTAGTGCGGACCTCTAATTCAGGTAGCAGAAAGTAAATTATCTATTTACTCTGAGCTGTCCATGTTTTTCTCAGAATAGGTATGTCTAACTAGTAATGTTTTTTTAAGAAAACAAAATTCCATTATAGTCTTTTTTTCCCTTTAACTTATGGATGAACAATCTATCCCTGTGTTTTCTGTAACATATTGCAATTTATAATCCTAAATATGTAAGTGAATTTTAAGCATACAGAGAAAGAATAGTTTAAGTACTTTTTTTTTTAATTTAACTTATTTATTCACTGGACAGAGGGTCTCACTATGCAGCTTGGACTCATAGTGATCCTCCTGTCGCAGCCTCCCCAGTACTTGGATTATAGGCCTGCACCACTACGCCCAGTCTCATTAACTGGTACAGCACTGGGGTTCCAGGGCTAACATGGTAATACAGTACCAGGAATCAAACTTGGGTGTTTGCACTTGCCAGGCAGGCACTTAGACCGATGAGCTATCTCCCCAGCCCCAGTTCAACTATTTTAAAATGTTACTCATACTCTTGATAATTAGAATTAAGCCTTATGATCACTATTTCCGAAATTTCCAATTCTAACAAAATGCTCTAGGTGTAAGAAACAAGCTTAGGGCTAGACAGCAACCTAATTGATTTTCAGTGGGGCCAACTTTTTCTCCCAAGAGTACTTAGCAATATCAGGAGACCATTTTTCTTGCTGCAATGGGGAGAGAAAGTAAGATGGTACCGGCATATATGGTGCTGAAACAGGGGGTGCAGCTGGACATGCCACTATCATCGGCCAACCTCAACACCAAAGAACTCTCCCCCACAAAATGTCAACAGCAAAGAGGCTGTGAAAACCTGGGACAAAGGAAGCAAAGGCAGAACAGGCAGGCTTCTAAACTAAAGGGCTTCACTGTTAATCTCTTCCTTAGGTTTGCTTTAGAAACATCTTAACACTGAAGTATCACTCTGCAACTTCATCTCACTCTACGGCTCAGCAAAGCTGTAAGAACCTCAAGCAGCAAAGCTCATTCAAATCCCACGATTTTCTTCCCTCCCCCAAGGCAAATTTAGCAATGCTCACCAAAGCACAAGGCGAGGTGCGAATGCTTCAGTACCACAACTCACCCTCAAAATGTGTTTGAACCTAAACAGGGTTTTGACCTTAAAATTAACAGCTGAGCTTCAAAACTGAAAGAGAAACCCATTAAGGTCAAATGTTCCACTTCCTCTCTTGAGGAATTATTGCTAGTTAAAATTACAAAAAGAAGCCAAATGTCTGTTTTAGAATTCTCTTCCTTGGTTCTAAGAACACTTGTAAAAGCCCCTGCTATCAAGAACTCAACCACAGAATCTAAGGCCACGCCTTTATGAAATAGCAACTACTGATGACCCCAGCTGTCCACTAGCCTACAATTTTCTTAAAAATTTCTCCATGGAAATGGGAAAACCCCAAAAAAACTAAGACTATTAAATGAATAAAAGCTAAAATAAAGCAGATAATCAACCAAAATTACTGAATTAGTACTCTTCCACTTCTATGGCCATCTTAACATTTCAATCTTTAAAAAAAAAAGTAAGGGCTGGTGAGACAGTTCAGCAGACTAAATGCCTGTTTAGGCAAGCACAGGCACCTGGGTTTCGATACCCAGCATCACATGCTGCCCCCAGGCACGCTGAGCTGGATTCATACTGATCCTTCTGTTTTCAGTCTCCCCAGTTCTGGGATTACAGACATACACCCCCACAATCAGTCTTAGCCCCATTGGCGCAGTATATGGTGCCAAGAATTGAACCCTGGTCCCTACACTTGCCTAAGCAGGCACTTAATCTGCTGAGCTATCTTGCAGGCCCAAAAAGGTTTTTTTTTTTAAGGCATCAATGTCCTCCCTCACTTTCAAATGGCTTTCGATCAAATACATAAGACAGTTTCACTTTCTCACTTGAGAAGCATTGAGCTCAAATCTAGTCTCAAGTTTTCTTCCATATTTTCTATCAGAATTGCAACTTGTGTAGATACTTTCAAGTGTTACTGTTAACTTTGATAGCCACATATTATACTAGTTATTTAAAGATTATTACAAAACCTAACAATTTTCAATTCTCCAAATTAAAACATAAGGCATTAACAAGATACACTATGTCATAGTAAGCAACTGTGACGTCTACCTCGTTGAATGAAGACTTACAGGGAGACCTTTATGTTTCTCCATTCCACCTGCTCTCATTCTTACAAGCTACCATAAAGCATTTTCAGAGCATTACATCCTGGCCACTCCTCTAGAGTGGAAATTTTATTTATTTATTTTTTAGCTGAGATTAACCCTGGAAAATACAAGCTAAAACTGCAAGCCACCTGTTGCCTCCAGGCCTCGGTCACATTCCTCCTGGAAGCAGGAAGGGAAAGTCCTCTCAGGACAATCTTAGGGGCAGACAGCTGCTGGGGGAGAGAGGAAGTAGAGCACCCTGATCAGACCCACTTTAGCCTCAAAGTCTGGCCAAGGGGTGGAAAAGGAGAGGTCACGGGAGGAGGGGAAAAGAGCAAAGGTCCAAATACCTTGGTCTCGATCAGAGCAAAATCCAAACAGATTGCTATCAATATAAAACGGTCTGTAAGGGCCAGGGAGACAGCTCAGCGGCATAAGCAATTGACTGGCATGTAGAGTCCCAAGTTCAATCCCTTGCACCTCAATAAATAAATAAATAAATAAATAAATAAATAAATCAGTCTGTAAAACATCTTGCTTATGAACTGAAACAGCTGCCATTATTAATGTTTCCTTATTAATGGTGAGAAACTAAAATGGACAATTTAGAGACACTTAGTACCCAGACATTATTCTACTAGACACCAAAAATGACAAATACTTCAGCACTACAGAAACTCAGAAGTACCCAAATTTGCCAAAGAAATGGATTGCAACCTATTTTTGCTATGGCTACTGTGGTCATCAAATCATGGTTAATGGAAACAGTGAAAAAATAATCATGCACATGCTGGCTCCTACACCACACAAGGGCGTTTATTATAATGTGTGGCTGGGAGGTAAGCTGGAAGACATTCTGGGAGATGTAGCTCTCAAGCACTACATAGTTCAGGGGGAAAAAAAGGCCATTTTCATTATGGTTTCATATGTCAAAAGTTTCTTAAATAAAATATAAGGTCAAAGCTAAGATGCCACAGAGCAACACGCTCTATATGCTACATCAAGTCTTCCCACAAACAGGGTTGAGGCACATCTGGAAAAGCAGAACTAAGAGTCAGAAGGGGATACGGGGACTTTACCACAGGCTGCCTGTTCACGTCTCAGCTTGTGCTGTGTGAAACTGGGCCTCAATTTCCACCCCTACTGGTGGTTGCAGGAATCAATGTTTTCATGTGAGGCACATAAGCTAAGGGTGACCACGTCAGAGGACATGTCTGTCTACTCCGTGATTCAGTGAGCCACTACACACTAAACTCAAGAGTTCTTTCTTCCCACAGCAAAAATCCAGCGGTGAAAATCTGAAAGACACCCTTCAATACAAAAGCTTCACCTTCCAAAACCTCTCTTCCTCAGGACACACTACACAACCAAAGTCCTACTCTTCTACAGCCACTGTCACTTGCCACCAAATGCTTTCCACCTTAAGAGCACTTAAGCCCCTCATTGAGCCCCAAGGTTGGATATTAAAACAGTAGAATTAGTTTTGCCTAAGCATTCCCAGTAACTGAATGAGTCACTCAGTTCTTTAGAAACAAGAGTTAAATGTCAAGGTTGCCAGAGTACCCGATGCAGATGTTTTCATAAATCACTTTCAAGTGATCACCAAAACCAATACCAAAGGACATTATCCATGACACTGCTTTAAGTAAAAATAAGCTTTTATTTTTCTGGAATGAAGAAAATTCTGGAAATAAGGTTACCAGAGAGAAACACTGCAGTAGGCTAACCACTAAGTATATTTATCAAAGGCAAGATTCTCCTGTGCTCTAGCTTCACTCTTCACTTTTTGCCTGCTTTTTCCAGCTTCATCCACAGCCACTGAGCACACTCTGAGTTCAAGACTCAATCATCCTACAGTCTTGTGACGTGTTTCCTCCATCCCACTAGGAAGAAGATGCTTTTAAATTTTTGAAAGATTTGTTTGCAGCAAGATTTTTGAATATTGTTCACATGCAAAATATTTTGAGCGCTCTGTATTGACGACAGAATCCATAAGGTGATCCTCTTCTCACTTTACATAGCAATTCAAATAAAATTAGAACTTTAATTTCAGTGAAATCCAAGTCATTTGCTACATGTCTCAGGAAGAAACATCACGGATATTTTCAATCATTTAAGTGGTTCCAAAAGAAAAATAAAACATCTACATGTACACGTCGTAGACATCTCTTTCCCTCAATCAGTACTTGTTCGATTGGCTTGTGAGCAGTTGAGCTCCTTGGATTCATTCATGAGAACAATCTCCACAATGCCTACCTCTGCCAACATTTCATAAATGTACAGCTCTCGGCCAAGAACTACCAAATGAAAGCTCACTAGCTCGGCGATGTCCTTACAAATAGAACCTATGGTGTCCATTTGCTTCATCTTTACCTAAGACTTTGGACCCATAGCTCTCCGCACTCATCGGCCAATCCAACCACGCGGCGCAGGAATGAGCGCCCCACAGCTTCCGGCCTGAGCATAACACGCGCTTCGCAACTCGGCTCCACACGTTGGCTCCAAACAAACCCGATGTAATAGCTGAAGACTGGCGACACTAAAATCAATCCCACGGTCCACAGCTAAAAGTGTCGCAACAAGAAATAAACTTTTATCTCCTAAATGACAGAGAAGGCAGGGAAAAGCCCAGGTGGTGTCTGATGCCCAGGTACACGCTGGGGTTCCGGCTGGTGCTGGCACCTTAACCCTGTGCGAACCGAGGGGCCACCACGCGCACGCCGCGCTGGCGAGGGGGCGCTGCCGGCTGCGCCCCGTCCCCCGCCTGCGGTGCCCGAGGACCCCTCGATATGCCCGAGAACGTGGCCACAGCCACGGCGCCCGACACTGCCACCGCAAGCCGCCGGGCACTTTTGTTAACTCGGCGCGGCGGGTAGAAGGCGGCTCCGGATCGTGGTCACCGCGCTGCGAGCGCGCAGAGCCCCCGCGGGACAGGGATCGGAACCTCCCGCCTCGGCGCAGAACCTCGGGTCGCCGCAGGGCCCTGCGCTCCCTCCCGCTCGGAGCCCCGCGCCCCAGCTGCTCGGTCCTCACCTGTGGGAAGGAGCCCTCCTGGCGCGGGCCCCTCGGGTAGTCTAAGTGACCCCGGTCCAGCATCAGGTAGAGCGAGAAGATGACCACGCAGAAGATCGCGCTGCCGAACACGGTGAACTGGCGGCTCAACTTCATTTTCCTTGATAGACTCGGGGCCAGGACCCTGTCCGCGGGCTCCCCGCTCCGGGTTACGCGCTCTCCGCCCTCTCGGACAGCCGCGCGGCTCGGGGCCGCGCTCTGCACCGGGGCCCCGCCGCCGTCCCCTCACGCCCTCGGCCTCCGCCCCAGCCCGCCGCCTCCCTTCCCTGTCCAGGCAGGACGCGCCCGCGGCGGGGATGGCAGGAGCCCGCGCAAACTTGCTCGGAGCTCGGCGCCCACACCCAGCGGGGCGCGCAGCGGGCGGAGAAGAGGTCGCCGCCCGGACTTCCTGGCACCGCCGCCCCGGCTGAGTCGGCAGGAAAAGTTTTCTCGGCGAGGGCAGGCGTGTCCTGCTCACCCAGCGAACGCGCTGGCTCGGCGGCTCCGGGCCCAACCGCGCACAGCCCGATCCGAGGTGCAGGAACTGGGGGAGGAGCCCGGTCCACAACTTAGCGCCCGGACTACGGCCGGGCCCGCCCCCGGGCGCCGCCCCCGCTTCCCCTCCGAGCCCCTTCCTGCGCCCAGCAGCCGCCGACGGGGCCCGGCCGGGGCGCACCTAGGGCTCCAGAGCGCGCGGAGCCGGCAGGAGTTTCCTCCCGCCCCCTGCCGCCCTACCTTCCCCCTCCCGGATCCGGGCTGCACGGGGAGGGCGCAGGGGACGGGCGGCGGCGGCTGCGGCGCGGGGAGGAAGAGAAGGAGGAGAGGAGGCGAGGACCGTCCCCGGGGAGCAGCCCGCTCCCGCCGCAGCCCCGAGCACCCCTACTCCGCCCCGCGAGCGCGGCGATGGCGGCGGTGGCAGCTGCACCGGGAAGCGCCGCTCGCCCAGCGCTGCCAGCCGCGAGCAGGAGACGGCGGCGCGGCGGCCGCTGGGTCAATAGACGCCCGCAGCCCTGAGCCGAGCAGGCGGCTGGCCTCGCCCCCTCCCGACGCGCCGGGATGAGGGGGCGGGCCCCCCGGCGCCCAATCACAGCGCGCCGCCCTATGGACCCGCCCCGCGCCGCCTCCCGGAGCCCCGGCGGTAGGAAGACCTCCGGAGGCTGCTGTGGCCCGGGAGGGGCTTTGCGGGAAGCGCCCGGTGCTCCACGGGGACCGAGGCCCCCAAACCGGGTCTGTTCCGCTGCCCAGGTTTTCTATCCTGGAGCACCCGGATTTCAGTGTGCTGTGGAAAGGTACTCGGTGAAGAGACATAAGAAAAAAAAATGTTTGACTTCCATTTGGTCTCATCTTTTCCTCCTTTCCTTTTGATGACATCCTAGAAAAACGTGGGAGAAGAGAGCCTGCCAAAGACTCCTCCAGGCGGATGGATTGTAGATCTCTGAATATACACTATCTGAGGGAATCCAAGAACTGATGTTTGTGCCTATTGATTTATTGCCTCTGGGCTTCAGATTCACCCTTTTTGACTACACTATGAAAATGGATCTGGGCCTTTTAGGTTTTCCTTTGCTTTATAGGACTGAAGCTTTGTCAGTAGAGAGCGCTGTAGAGACGTTAGAGGAAGAAAATAGTTTTACTTCCTGGTTTTGGTGTTTTGGTAGGATCTTGTAGTCTACCAAGCCTTCTTCAGTCCCAAACTCCTGTAATCCATGTAATCGCATGAATAACTCCCAGGAGCCCTAGAGAAAAATTACAGCAAGTTCCAAAGGGCATATTTTCAACAACTTTTTCAGATGTAGCACCACAGTGTCTTGGATGAGAGAGACTCTTCTTCCTAATGAGGTCTCGATCTTAGCCCTAGGTGGGATGGGGTAGAAAGATATTTCTTATGTATGCTCTCAGTCCATAGATAGGTTAGTTATAACCTAGAAAGGTTAGCTTTCTGTAGTTGCTTTATCTATATTCTCTAGAGCTCTTTTCAGGCTAGTGAATCCCTCATTATTCTAAAGCCCTATTATAGCTAATAATTCTTTTTAAGTTTTCCCTGGCCAGTGTAGAAAGTATTCTAAAGAGATAGAGCTGCAGAGATGGGATTTGGAGGTCGGTTTGATTGAGCCTTTGGGCTTGAGCTTCTTGCCAAAGGGAAATGGAATGCTGATAATTCATGGCATGGGGGACACCGCAATTAATTAAGACATCATCTGCTGTTGATCCGATCAAGTGCCAACTGCAGCAAGTGCCTTGGGGGATCAAGCTTGACTGCTGAGGCTATAAAGGTGATTATAAGGACTGTGGTGTGGAAAGGGTTCTGAGTGCAACTGAATAATTATGCAGAGAAATAACACAGGTCCATTAACTCAGAAGCGTTATGACGTGAAAACTAAAAAGATTCTATAGCACTTCTAAAAGAACCTCTTGTTCCTTGTAAGGAGAATAATACTGCTGAAAGTCAAACACAAAAATTTAATGTTCAGGCAACTGAGTTATAATTACTGTTGCATTTATAGGCATATCAGTTTTTCTATAGAAGTTGAAGGATTGATGTAAATAACAGAATCCCAAAATTTGAAATGGGTTGGACACACGTAAAACCAATGCCAGAGCTTTATGACATGAAGTGAAAGAGGGAATCCAGTGTGTGGGTAAAGTACAGTGTTGTACTGCACTTAGCATAGGCAGCTTGCACACCCATCTGCCAAATGTGTTCCCTGAAAAGGCCAGGACTCACTCCCTTTGCTTGAAGCATTGAAAATGGCATTAGAGGAACATCTCCCTGGATGCTCCCTTGATAATATGACTATCGAGGATACCACTGTTGAAATGGGCTCCCTGATCTCAGGATCCCAGAGTAGCAGAGGCCAGGCAGCACATAACCAACAAATATAAAGTGGGCAGATCTACCTCTAGAGACAGTAGGTAACCAGTATTGGCCCACAGACATGTCTTTGGAACAATATAAATAGGCAACCTAGAATGTTGACTAATATCTGTAAAAGGTAAAGCTCTAGGTCAGGTAGCCAAAATCTGACATGAGTTGCCCCAGTAGATAGCCACAGGCTCTCAGTTTTCTGACCTAAATCAATTTGCAAACCCAGGGCCTCTTAGTTGAAGAAAAGTTATGTCCCCTTTAGGAAAGACCTTATACCCTTGCAATAGTACCAATGGCATATCCCTTTGAGCTTTCCCTAGAAAGATATGTGGCCATTTACTAGAGTGACTGCACTGGAGAAAAGGAAACATGAATGTCTTTTAAGATTTACTAGTTACTATCTCTGAATTGATACTAATTCGTAGGCGCAAAAATACTACTGTGACCCTTCAATACTGAAGTTGGGAGTTATCTTGAGTAGGCAATAGGCAAAGTTTTAGGTCATGTCCAACTCATAGTTGGTTCTATTCTGTTGGGCTGAGAATTAGCTGTGTGGTTACTTTGTCAGTTCTTGGATGTATAACTGGAATCCCCATGTTTCCCTTGCTTACCTGTGGAATGAGGGTCATTACAATAGAATTAAGCAGACAGTCCTAAAACTTTTGGTCTCTTCCAAGATAGTAAAGAAGAAACAATACTGATTCACTGGGAATAATGTCCAGAATTAATGCAAGATTAGTGAAAACAAGACTAGTGATACTTAACATATCCCCACTTAATTTACTACTTTGGCCAGTGAAAATGGATATAGGAAAATAATTGTAGGCTATTATAATCTTAATCAAAATATGATTCCAGTTGCAGCCTCTGCCTCATTTGTTCCAATATTTATTGGAACAAATCATCATAGAACCTGGCACTTGGTATGCAGTTATTGATCTGGTTAGTAACATTTTATTTACCTATTTGTAAAAGCACCATAAGCAATTTTACCTGGAAGGGGCAACAGTACACCTCCACAATATTGTTTTAGGAGTACATCAGTTCACCTTAATGAAATACACAAATATTAATCATCTTGACATTCCATAAAATATCACTCAGATTAGCTACATAAACACTACGCTGACCAGATCTGATGAACAAGAAGAAGATCTGATGAGGTACCTTAGCAATATATTCTTGAAGGAAAGAAAGAAGAAAGGTCACTAGTATGAGTTTACAATCCTAAAGTTGTCACCTCAAGGGTAAGACATGCTCCAGAATAATACAAGCTGCAAGGAAGAAACCAGTGGGCCACTGGTAGATGAAGCCAAACAAAATGATTTAATGTTAACGGTTGGAAATGGTGAGGGCTGAGGGGTGGGAACAGTGATTGTGGCAAGGACTGGCCATAGCATAGTAGGGCCATAACGAAAAGCATTTTCAGCTGAACTGTGTCTCCGTAGAATTCATATCTTTAAATCTCAGTCCCCAGTAATGTAATACTATTTGGAGACAAACTTGAAGTAAAATCATTAAGTTGGAGGCCTCCTGACACTTTGATCTTATACTTCTACCTTCTAGATGACAGAAACAGAAGCTTCTGTTGCTTATGACACCTACTCTTACTATGCCAGCCCTGCCATGCACATACTAATATAGAAATCAGCCACCTATTTGTCAGAAAAATATCTGCAAACCATGTATCTGATAGGGGGATGATATCCTAAATATGCATGAAATTTACATAATTTGTTAACAAAACCCAATCTAACTAAAAAGTAGTCAAAGGACCTGAATAGACATGTTTTCAAATAAGACATGCAGATGACCAAGAGGTCTACAAAAACATGTTTCACATCACGAATCAGCAGAGATGCACAGCAAAAAAGTGAAGACATATGCCTCACACCTGCTATGATGGCTTTTAGGAACAAAGTGATGATACTTGTAGATGGTGATGTGAAGAAAAAACAACCCTTGGATGCTGCTGGTAAAATTGTAAATTGGTATAGCCATTATAAAAAAATAAACTATTTTCAGGTTCCTTAAAAAAATTAAAAATAGAATTACTACATGCTCCAACAATCCTGTTATTATATATATATTCAAAGCAAATTCTCTTGTGGAAAGTTCACTTGGATTATTTTGATTGCTAACTGCTAATTCCATTAAAACAATTTTATGAAAGAGATGTATTTGTTATCTTGGTATTGCTAGCATGTGAGTGTTTATGTCTCTTAGAGCTGATAATAGCTATTCTAGCAGGTGTGAAGTGGTATTTCATTAGATATTTGCCATCTTTTTTCATTACATTCTTATTCATAATATCTAAGATGTCACACAGGAATCAGTTCAAGTGTCTGTCAGTGGGTGAGCTGGAAAAAATATGATATGTGTACATAATGGAGTACTATTCGGTCCCCAGAAAGATGGAAATATTCTCAACTGTGACAACATGGACAATCCTGGAGGACATTATGCTGAGAGAAATAAACAAAATTCAGGAAGGCAAATAGTAATGCATGACATAAATTATGTGTGAACTCTAAGAAAATACAATAAAACTCATAGAAACAGTAAAATAGGAGCTAAAGCAGTAGAAGAAATAGGGGAGTTTAAGGTAGAGGGTACAGACTTTTCATCTGTAATTTCTGGAAATCTAATGCATGCATGGTGACTGTAATTAGTAAGAAAATCTTGTACATGTGTGTTGGTCAGCTTTCCCATTGCTAGGACAAAATACTTGACACCTGCAACTTACAGGAGTCATTTATTTTGGTTGACTGTTTCCCAGAGTCCCGTCCATGATTGCATTACGGGGGAAGGGCATGCTGAAGCAAAGCTGCTCATTTCATGTCCTCGAGAAGCAGAATGTGGGAACAAAGCATCAGCAAGCAATGCATTCTCCAAAGGCCTGTGCACAGTGACCAGCCTCCCACGGGCCCCACCTCCTAACAGCACATTCAGATTTGAACATCAAGGAATGAACCCAGTGATTCATAAGTAGATGCTCCCTATGATTCAATCACCTCTCCAAGGGTCTCTTCGGCCAATCAAGTTGACTGGCACAATACACTTGAAACTTGCTAAGAGGGTAGATTTTACCATACGCACACACAAAAATAATCTTGTGACATGATGGATATGTAAATATACTGGCTATATTACATATGGCAAAACCACACACATACACATGCACATTTGTCAATTATACTTCAATAAAACTGGGGAAATGGATGGATGAATGGAATAGATGAATTAATGGATGGACAGACAGAGCACACTCCAGTCTCCCCAGTCTTTCAGAACTAATATAGGTGCCTGTCCGGGGATGTAATAGTTTTCTTTGGAGATGATGAGTGAAGTTTAATTCTTCCTTTTAATCAGAACAATTAGCTCCATCATTAGAGAAACTAGTAGCTACAGATTTAATCCCTATGCTGTGAGGAAATGTATTTAGGTAAAGTGAAAGTGCACATTCTCTACAGTATATATGGTCCTGTATCTCAGGAGGCTGGAGCTTTTTATAGAAACACTGAAAAATACAGCGAAGTTTTATTTTTCCACATACACAATCTACATGAGAGTAGGGCCCATATCATGAAATTTCAGATTTGATTCCTTCCCCAGGGATATACAGTTTTTATGACTTTGTGAAAGTTACAGAATAGCCCTGAGCCTCCACTTCCCAACATATTATATTGGGATGGCTATAGCAATTTTTAGCATTGCTATAGCATTACATGACGTGAAAAAATAAATAACATATTTGGACAGCATTCCCCAAATGCCTCCCATTTTTTTGTGGGAAGGGGGAAGATAGATGTGAGTAAGGTAGAAAACATGTAAAACAGCTCGTGTGAGAAATGGAGTGTGGTTCACGTGGACTAATAGACAGCATTGAATTGTACAATGGAGCAGGTGCACAATTTTCTCCCTTGTCATTGATCTATGGTGTGAAAGCTCAACACAAATGGACAGAGAGCATGATTCAGAAGAGCTCTTTCTACCAGGATGCAAGAAAAGCGCAGCCCTACCCAAGGGATATATATATATCCTATAGATGGATACATAGATACATAGAGATTAGATAAATAGAAGATAGATAGATAGATAGATAGATAGATAGATAGATAGATAGATAGATAGATATCTCTGCCCTGTTCCCTACCCAACCACATATATCTTTGCAGTGGAGAGTATGTTGAAGTGAGCACTCAGCATAATCTAGAATAGGAAGTCTGCAAGGCGCGCCTACAATAAGGTTTCTAGAAGGCATAAGCCTAGCCTCATATTTCTAATAATGAGAGGGTTTATGCAAGCATTGATCAAAAACACAATGAATGCTTAAATTTTAATAATTTACTACTGTAAAAACACATTGCCATTAACATCCCTCAAAATAATCCCTTTCACATGGAACATACTTATCCCATCATTCTTTCAACTTTCTGAGACAAATCTGGAAGTCATCTTTCAGGAGTGTCCTTACGAAGTCTAATCAAAAGTATGGTGAGTGGCACTGTCCTGTGCCATCCATCCAGTGGAAAGCTAGACTATCCAGTTCATCGTGGTGCACCCTCATCCACCTTATTTGCCAGATCTGGCAGCATACAACTTTTGGCTTTTCCCAAAAGTCAAAACAATCATGAAAAGTAAACATCTTATGTTGATTCTGACATCAACACAGTCACAACAATGCAACTAAAGACTCTCACACAAACAAAAAAGGCCTTCCAGAACTGCTTCAGAAACTTCCAAGAATGATAAGTATGTTCTAAAGCAAGCGGGAGTATGTTGAGAGGAATTAATGGCAATGCATCATTTACTGTAGTCATTTTTTTAGTTTAAATACACTGTGTTTTCCAGTCACACCTCATATGTGTGCAACAGTTTCAAGTTTTGTTTGGTAACACCTGAAGAATCTCACCTCCCAGTGAACTGCTACCCTGTCTGAGTTCCTCAAGTGCTTAATCAATCATATTTAAGAAAGAAGATTGGAAAAGAATAGGAGCAAAGTTCTGAGAAACTGAGAAAATTTTGTAATTGTAATTACATGAAACTATACAGGATGGAGGGTTTAATACACTTCTTCCTTCTTCCTGTTGGAAAAAAACATTTATTGGCTTGCAAGATAGCTCAGAGATCTAAAGTGCCTGCTGAGGCAAGCTTAGGCAAGCACACAGGGCAGGAACAGGGGTTCGAGCTGGCTACTAAAAAAAAAAAAGTCTGCAAGGACCCTGAGCATTTTTATGTATTCTTCTGGATATGCTAAGAATGCAAAGCCTGGACCATTCTTTACTTGGGTCATACCTCAGTGTTATCCTTGCCATAAGCAGCCAAACAATATTTTCTCCCAAGAAACAGACTTGCTTACCACATACTGTAAAGGAAGTAACTTCCCCAAGTTCAACATTTCCTGGATATGACACAAAACCCCTGGAGATGAGGCATCTATCTGGACCTCCTGTGGCTTTGGAGGATATAGAACACTAGCACCAGCATCATCCTAATACCACTTTGCCATCTCCCTTTATCTTGAATCCAAGTGTATCCTCTTTTTCTCAAGCATCTACAAAACAGTCACAAGCTGGATCCCTCACAGATCCTAAAACTGTTCATCTGTTTTCTTTTTTGACATTGCTGGCATAATCTCCACCTCCTGTCCTGTCCTTCCATAAAACAAAGCTGGAAGAGGGGTTGAGCCAAGCAGCCAATGAGCTGGTGAGGTAGACATGGGAAGGGAAGGGAAGGGAAGGGAAGGGAAGGGAAGGACAGCTGGAGCAGGGATGCCTTTTCTTCAGAGTTCTTACTACAGTATTAACTTATTTTATGTCCATCTCTCCCAGTGGAATGAAAGCTACTTGAAATCAAGGACCTTTTGACTTAGCACTGTATTTTTTTTAGTAAAGTAATGCCTAGCAATATTGGGGCTCAATAAATAGTTATTGAATGAATTAATGGTTATCTGGATCCTGAGCCACCAGTTAGGATAGGCTGGTAGTGTTCATAATAAATTGCTCTGGCTTGTTAATAAAAATCTGTTTCCACTTGTGCTGCATTAGAAGTTCTTCTTATTTTTGTAAATCAGAACCAAATCCTTTATCTTATAAGATGCTCTTTTTTAAAAGACCATTTTAAAGACCATTTTTGAAAAATAAAGCAATTGACAATCATCTGAGTCACTAAAGGAAGTTCAATAATATGGGGACAGAAAGAAATGAACAACCCATCTCTGCTATGTGGGCTCATTTCATTTTTTAAATTATTCAAGATTAGTATACTAGTATTTATTTTACAGCTAAAAAAGGTTAAAAACAAACAGGTTAAATAGTTGCTTTAAGGTACATAGTGACAAAGTGTGACAGATTGGTTTTTCCAGTTTGAAAGTTCCTCTTGATAGTATTCTATAGAGTTATCATATTTTGTAACTTGTGTTAGAGAGAATAGATTTTCCAAAATAACATTTTGGATTGGATAGTTCTGGTTCAGCACAAAAAAAAGTAGGTATTTCTAAGCAGGAAGTTGTCTCCAAAATCTGTGTCTGTATTGGAGAAATGGACTCCAGGTGAGACTCTAAGGGTGGCATCCCAACAATATACAGCTGAGCTATCCCTGGGGCTGAGTCCTTTGTGGCCACCAGGCTCTAACCCTCTGGGCTCCAAGGCATAATCTTGTGCGAGAAGGTGGCACCAAAGAGCTACTATTGTCACAGTTGCCACAACTGCTTACAGTCTTCCAGGAAGCTTATAATGGACCATGGAATGTTGCTACACACAAAATATTTTTCTGATCATATAACATAAAAATAAACAGTCAGAAGTAGTCAGGATGAGACTTCTCCTTTTTCTTCTAAATTTCACTTGAGTATATCCAATTCACATATCTATAGCTCTACGTACAAAGAAGTCCAGGAAATATTTTAGGCTTCCAGCTTCTGCAGCGTGAAAGCCACCATGAAAGGAAGCTAGACATTGAGTAATCCAATCCACTGTACTTCCATGGTCAACATTTCTAGAAATACAAGTACTTCCACAGGGAAAATAGGGTAAAGTATTTAAAATGTCTCTGTCCAGAAAAAAATCTGTAATGTGTAACATATGCTCACTTATTCAAACTCCAAGCTCGTGACACCACAATCTTTATGGTCATGACTTACGTATGTGATAACGAAGGCCAATTAATACGTAAAAGTGTACATAGCAGATATGGGAAGACTATTTGCAGTTGGGCTGGTGAGATGGCTCAGTGGTCTAAAGCATCTACTTAGAACAAGCTTAGCAAAGCACAGGGACCGCGGTTCAATCCCCCAGCAGCACATGCGAGCCAGCCCCGCCCCCTGGTGGGCTGAGCTGGCCACACACACGCACACACACACACACACACACACACACACACACAAATAAATAAAAATTTTTTAAAAAACTATTTGTGGTGTAGGAATTTCTATATCCTCTTGTTCACCATCATTCTTGTTGGCATGATTTTGGAAATAGGAGGCATATTTCCAGCAGGCTCTAGCTTAGGCCCTTCTCTAGATTCTTTTTGGCTGTGATTTTTTTTTTTTTCATATGCCATACAATATTCAAATAGAAAAGGTGCAACAATTTAGTGTTCTAAAGCTTCAAAGACACTTAGCACATCCAAACATTTTACATGGGGATCTTGGGGAGGCAGAAAGATTTGCCCAGGGTCATGGGGAGAATGGATGAGCAAAGCTTTTCCCTCACAAGGAACACAAGCCTTAGACTGTATTTTAAGTACTGTGTGTGTGTGTGTGTGTGTGTGACTTCATTTATATTAAGTTTTATAACAGGCAAAATAAACTATATCTTTAGAGAAACACATTGGAACTTCAAGGGCGATGAAATGTTCCAGGAACCATTTTTGAAAAGATATTTTTCTTCCCTAATTTTTGAAGTCCATCGTGATGAATTTGAATTATTGTATATGAAAGTTAGCTTTAGTATTTACTATACAACGAAGCCGGGCTAAGTGCTTTCTGTTGGTTATTTCCTTTGAGTCGGACAAGAACACTAAAAGAAGCACTGTTATAATTTCTTTCTTTTTTTTTTTTCTACTAAGAGTCAAACTCAAAACTCAGGACCTCATGCTTTCCAGGCAAGTGCTGTGCTGCTGAGCTACCTCCCCAGGCCCCACTATCCCTAACTGTGGGAGAGGCCACCGAAGCTCAGGCTTTACTTACTTTCTGAACCCCTACTAGCAGCACAGTTGGTATTTGATCCATCTGGTTCCACCACTCTGCCAGCCACAGAAGCACTTGGGGTGAATACATTATGGGCTCCTCGCTCATTATGATTTTACAAACATAGGAGTTATAATTATAAAAGCCATATTAATAGTAGAGAAAACATGGTGCGCCTTACACACACATCCAGGCATATGTGCTTACACCTATATTAAAACATATATGAGTAGGTAGAGAAGACAGAACACTTCAGTTAAGGAGGTGAAAATAAGGTTGCTTTTCCCCCTCCTCACTGTTCTCCAAGATTTTTGTGAAGTGGCCGTATTAAATCACAAAGGAAAAATATGTTCTAAGGTAAATGTCCCATTTACCTGAGATGTAAATTCTCATTTTTGTTCTGTTCTTTCCTGCAGCTTTGTTTAATCTTTAGAACCCTCTTCTGTTCAATGAGTGACTTCATTACTAAATTGATGGCACCAGATCATTCTAGCTATGCAAATCACAAACCCACAGCCAGCCGAGGAAAAGGCGGATGAAAGATTACATTAAAAATTAAAGCAACGCATGGAGATGTGGAGATAATGTGCTTACAATTATTTCTACATAGTTAATATTTATGCAATTACAAAGCCTGTCATGACAAACACTAAATCTTGAGTCGTATTCCTTTTGCCCTCTGATATTTTTGACCTTGAACTGAGACTGCCAAATAACACATAAAAAATGGCTGTGGGAGAAGCATTTCCTTTGCCCTATAAACGATAAATGTTTGCTTCTTCTTCTTCTTCTTCTTCTTCTTCTTCTTAGAAAGTGATCTCATTTCTTCCTGGCCTTTGTTTATTTTCAGTGCCTTGTATCTGTTACTCTGGCATATTGTGATCACCCTTGAAAGGCTGGGCTTTCAGTCTTCCACAGTTTGGTTGCGTTGTTCGCTGGGGCTGCTGCTGTGATATGTTTTCTGTCAAAGGAAATTTACAGGCACATTAGCCTACTTGACAGGCATGATGAGCCACCAGGCTCTCCTAAGGAGAAACTGCCCTGTGCCTGCCCGAACTGTTCCTTCTCATCTCTCCAACTCGTTCTCCCTCCTCAACCTTAAACCACGGCAAGTCAGATGCAAATCCAAGCCCCTTCTGCTGAGGAGCATCGCCTTGGATGCTGGTTTTAATTCTCTGGATCCCAGGAACAGCAGTAAGCCAGTGCTAGAGTAATCAATTCACATTTCTGCACTAATGTGACTACAGCAGTTTGTAGAGAATGCAAACGTCTCCACTCACAGCTGTAGAGATACCAAGAATTGGTATAGAGAACTTCGTTTTCCCCGTGATGAGTCATTGACACAAGGGGAAAAGTAGCATACAGAAACTATACAAACGAAAAGCAATATAATTAACTTTTATGGAAAGTGTTTACAGAGAAAATTCTAAAACAATTTGCTTTTCTCAGTGTGTCATTGAAAAATAGTCAGCAAGAATCAATAAAATTTATTAAAAATTCAAAAACATGAAGTGAGATATAATGGAAAAGGTAAATTATTTTCTTGGTAGATTCCAAATAAAATAGAGTATTTTCCTCAAGGCCATTGGGGAACCAAAGGCCAGTGCATTTTCAGTGTCACAGATATTATTCCTCCTATTGGGGAGTAAATTTGCTAAGACAGAAGTTCTGAGACATTTGATTCCCACTTTGATGCTAAGACATCTCTATTTAAAATCTTCCTGTCTTTTTAATAAACATGGGAGGGGGGGACGGTTTTTGTTTTGACAGCATTCCCTCTGTCCTCCTCATGTATGAAGCATATCAGCGTGTGACTATGTAACCCGCAGAAGTTATTGGGAAAAGTCCGAAATCATATGTGAGTTTCTTCCTCCACTCTGCCAGGAAGCACAGCTCTGTACCAAACCAACCAACGCTATTGGCCTGGCCTTCTCTATTTGCTGAATGAATAAATAGAAAAACCTTGTATTATCTGGAAGTTAAGAATGGATGTTATGCTGGGGTGCTGACTCTTCAGGGAATTGTTTGTTCCTTGTCATTTTCTTCTCTCTCTCTGGGCCATTCTCCTGAAAGTTTTCAGGCAAGGCAAAGGCTTCTGTGTCTCACCTATGCCCTTGGGGTTTTCCTGTCCTTCAGAGGTCAAATAAGGTTTTTTTTTACTTGCAGCAACTCAGTGGATGTTAGAGAAACCCACTTCCCTGACGGCTCTGAGCAAGCAAGCAGACCAGATTCCTGTCTGTTTAGTAGTTATTCCTTCTTGAGTTTCTGCAGTAATAAAGAATCCTGTTTTCTACCTTTTCTCCTCCATAACAACCCTGAGGATACAGATAGGAGACTAGAGAGCCCTCCAGCTAGTCCAAAGCAATGGGAACAGAGCCCATTAGTTCAACTTGCTGCCAGGAAACAGCACAAAACCTGAAGAACAAGAATTATTTACCCTCGTGCAAAGAAAACCAAAGTGTCAATCACTGAGCTCTTATATACAGCTATACTCAACCTTAAGATCTTTAGAAAAAAAAAATTAAATAATCTAGAGTAATTTGAGTGAGATTCTTGAACAGAAGGACAACCTGGATAACACCTCCAGATATCTTTAGATTCACTTTTTTTAAAAAAAGAAAAATCACAGGGTCTTAAATAGCAATAGCTGAAGATGTCATAAACAATGTGTATTTGTGTCCATACCAAAAGGAGTGGAGAGGGTTTTCTAATTTTATAACAGAATTATTTTAACAAATAATTATCAAATGTTAACTGTGGGCCTGGAAGGCCTTGTTTAGATGCTGAGAGTACATTGCTGTGCTCATATTAATTTCAGCGCAGGCTATAGTTTGGTAGCTGCTTTTGGCACCCTCTGATGAGCCCATTCACAATTTTTATATCCACTCATGTTTTAAACTGCACTGAGGTGAGCTCTCCAAAATTAAGGCCTTCACTTGCCTCCCAGCTGCTTCCATACAAAGCCAACACAAATCCGACTTGTGGACACATGTATTTTCCTTGGGGAAAGAGTCTCAAAGAGTAGCGTTTTATTATTTCTTCAAAGTCCCAAGGACGTCTTGCTCTTGGCATCAAGAACTCTTTCCTAAAACTCAGTGCCCAGGCAGATAAACTGCCAAAAAGGAATCTAAAATGTGGAAACACTTGCCAGTTTGGGGGTCTGTCCTCATAGCTCTCTGGAGAGCTAGGACAAGATGGATAGAGAGCAAGAATTACTCACCTAGAAGGCTGTCAAGAGAAAATGCGAACCCAGGAGTTTTTTCCTCCTAAAAGCCCCTGTAACATTTTATTCTTTAAATAAATCTTTTCTTCTTCTCTTTAGGTGAGAGATTGACATTTTAAGATCAATCATCCTCTGCTTTGCAGGGTTGGTAGACTAAGAACAGGATAAATGGAAATTAAGCACAATTTCCATTTTTTGAATAAAAGTACTCAAAATAGCTATATTCTAACTCAGTATATATAAGAAAGATACTCTTCCTTCGCTGGTCATTCTCCTTGCTGTGGTTATCTCAAGACCTTTTGATGTCAAAATTTCACCATGTTTTCTCTAAAAGAACCATTCTGAACATACACCTGCTGTTTGAATAGCAGTAGACAGCAAAGGAATCTCACACTATGCTTTCATCCACCACAGGCAAGGATATTTTAACCTTCGAATATGGTCACAAGTTGCCAGTTTTTCTAACCCCTTTCTTTCATGAGACAAATTTAATTGTTTTACTATAATCTACCACTGAATTTTTTCCCCTGGGTTGTATTATTCAGCAACTGCTCTTCTTATATACAATACCCCATCAGCAATTGGCTAGCCTCTCTAAAAATCAGATTTCTTTCATACTTTTAACCAAAGTCATCTCTATAAACTATTAAGGCTCTCAGACTACTTAGTCACTCAATAGATACTTACTGTGTCTACCGTGTGCCAACGGATGGACTATGAGCTGGTACCATAGAACTCAGGGATCATGCTATGTGGATGAGCTCCAGAGGAGGGTCAGTAGGGGCTTCCACAGGATCAGCCCTTCCTCTGACTACCACGTGGTCTGAGCAAGTTCATCAACATCTGGGACTCTGCTTTTCTTACCTGCAAAGGAAGGCATGAGGAGAATCACTCTTCCTTCAGTCTCAGCATTCTCTGCTTGCTGCTGCTTTGCAGAATTTGCTGCAACTGAAACCCAGTGACCTCACATGGGTAAGGGCTTTCATAACAGCACTCACAGAGCCCTGACAGTATCCCAACAGGGTCATTTTTGTGCTAAGATTTATGCTTTCCAAGGGCCCAGGAAGATACTTCTAAGAGCATACATAGGTATGTGCTCCACTGTGCTGTCTATCCGAGCATATTCAGCTCCCTAAGGTGCTTGCCCTACTTTCCAGATTCCAGTTTGCCAAGCCTGGAGTCAACTTGAATTCCAAGCACCATCATCAGATCTCTCCAAGACCATCACAAGCCAGTCACAAAGACAAACAATGAGACTGGACAATACTGGATCTACAGTAGTGACAGTTCATCAGTGCACATTCAGACTCCCTAATTCAATGTTCTCTAAGCATTTCCAACAGTTTTCCAAGCACTTGTGACTTACTTTATTACTACTTATTTTGTATTAATAAAATAAATGCTTCCTGTTTGTACAACATTGTATTATTCCTTATTTTCAAGCCACTAGATATTCTTTTAATAACATGAGAGTATTGCTTTTTACTGGCTTCTCATTATACAAAAGATATTTTGTAAACTGCTTTTTATAATTCATCTAGACTTGCAAACTCTGTCACAGTTTGATACTGAGACCAGGCAGATTATTTGAAATTCAATATTATTCTTCAATTTCTGACATAAAAAAGTAAAGAAAAAAATAAAAAAGAAAAAGAAAAAGAAAGCCTCATGTTGCTTTTAGATCTCATCTACCTACATTTCTGTTTAGCTCAGTATCTTGCAACAGGACTACAGTAACATTGTGCTACTGGTCAGTGAGTGGACAGATCCTTGTTTCTACTTCTAAAAGCAAAACCCAAATATTTTGACAAAACACAAATGAAGAACAGTTAGGAAGGCCTGAGTTATACTGAGCAGCTCTCTCTCTTTCTCTGACTTCCTAATAACATTTCATGGCTTTCTCTCCTTCCTTTTCCTCCTTTCACTATAAATATCAGAGCAGCTGACTGACTTTTATTACTACCTTTCATGCAAACTTCTCAGGCTTGCAAATCAGCTACTGATCCTAGGAACCAACTCCCAGCCTCCCACCCTCACTCACACAGTTTCCTGATGGGACTTTGGAGCAACAAAGAAAGAAGAAACAATGCGTGACACAATGATTTTTTTTTAATGTGTTTAGTACAGGATCTACAGGGTCTCACTATGTAGATTGGACTCGTAGTGATCCTCCTGTTTTCAGCCTCCCAAGCACTGGGATTACAGGTGAGCGCCACCACACCCAGTCTCGATTGCCATCTCATTGCATCCTGGGAGCAGGGTCAGCATGGCTTGTGGTGCCAGGGATTGAATCCCGGCCCCTGCGCTCTACCTAAGCAGGTGCTTTAGTTTGCTGAGCTCTCTGGCCGGCCCAACACATTGGTTTGGATAGCAAAACTCTAAGGTTGAATTATAGAGTCCTTGGGTCATCCCATTTCAACTCCTTGGTGCTTGGTGCAAGTCCCTGCCACCTAAACACCTTGTTTTTCTAGACGACGGCGAAGGGCAGCTGGGAGAGGTAGCACACAAGGGAGGATAGAAATAACATAGGGACATAGAATAATGGAAGACAAATAGAAACAAGCACATAGAAATACAATAGAAAAGCCTTCTTGCAAGCAGAAATTCCACTTCTTATGTCGAAAACTGTTGCTCTTTAAAAATAACATCTCAAGGTCCTTTACCTTCCCTACTAATGGTCTAGTTTAACCTACCATTACACATATCTGTGTACCTTCTCACAGCACTTTACACTAACATCCTGACCAAAACTCAGGAAGCAAATTTAGCAGGCACACTGGAATTATGCATATGTATATACAAATACTATGTTGCAGAAACATGAAAGAATGAAAACTTAATTGTAGTGATTAGCATTTTTGAGGGCATATTATATGCTAGGCACCATCTGCACAAGATAGCACATACATGAGCCTTCTCAATACAATTATTTTAGGTACTTATATCAGGTACATTTTATTTATACCTGAGGACAGAGATGTTAAGTGATTTTTGCCCAAAGGCAATTCCTAGGTGTCAGGAATACATGTTGTCCAGGCACTGTGCTCCTTCGCCTCAAGTAGAGATGCTTGGCATCACCAAGGGACAGGGCATGTGTGTCACTTGCAAAGGCCATCCCAAATGTCAAATCACCTTGAACACTTCTGTGAAGCTTCTAGATTCTGTGGTAATTGTATCTCCCTGAAAGGGTAAAAGTTCCTAGAATTAAACTGGCTCCTAGAAACAATGTTTTTATTTCAAAGAGAATAAAAAATAAAAATGACACAATTTCAAAACAAGATGATAGGAAATTAACAGTGGTCATTATATTATATATTGCTATCCTCAAAGTAGTTGTTCAGATTACCAGTTATAGGCATGCAAAATTGATCAAACAATTAGGGATGAACTGTTTCTTCCAATAAATCAATATAAATTAATAGTACAAATATCTTAGCTATATTGTATATATATTTTCTTTCTTTCTTTCTTTCTTTCTTTCTTTCTTTCTTTCTTTCTCTATTTCCTTCCTTCCTTCCTTCCTTCCTTCCTTCCTTTCTCCTTTCCCCTATTCCAGTTGTTCTTTTCTTTTGAGCAGTCTCTGTTCACTTCTTCATATCTATTGCACCTTTTGGATTTTATTTAGTTTCAGTTTCTTATACTAGGAAGACAATATGATGTTTAGACCTGCAGTTCTGACTTCACTTATGAGTATAGTCTCTAGTTGCATCAATTTACCTATAAACGCCTCAAGTTTGTTTTCCTTTATAGCTGAGTAATACTCCATTGTATTAAAATACATCCTTTATCTCTATTCCTCAGTTGACTGGCATTTGGGTTGTTTCCAAGATTTAGCTATGACAAATTGTGCTACCGTAAACATGGGTATACATAGATCACTGTGGTATGATGTTTTCAGTTCTTCAGGGAAAATACCCAGAAGGGGAATAGATGGGTCAAATGGGACCTCCAATCCTAGTTTTTTGAGGAACCTACACACTGATTTCCACAGTGGTTGTATCAATCTGCACTCTACCAACAGTGCAGAAGGGTTCCTTTTGCCTTATATCCTCTAGAAAAAAAAATTTTAAACCATGGATTCTTGTACTATACTGGCCAATATGGCAGCAATTAGCCACATACAAATATTAAAATTAAAATTAGATTATTATGATTTGTCAGTTGCACTAGGCACATTTCACATGTTCAGTAGATGCATGTGACCAGTGGCCCCTCTACACAACCATGGGACATTTCCACCACAACACTGGTGCTCCAGGACACAGATAACTTCATACATATGGCAGAGTCAATGACCGTTGAGTCCCTTCAAAACAGGGACTAACATATTTCTAAGGAAGGATGTTTACTGAGTGTCTACTCTGGGCAAGGCATGATCAACAATCACCAATAAAAGATCAATGAGGCAGACAATAATCACCATCTGTCCTGGAGCTCACAGCCAGAGTCTCTGGTGAGGACACTGCTGTGACAAGGCAGGTAAACCAACCAGGGAGCAGAAGACCTAGAAGATAAGACATCGATCCTGACCCCAGGGAAGAAGCCAGACAACGCTTTCTGGAGAGGCAGAAATCTAAACTAAGGCCTTGATTGCGAAAAGCTACTGTGTTAACAATGATGAGAAGAAAACTGTTCTCAACTAAGGGAATAGCTCAGGAGGGAGAAAGAGCATGCAATTTTTGAAGAATTTTAAAAGGTCAGTAAAATTACTTTTACCATCCATCCTATATTTCAGGATTAGAGGTTGGAAT
>NW_004524585.1:14853538-14867882 GCF_000260255.1 Octodon degus
ATATATATATTTTACATGTTCTCTAAGTTGCAGAGCACAGAATGGAAGGCAGTAGGGAAAGAGAAAGCAGCAGCTCCAACAGTGTGGCTAACAAGGAGCAAACGGCAGCTAGTAATGGCCTCCTCCCTCAATTCCACAGCTCCAATATGCAGAATGTGCATGTGGACAACAGCCTCGGGCTGATAATAACAACACAGCACCCACCTCATCTGAGGAGGATGTGCCTGGCCCCAGGTTGGGTAGTCTACTAGCATTATCTTACTTGCTACTACTCATCACCAGCCTTTCGCATTTGCATTCCCATCATGGAAACTACTAGAATAACCAATGAGCTGAAGCGTCTTCATCTTCAGAGCTTTGCCTGACTTTCTGTTTGAACACCAGGTTGTATGAGCTCCCTAGCCACAGCTGATCCTGCTAGTGTGGTGGCTAGGAGGATGATTTAACAAGCATGAAGACATGGAAGGAAGCCAGAGAGCAACCAACAAAACTGGTGCTGCAGAGAAAGTCGTTTGCACTAGTTAAGTATAACCCTAAAAGGAAAAAAGTGACTAAGGAAATTGTCCCCTCTCTCTGTCAGAAGCTATCTGAATAATAGTCAACTGTTTGTCAATACTGATTACCCCCAATAGAGGAATTTTGTTTTCAGCCCTAGAGTTTTCCAGAAAGTTATAAAACTAGGTGTTTCTGTGCTTGTTGTCCTACCTGGCAATAATTAAATGGACTACAGCAAGGTGTTGCAAGCCATCCTCCTTTCCAAATTTCCCTCTAAGATTGCCTCAGTCTATTGAAAACTGTTTTATGCCTTGACCCAGGTAAAATTTCAGTGGCTCCCATCTTCTGATAAAATGCTTCAGCCGTATCAAGAAGTAATTAAATATGCAGGGCATGAAATAAGCAGCGAGTTTGGCTTCAGAGCCTTCTTACAATCTGTAAGTGATCCAAGAGAGACCATATGCCTTTAAATCTAGATGGCTGTGTATGGATCCAAGAGAAACCTCGCTGCCACTTCTCACTGCGAGCATCTTCAAATGAGGAAAAAGGCAGACTTTTGGAGCTTGTCAGATAAATGTAGGTTAATGTATATGTCCATGAAGACTTGGTAAACCACCCTTAACTTTCTCTTTTGGATTCTCAATTCAGTTTTACAAGAAAAAAAACATTAAAACTGACAGCTCAGACCCATTTATTTCGCATTAGTTCACGGTGACAGATTATGTAAAGTAATATTGTCTGTTTAGGAAGGATTGCTGGGGCTGGGGCATACAGCTCAGTGGTATAAGCATCTGCCCGGCAAGTGCAGGGTGCTGAGTTCAATCCCCAGAAGGAAAAAGTGAAATAAATAATTTCTTTTTTTAAAAAAAGAAAAGAAAAGGATTGCTGTCCTCTTCCTTTGGCCCCTTGAAGAAACTCATTCCTTGCTCCACATGGGGCCTGCCCACTTTGGGGCCATATCCCACCTCTGCTCAGGCTGGATGAGGTGTGACAGAAGGAGCAGTTCAGTTATAAACATGTGGCGTAGCATGGCAAGGTCAAGCTGACCTTCGCTGAGATTGCTGTACAGACATAAGAAGGAGGATTCTTCTCTCCCTGCCTTTACTAAGCTACAGGGAACAAGAATGGGGTTGAGGTGGTGGTCTTGCCACCACATGAAAAGACTCAGTGTGAAAACAAAGTCAAGGAGGGAAAAATAGAACTGAGAGAAAACCATAGTCCTGTGTACACATCTGGACCCCTGAGCTCTGTCAGGGCTGAAGGAACCAGCATCAGCTTCATGTGAATTAAACAGTATCTAGCAACGCAGGAGGTGCTCAAGAGCAGCGGCAGTAACAATAAGTGTTATTTTCTTGTTTCCTCCTTCTTCGACCTTGGCAGCTACCAAACAAGAAATAAAGCCATCCTTGGCAGCCAATACTTGTTTCTGGCTTTCAGAGGAAAGCCAACAAGATAGAATGGAAGTGAGTGTCTTGTTATTTTTTGATTACTCAGACACAATACCCAAAAGCTCAAAGGAAGAAAGGTTTATTTCACCTCATAGTCTTTAGAGGTTTCAGTCCACAGTGGGCTGGTTCCAAGGCAGGGCAGTGGGGCAGTGCGGCACGGTGGAGGAGGAACAGTTCACGGCGTGGCAGGCAGGAAGCAGAAAAAGATGGAGATAGACCCTTCCGGGCCACGCCCCCATGGGCCTAACTCCTCCCACTGGGCTTCGCTTTCCAAATCTCTCTGAGCAATCAGCCCCTTGGTGCGCTGCTCCGCTACTGAGTTTCGCGTGCTCATGATCATGCTGCCTCCCCAAGGCTGCACCTATGAGGGCACGAGGTTTGGGGGGACATCTAGATATCAACTATAACAGTGAAGGACACCAAAGCAGGGTCAACAGCCTCTAGACCTTACAGCTATCCTTTTGGAGACAGCCTCTTTGTCGGTGCATGCTCTCCTCTCATACAGTAGCCTGGCCATCATCGATCTAGTGCACCAAAAAATAACACCATTTCCTAGGGAACAGAGGGGGCGTGTTCCCTGAAGTGACCCTACTGTAGGAAGCAGGCTACATAAGCGCCTCAACAGACATATATATATATGGACCAACAGTATAAACACACCAATCTGTGTCTATCTGGATAAATTCCAGTAGCACCATCATAGGGAACAAGCAATCCAGAGTGTTAAAAATATAGAATTTATCAACTTGACATAGTGTTTAACCTTACAAAAACAAGACAGCATGGTGGTAATTAATGCTAAATACTAATGGTGATTTAAAATTCAATTACTATGGGGCAAATAAAACAACTGCTATGGGAGCAGGCTTGCAAAATATGCATCTTCTCATCTATCCTATACAGTGGTGCAGAGACTACTTGCTTGCACAATAAATGCTCAGCGTTGAAGATCAAATTGGGCTGTTTATGTGATACAATCTATGTAGTACAAAAAAAACCTTAAAGGTAATTTCTGAGGCCTTATGTTTGTGATATTTTCAGACTCAATAAGCCATGTCATAAAATCATACAATTTAGAACTGCGATGTATCTTACTTGTAAAGGACAACAAGGCTGAGGGAGGATTAATGAGTTCGTCAGTGACAGGGCAGGACCTCAGTTCATGTCTTCTTGATTTTGGCTGGACATCTCATGAGCAACAGCCCGGAACACCAGAGTTCTAGAGCCAAAGATTCTCTAAATCATCTAGTTTAACTCACTCATTCACAGGTGAGGAGATGGGGCTCAGGACATGAAGAGCTTGCTGAAGGGTAAAAAGCAATTGGGATGAAATAGATCAATCCCTAGGTCAGGGCTCACTTTTTATTACCCTGAATAAGAATTATTAAATTTGTAACCACAAGACATCATACCACTTCAGTTCAGTCAAAGGGTGAACAGATTGACACCTAGTCATTAGCAGGAAAACCTTAATAATGGACATGGTCTGGTAATAAAATTTGTGAGAATAATAGTCTCAGTCAAGGAAGCGGCTGGTCAGACATAAATCAATAGCTGAGCTAAAAAGTTATAATCTGCTGTGCATGTTGTGGTATTGTTCCCCCTGTATGATCGCTGAGCCCTAGAAACTGGGTCTGTTTCTAATGTTGAAACTTCATTGGCATTAGTGAGAAAGTACCATACAGCTTAAAGCATCAGGTTCTTGTCCAGGTCTTGCTTCCTAATTTATTCTGATGTTGAAGACATGGTTAAATGTAGAATATATGTGTTGCTGTTAGAGTTTGAAGATCATTGCTATGTTCCTATAGGATATGTGTTATATAAGGCAGAGCTCAGAAGTGAATGTAGGTCTCTAAGCCCCCATGTTTCTACTCTCCTCTCTTCTCTTGCCTCCCGTCCCCACCCCTTCCTTCTCTCTGCCTCTGTCTCTGTCTGTCTTTCCCTCTCTATTTCTCTCCCTCTGAAAATTAGAGCAGCTAAAGTCATTCTATCTAAGGAAGACAGGGAAAGTGAGAAGCAAGCCTCTGAGCTGCCTGTCCGCCTACAGAAGAACATTAACATTGTTAATCAGCATTACAAACTTTCCTTCTCTTCCCAGGGAAATGGTTGATAGAAATACAAAATATTTCAATCCTTGCCAAGCAATGTTGTTCTTGGCAGTATCCATGGAAAAGGGATTCTTCCCCTCACTTACCCCTTTTGGCAATCTTGTAGTTTTGAGTTACTAAGAACCAAAATAATGTCAAATTAGGTTCAAGAGGAATTACCAACTCTTCTGTGGCCAACATTATGGTAACCCCTACCAGATGTTCAAAAATAATGTTGTTCTTGCCCTTAAAGAGTTCATCAGCTTCCTGGAAAAAACAATATTCAATAACAAAGCCAATAAAGTGTTGCTGCCTCCTGGGTGTAGTGCAGTTTGGCAGGGCTGACCCTTGTCCTGTGGTCATGATTCAGGGGACCTGTCAGAAGGCCAAGAATGAAAATAGGGAGGAAGGGAGCAGAGATATAGCTGTGAGTAGCCGGTGTCAGCCTGACCATGAACACACGAATAGCATTCCTCACTCAACCTGGAATCTCAACCGACTTGTCCCT
The DNA here is from genome assembly GCF_000260255.1 of Octodon degus. Lineage (NCBI taxonomy): Eukaryota > Metazoa > Chordata > Mammalia > Rodentia > Octodontidae > Octodon > Octodon degus. Next base: position 14,858,077 of record NW_004524585.1, read on the forward strand.
TGCTTGCTGTGGCTTCCTCTGGCAGAGCCTCTTGAGGCTGTTGCGTACACGATTGCTCTCCTCACCTTCTACCCCTAGATCCACGTGCAGTCTGCTACATGGCTCAGAAAGCCACATTCCCAAAGTCTCTGAGAAAGTGAGGAGGAGCCATTCATCTTTTTCTCTGCACCAGCAGCCTCAGACTCACAGATCACCACGAGCCTGCACAGACGCCTCCTCTCCATTCTGCAGGATCGGCTCAGAGTGCATAGATTTCAGGTCTTCCCTCACATCCCCAAGAATGCGATAGGGTTTGTCATGTTGCTATTGTTTTTGTAGTATTTTTTCTTTCTCTAGCCTGCATTTTGAGCTTTTAAGCAAATAATTCCTCTGATGAGTGCACGCTATTAGTTCTTCAGCTATATTCTGATCTGTCTGAATCTTAGATATCCAAAGCAGGGTTGTAGCCACCACCCTTAAACTAAGAATAATATAGTCAATGCCCCATTAATCCCTGCAGGGGCAAGGCAGGTGGCCTGCCAGCTCTCAGGTCTAAACTGCCTATTTCAGGCTACAGTTACTAGCAAAGACTTTGGAGACAGACTCAAGATACTGCATGTTCCCAAACAAGTCATCTAACTTTTCAGGGCATATCCGTCCTTATCTCTAATACAGAGACGATAATACTCCTTCCTCCTAATGATGTCAGAAGGATTAAGTGAAGCAATGTAAGCAAGGTACTAAATATTGAATTTGGCACATGAATGAATGTGCAAAGTTGGCTTAGATTTTTATCAGTATCCATAACACTGATCTGGATGTTAGTTTTAGTTCAGTGCTACTGTGTTCAGTTCGAGTGCTGGCAGTGGGTGGGACGTCCAAATACAGTCTGCCTCTAGGAAGACAACTGAGCTCCGTCCTCAGGAGGCATAACAGATGAGCTCTATAGAACATTTTATTGTTTGTCAGCAGCACAACAATGCTGGAAGACAAATATTCCAACAAAGTACCTGCTACTTCCCCAACAAATAAAATATTCTTTTTTTTTTTTTTTTTTGCCATGTAAAAAAATAAGTTCATGGCCAGCAAGAGAGCTGAGCGGTCTAAAATGCCTGCTTAGACAAGCTTAGGCAAGTGCTCAGGGACTATGGTTTGATCCCTGGCACCACATGCTATGCCAGCTCTGCCCCCCAGGTAGTCTGAGCTAGCCAAAAAAAGGGAAAACATATTTTCCACACTGAACCATAATTTTGCAGGTGCACCTTGAGCACTTTGGATCCATCTACAGAGCAGATAACCCCCTGATGAGCAATTATTGACTGCCTACAAAGTACCAGGCACTATCCTAAGGAACTAAAACATGAAAAAGAAAGAATCTTGATAGTCAATCTAAATAAATTAGTGCTTTGGGTTTTGAAAATAATTTTGCAGTAAAATAACTATATTTTTTTCTTTTAGTCTTTTTATTTGTTTATTCTTTGGTACAGGGTCTTGCTACACAACCAGGACTCATAGTGATCCTCCTGTCTCAGCCTCTCCTATGTTGGGAATACAGGTGTGTGCCACCACGCCTGGTTTTGGTGGACAGTATAGCGTGGGACTGGTAGAGAATGCAGTACTGGGGATCAAACCTGGATCTTTGCACTTGCCAGGAGGGAGGTGCTTAGACCACTGAGCTATCTCCCCAGCCTGAAATAAGCATTTTTAAATACAGGTATATCTGAAGAATGCTTGACCAATTCATATACAATAGCTCAACCCATTCTAGGCTTTATAAGAATATTATTATATTCTTAAGAATCATTGATATTATAGAAAAGGTAAAGACAAGAACAATAATATTTTAAGAGAATAAAGGTTGTTCATGCAGTAAACCCAGATCCTGTAAATCATGGATTATTCCCAGTAGAGATGTCTTAGAAATAGACATAAAGAGGCAATAAAATATAAAAGGGGACTATTTATAAAATTGAGACCATGAAGGAAATGTGAAACAAAAACAAAAAAAACTTACAAATTTAAGGATAAAGTCATTTGTACTCACCCTCAGTCTTGGGCCAGGGAGGTAGCTCAGTAGAGTAAGCACTTGTCTGGCAAATGCAAGGGCCTGAGTTCAATCCCCAGTTCCACTAAAAAGAAAAAAAAAGAGACAGTCTTGATAGCATACAAACTAAGAAATACCAACCAAAAAGGTCTCATTGTTAGAAAGTAGAAACACAGCTATAATTTTAAAATGATTATTGAGCATGCCACAACAAATTGTATAAAAATGAATGAGGTAAGTATTTTTGCACATGTGGTGTGGGAAGTTTTAAATGCTCTTTTTCACTTTTAATTATCTTGCTTCTATGATTGCATTTCTTATGAGAATCACAGGAACAATCAAGCGATGTGCACAGGCTTAGGGGAAAGCTTACTGATTCGTAGTCTTTCTGATAAGCATTCACTGTCATCCTAAAGAAATGGTTCAGTGGATCATTAAAATGATCAGTTTTACTAAATCTTAGCAAAACCTTACCCAGAAATGAGGGAGTAAGCATCATTTACTTTATAGTTAACTGGTTTCCAGAAGACTGTTAAAGTAGCAGAATATGAATCATTACTGAGACAGGGACCTGCATGAGTTGGGTATCGATGGATTTCAAATCTTTCCCTTGTGCAGTTGATGTCCATCATTCAATAATAATGTGGAAATTTAATCGATACCAATTACTTTTATTAAAAGTAATCTTGCAAAAGAACTTAAATGTTCATGCAATGAATGCAAAAACATATAATATTAATGCAAGGGAATACAGGCTAGCTCCTAATATAACATACATGTGAACATATTTGTATGTTTTATGGGAATCACCTGAGTAGTTGGCATATACAGGTGTGCATACACATCTTACAGATGCAAAGAGATACTCAGGCTTGGTGTTGAATGAAAAACTCTAGCTGTGTAACAACATTTTGTGCAGCATTTGATACCCTTTCTTTCTTTTTTTTTTTTTTTTGTATCTTAGGGAAGGTTCTACAGGGTGTTCGCCAGGTTTCACTACTAGATCAGACTCATAGTGATGCACCTATTTACAGCCTCCCAAGAGCCGGGATTACTGAAAAACAGTAACTGTAAGTACAGTTAATGGCAAGTCAAACATATCAGACAAAAAAATGTAATGTTGGATAAAAGAAGAATGCTTCATCCAAAAGAGAAATAAATGATTTTCAATCAAAATAAATTAATCAACTCATGACTCTAAACTAAAACAACCAGAAACTAAATGCTAAATAATACATTAAATGCATGTGTCGTCATGTGTTAATGGCATTAAGCTACAAGCCAACCTGTGAAGCTAATGGTTCCTCTTTCACTTAATTTGCTTTAATCATCAGGCATCGAATATAGAATTGAAACTTTTCTCAAAAGAACTTTATGAGTGTTCCTATGAATATGCATCTGAAAGACAGAAGGCCTCTTTCCCTTCTTCCTAACCACACTCACGCAACACAGCTCCACCATGCACTGTCAACATATGCTCACTCCTGAAGAGAAATTTAATTTCATGACCCACCTAAAATATCAACATCTAAATGTAGACATTTTTTTTTTCCATTGGAAAAGCTACTGCAACCGTAGCCTTACAAGGTAAAGAAAAACTTGAAGGAAATGTAGGCACTTCTGAGACGCATCAAAACATACATCACAGGAAGGTTTGGGGTAGAAGAAGTTCTTCTATTGCTTTATCCACATGAGATCAAGTTGTGCCGTCATCAACCGTTGTGACCACGGTCTCATGTTCATATCACATGGGATTCCTATAATGATCACCTCTGTAATGATCATGGAAAGGGGGAAAAGGAATCCATTTCTGGGAATAAGTGTGCAGGATATAAATAGATTAGACATGAACACTCTATGGCATGGTTCTCAGCATCACCTCTAAATCAGTGACAGGGGATGGGTGAAGGTTTCAGCAGGTCCTCTTTGGATCTCTTTCATGCCCACTTCTGTTCCATGTCCCACACTCACGTAGAAAAGGACTCCTCTTTGTGTGACCCAGTTAGTGGTTCTGTGGATAACCACTACTATTATTATCATTTTTGCTCTTTTTGTGGTACCAGGGATTAAACCTAGGACCTCAGGCTAGGCAAGTGCTCAATGACTGAGCTACATTCCTTAGCCCTAGTTATAAAATTTTAGTTTGAGACAAGGCTTCACTAAATTCCCCAAGCTCTCCTTGAACTTGTGATCCTCTGCCTTGGCTTCTTGAATAACTTGGATTACGAGCACTTGCTGCTGTGACCATTTAGTACAAGTTATTGATAAACTAGGACAAGCTGAATACCAACAAAACTGCATGTATGGAGTTTGATCCCTGGCATGCTGTGCTGGCCCTGTCCCAAGGACACACTGAGACTGAGACTGAGACTGAGACTGGACGTGGTAGCATGCACCTGTTGTCCCAGCACTTGGGAAGCTGAAAACAAGAGGATCTCTATGACTCTGATCTGTGTATTGAGACCCTGTAGACCCTGTACTAAATACATAAAAATAAATTGCATGTATTTTCTTTTTTACAAAAATTTTTATGTACTAACAGGCACTTTAGTCTGCTGAGCTATCTGGCTGGCCATTGCATGTATTTTTCAAGTTATCAAACTTTACAAGAAATATGGGCTCAGAGGACTCATATGGTTAATAATTATCCAACTTAGGGTGGGAACTCTGGGTACCAGTTAGAGCTATAGTTGTCATCAATGGATTCCAATCTATGTAACATAAGCAGAACAGTTCTGATTGAAAGGATATCAGAGAGCTCTATGTGGATTCTTCTAGAAATTATATATAAACCTTATATATGTATATATGTTGTCTTTTTAAAAGGTATGTATATATGCTAGAGAAGTGTGTTCAAATGTGAGCAGAAGAATAGAAAGAGGCAAAGCAGTCAGATATCTGCCCAAATCATGCTACTTGTTCAAAGAAAAAAAAATGGAAATAGTAAGGACTTGTCAAGAAGAACAGCTGGGCTAGGTGTGGTGGTGCATCCCTACAGCCCCAGCCCTCTGGGACACTGAGGCAGAAGAACTGCAAGTTTGAGCCAGCCTGGGCAACTTAGTAACAGCAAATCCTGTCTCAAAATAAAACAATTTTTTAAACATTCTCAGGGCTGGGGAGATAGCTCTGCATGCTAAGCGCCTGCTTGGCAAGTGCACAGACCCAAGTTTGATCCCCGGTACTGTATGCTGTGCTGGCCCCAGAACCCCAGGGTGTGCTGTGCTGGCCGCTGAAACCGGGCATGGTGGCTCACCCCTGTAATCCCAGCATTGGGGAGGCTGAGACAGGCGGATCACTACGAGTCCGAGCTGCGTAGCGAGATCCTGTATCACATAAATTTAATTTATTATCAATTTAATTTAATTTAAAATTAATTTTAAAAAGTAAAAATACCCTGGGAGTGTAGCTCCACATGAAGAACTAGAGTTCAATCTTGAGTACTGAAGGAGAAAGAGAAAAGAGAAACAGAGGTCATGTAGCACCTGGAGGAGCAACTGAATACAAAGAGCAAGATGCAAAAACATCTGTCCTGTGATTATATTTTTACACAGCATGGCAATGCCTACCGAGTAACATGCATATCTATGAATGTGTATGTGTGTTTGCATATGATTTGGAAAAACATGAAGACATAGCTGTAGGTTGTCACTAGAGGTCACTGGCTGGTGTCAGGGCGGGAGACAGGGTGAAGGCTAATGGAACTAAGCTTAAAAGGAAAAGAATAGAGAAAAGAACAAAGAAATGTGACATTTAGGTGAAGTTGCAATAATGTGCTGTGTATGAATAAGCCATACTGTTGTAAATGCCAGAGCAAGATCTGATTAGGATGCTGCCACCACCAACATGTGTCTTCTTTCACATCTGTGGCTTCTCTGCTCCCTTTGCCCAATAAAGTGAATATCTTCAGGCAGGGTATTGGCTGAGTCTGAGTGGATGTCCTAGCTGTAGCTGCTGTAACAAAACAGCACAGCAGGTGGCTTAACCAGCAGAAATCAACTTTTTTGAAGTGGTGAAGACAGAAGTCCACCATCAAGGCTTGGCCGGTCACTTTCTGGTGAGAAGTTTCTTCCTGCTAGCTGATGGCTCCTAGGACCTCTGTGTGTGTTCTTGGGAGAGAAACACTGCTCTCTCTTCCTCTTCTTTCAAGGCTTCAGGTCTTACAGAGAGGAGACCCTACTTTTAGGACCTTGCTTAACCTTAACTTCATTGTAAAGACTTCAATTCCTAATACCATCACACTAGGGGAGAGCTTTAATCTATGAATTTTGAGAGGACATAGTTCAAACTATAGCAACAGACTACCCTCTTATTTTCTATTTCCATTATGGGAGTCTGAGTCTGTAGATTCACCCACACAAGGGCAGATTATTTAAGCAGCTGAAAGTGTAGTACAGGTGGCCAAAGACTCCTATCAACTGTGCAGACAATTGATTCTAAAAATTTTCACTATTCTATTTCTTTTCCATGCAAAGATGATTTAGTCTCTGTTTTGATAATACATATTCAGACTTTACATATAGGTTCTGTAGCAAATATTAGCTGCTACTATGTCTAGTTTGTTATTGAGCAGGTCCAAACATAATCTGCAGAATAATTGCTTTTAGGCAGACTTTCGCAGTATAGGTACTGGAGGATATCTCCTACATATCTTATCTTCTTTTCTTTGCTGTGCTGTGATAGTGAGAGGGATTATGTGAACCCAGCTCAGCTTTTGGAGAGAAAATATTAATTCATACCCAAAAAGATTTTTTTCTGAAAAAGATTGGCCATAATGTTAACCTCTTATGTCAGTATTAAATATATCTTGGCTATATTTGCCTTCAGTTTTGCTTTGTAGTTATCTTATATTCATTTTCACGGATTGTACTGCTATGCTTAGAAATTGTTGCTTTTTAGGATTCCTGGCCAAAGCTCAGAGATGACTTTTCATTGGCTAGTCCAAACTAACACAGTCATTAAAAATGCACAAAAATTCTTGACTCTTAGAAATCTGTAGAATATATGCAACAAACGTTACATAATACATACTAAAATTTAAAATAAAAATCCTTTAGGGAAAAAAAAAGCCAGAAAAGTGTGAAAGTATAAATACCATGGTCTAATTTGTGAAAGAAATAAGGGAAGTAGGTACACACACACACACACACACACGGAAGATGTTTATATTGTATTCCCCCAAAATTCAGTATTGAAGTTCTCACTGCCAGTGCCTCAGAATGTGACCACATTCAGAGATACAGCTTCAGCAGACATAATTAAATGAGACTTCTAGGGCACGCCCTGATCCAATCTGACTGGATTGCTATCACTGTAAGGAGAAATTAGGTCATTTAGAAAGATGCCCAGGAAGTGTGTGCATAGAGGAATGATCATGTGAAGATACAATAAAGGAAAAATAATTTTTTATCATTTTAATGCCTATAACATGTGGTATTTTGTTATGGCTGCCCTCCAAGACTGAAATAGAAGCATAACCTAGAAAGGATGAAGATGGATACCTCCAATGAATCAGGACATACGACAGGGACAACACTGACAGGAGCTCTGCATCTCTCCTTCACCCCTTTATATGTCTTTGGGAAGCATGTTAATGTTCTATAAGTGAAAAATAGAGTTAAATCACCCACGATTGAGCAAATGGGGAAAAACCTAAAACAGAATACAGGCTGCAATTGTATTCCAAGTGATGCTGTAACAGCCCTGAAGAAAAGTGAAGAACTGATCCAAGCAATTTATAAGCACTGTATGTATTTTTCTGTGTGCTTTCAGTCTTGGTTGAGGGGTGTCATGGGGTAAGTGCTAAAAACAAGTCCTAAGCATGGTTTAGGTGGTTTATTTATTTGTATCCAAGTGGCAAAGCAATTTGAAATGCATTACAGAATTAAGCAAGTGAATAAAAGTATTGACGTGGAAAGTCAAGTTTCTTCCTGTAGAACTAGGGTTATGCAAATATAGAACTGAGAAAGACAAAAAAGAACTCCATAGGGATCACTTAGATGTGAGGCACCAGTGGGAATTCATTTCTGAAATATTTATCAGTGTACAGGGGTATATGTAAGCACTCGTGTACAGGCATGCATGTATACATGGACATGTAGGTGTGCATCGTGACGTGTACATACATGCACATGCTTCTTAGCTCTGGCCACTGAAAGCGCCTAAAATGAAGACACTATAGCAGCAGTGTGCACACTTAGCTCACATATTTTGGTGTCTAATATTTCTCATCATGAGGAACAAAGGCTTTTCAGAGGCATGACTGATTACAAGACTGGAGCAGAATAAGTACAAGATGAGCTTTCAATATTTTGATGTTCCAGAAATAAAATGCTTTTAAAAAAGAAAAAAGGAAAACCAGCTTGAAGGAGCTGACACTGGCCAAATCTAGAACAATTTTAGCACCAAAATAACTTAGCACAGCAATGAATTTTGAAGCAAATTAAGATATACAAGTCTATGTGGTCCCACTAAAATCAGTCAAGGGAAGGATCTTGCTTACAGTAGAATGCGTGTCAGTATGGAAGGAGGCCTGGGGTTGGAGGATTTCCAAAGATTAGTTTGGTAGAGGGTTAACCATGGATGCTAGATACAGGTGAGATTTTGATAAGGAGAAGTGCACTTTTTCAACAACCCCCTTGGTTGCTCATAGGTGTAAGGAAAGCAGTAACATCTCTATGTGTCAAATACATTGTGACTGTGTTGCCCAAGTTAAGATTGCCAGTGAAGACTGAACAGACATCATTTGCTTTTGGGTGTGCTATATTGAAAAGAACAGGACAAATCTGGCCAGAAGTATATAACTTTAATTAGATCAGAAAGTACTATCAACTAATTCCAAGAGGAATATTATATATTTTTGTATACTTTAAAAATATAAATGTCAAGAAATACAAAGAACCTTGTAGAAATATTCTAATTAAAAGTTGATAAGTTAATACAATAGGCTGAACCTCATGTTGGAGAACAAGGCCATTAAGATGTTACTGTATTAGTGGATGAAATTGATATATGAGAATATTAAAGGCAATTCTGGGCAACAAAGGCAAGACAGGGGTCATCACATCCCTAACTTGAAATTATACTATGACATTACTGTGATAAAGACAGTGTGGTACTGGTGAAAAAGGCCCAAGCTTGATGATCAGTGGAACAGATTAGAGGATGCAGAGACAGGGCCAGGGAGATAGCTCAGTGGTCTGAGAGCCTGCCTGGCAAACGCAAGGACCTGGGTTCAATCCCTGGAACTGCATACCATGCTGGCCTTGCACTGCACCAGCCACTGAAACCAGGCATGGTTGGACAGGTCTGTAATCCCAGTGCTGAGGAGGCTGAGACAGGAGGATCACTATGAGTCTGAGCTGTGTAGGGAGACCCTGTACCAATTTTTAAAATTAATTAATTAAAATAAGAAAGAAGATGCAGAAACAACTCAACACACCCAACTTTATCTTTTGACAAGGTGCCAAATACATTCACTGGGAGAAAGATCTCCTCTTTTATAAATAGTACTGGTAAAACTGGTTCTGCACATGCTGAACATTAAAATTGTACCCATATCTTTAACCATGCACTAAACTAAATTCAAAATGGATCAAATATCTAAATATTAAAATAGAAACATTAAAGCTGCTGGAAGAGATTAGCTGCTGATATCTTGTATTGAATAACAATTTAAAGATAACAATATGCAATGTATTAACCATTGTTACCCTGCTATTGTCTTGTTTAGAAAATTTGGGGTTTTTCTCTTTTTTTTTTTTCTACAGTTTTATTGATAAACATA
>NW_004524585.1:14871486-14965862 GCF_000260255.1 Octodon degus
GGCGGGCGGGGTGGGGGAGGCCCGAGGGGCTGGGAGAGGTTCCGGCCCACGCTGCGCCTGGACTGGGACTGGTCCCGCCAGCGCAGGGTAGCAGGAAGCTCTCCACACACTCACCAGACCTGGGCTAGGACTGGGTCTGAGGTTTTTCTCTTCAAAATAAAAAATGAGAGTGTTGGCGGCGTTGCCCCTGACCTCGTGCGCAGCCTGTGCAGTTGGCGTAGTGCAGCCTACCAAGAGGCCAGAAGGCAGAACTTACGCTAACAATCTGTTAATGGATGCACGGAAGGTGTCTGGAAAATGTACGAAGAACATCTGAAGAGAATGAACCCTAACAGCCCCTCTATCACATATGATAGCAGTCAGTTGTCTAATTTTATTGACTATCTGGCAGAGCTCAGTTGCCTTGTTTACCGAGCTGATACCCAGACATACCAGCCTTGTAACAAAGACTGGATCAAAGAGAAGATCTGCGAGCTCCTTCGTCGGCAGGCGCAACAGGCTGGCAAATCATTGAGTTGGAAACAGCAGGGACTGGGGAGGGCTTGGAGCGTAAGGGTGTGCACTGTGCTGCGGTGGGGTGCTGTCCTGTGAGCCTCTTTCCATTCTGTTACACTCTAGGCAGGATTGAATGCATTAGCTGAAATGTAAGGTGTGAGGATCTTCTCAATCCAAAACCCCCATTGAGCGCTTTTTCTTTCTTTCTTTCTTCCTTTCTTTTTTTTAACTTAAACATTTTTATGATTCCGATAGCAGTTGTTTCTTGTCAATGTTGGTTCCAGTCCTTCAGATTGTTTCTATCTGCTTTACGACATTCACTGTACTAATCTTTTAAGATGGGGTAGGGGATGATGACAAAGTTTAGTTACGGCCTCAAGAAAAGGTCTTAGTGAAAATAAGTGTTCTTTAGTTAAAAAAAAATAAAATGAGAAATTGATATAAAATTGATGTATTTTATGGTGTGAATGAAGTGTTTCCCCCCAAACCCACGCGCTAAGGGCGTGGCTGCCCAGCTGACCTGCGTCAGAGGAAGTGTTGGAGCTGCAAGGGCGCTAACCACATCAGGTAGATTCATCTGTTGATGAGACTGTGATTTCATGTTGTTATGGGAAGTGATGGGGGCAGGAGGGGGCCTAGGCACAGAATGTGGACCATGGGGGCCTGGCCTTGGAGGCAGCTCTGCTCCCAGCCCTTCTTCCCTTCCTCTCCCTCTGGTTCCCGCCTGCCCTGAGGTAAACATTCTTCCTCTGCGGGCCCTTGCGCCTCTCTATTTCTGCCGTGCCACAGGCTCAAAGCAGCCAGACTTGGACTGAAACCCTGAAGCCCTGAACAAGAATAAGCCTTTCCTCCTCTAAGTTGTTTTTTCACAACTATTTCTTTTTCACAAAAAAAGGTGGTGAATGCATGGACTTAGATAAACAATGGACTTATGTGAAAGGTATCTAATATAAAGTATTTAGCAGTAAAGAACATGATATATATCTATCTAGATAGATAGATAGATAGATAGATAGATAGATAGATAGATATCTGCAACTGTTCAGGGAATGATACATAAACACAGGTGCACTATATGAAATAGACAAGAGATGAATGCTTAGAATGCACACACAAATAACAATAAATGGAGTAAAATATTAACCATAGGTGAATCTAGGTAAAGTGAACACTGCTACTCTCTCTGATATTTATTCTTGCATATTTGTATACATTTGGAATTATTTACAAGAAATAAGCTGTTTTTAGGGACCTATGTATGGTTTTTATATGTCTGGAAAGGTGCTTTTAGCAAAGGACTAGTCTCAGAAGATTCCTGAGCAGGAGGTGGCTCTCTTCACACAAACTCCTTTTCTTTCTCCTCCAGGACACCAATACAGAGGAATTTGGCAGTCATTAGCAAAGCAGCTTCAGATCTGCTTGTGAGGACTATTTTGATCAAGGAAAAGAATTTTTTTTTTGTTGTTATATTGTTAGTTCAAGTTTTAACAGGAAGAATATAAGATTGGGAGTTATAGCACATTTATATATAGCCTTAACATTTTACATTAAATATGTAGGAGTCAACAAGTGACTTCACTTTCCATAGAACAGGTATAATATCTACAGAAGGAAAAAGCAAAAGTCACAATGCATCTTTATAAAGAATTATATTGTCCTTGTCTCAGTTACGCTTCTCATGTTGCTGGGCCAAATACCTGACACTCAAAATGAAGGAAAGAAAGGTTTATTTAGCTTACAGTTCCTGGAGGTTTCAGTCTAAGCTCGGCTGGCTCCAAGGCAGACTGGCACATGGCAGAGGGCAGCAGTTCATGGCAGCGGAAGGCAGCAAAAGAGCAAGAGAGGAGGGAGAAGCAGCAGCAACAATGGCAACCGGGAGTAAGTCTGTCTCTCTTACCTTACATTCAGGCTATCTGCCCCAGGCTGGGTGTAGCACTCACACCTATCATCCCAGCAGTACCATAATCCCAGCCTCGGATGATGAATTAATAACAAACTGTAGAATTACACCTCAATGACTGCATGAGGCCTTGGAGAGACAAATGCACAAAAACAATAACAGTCCCCTTGTATCTTCTCCTGTGATTTCTAAACACATTCGGTTCTCTGTTCTGTTTTGATTGTCTGCTTCCTCTCACCTTCTCGCCTGGTCATTGTGGGTGAACAGGAAGGCGGAGACTCTTCAGGCCAGGACCAGCAGAGGTTCCCGCCTGCGTATCCATTCACATCTGTTTCATTTCAGTTGCATGTTTTCAGGTGATTGTAATTAGTGTAAGCCACTAATTTTCAGCTGAACCATCCCAAGTAAAAGTCTAATCTCCAAGATACATGGATCTCTCAGAATTTTTTTTACAAATAATCACATTCAGGTATATAAAATTAATTGGCACGCTCTGAATGCTACGTACACAGTCAAAACAATTTTTAAAATATGTATGCTTTGACTGCATGGTTTACAATTTAGTTTTAAGGCTTTTTCACTGTGGAAATGTTTAAGGACATAGCAAAGGAGAGAACATTATATAATGGAGTCTCATCTGCTGACTTGATTACTTTCCTCTCGTTGCTGGAACAAAATGCCTAACACCCAAAATGAAGGAAGGAAAGGTGTGTTTAGCTCACAGTTTGTGGAGGTTTCAGCCCATACTTAGCTGGCTCCAAGGCAGAGTGGCACACGGCAGAGAGCAGCAGTTCCTGGCAGCACAAAACAGCAAAATAACAAGGGTAAATGGGAGGAGTAGCGGCAACAATGGCTACGGAGAGCAAGTCTGTCTCCCTTATGTTGCATTCAGCTGTCTGCCCCAGGCCAGGTATAGCACTCACACCCGTAATCCCAGCAGGATTTACATGCATAATCCCAGCAGCACTCATACCCATAATCCCAGCACTGGATTATGAATTAATCACTAAGTCTAGAAGCCCATCCCAGTGACTGCCTGAGGCTTTTGGGGGGACACCTACACACAAACCATAATACCTACTTATCACACAACTTCAACAATGTATGGCAATTTGGTTTCAAATATAACCCCAAATCTTCAGTCGTCAGTGTCAATGAATTATTTTCTAAGAAAATCTTAGACATTGCATTATTATATTTTAAAATACTACCATGTTTAATTTTAGAAAAACTGCTGTGCCATTTTTATACAAAGTAACAATGATTTAAAGGCAATTTAAATAAAAGACAATTAAAATTTTAACCTTAAATAATTGTGATGTTTTTACTCCTATTTATGATGTTTCTTCTTGATCTTTCAGTTTGATCTCTACCCCTCTCTATAATATTGAGATATGCAGAGGCAGAAGCGTACCTTGAGGTCCAAGAAATCTCCCCTGAATTATACATAATTTACAGAATAATCTCATAATTTGAAGCTTAACATTTAAAAATACTTCACTATAAAATAAACCACATCCAGGAAACAAAATGAATGTATAGTTTCATGAAGTATTTTAAAAGGGACAGCTTCTAACCACCAGTTGCCTCTCCAGCCTCTCCAGATGTGTTCAATCAAAGCCACCCCTCCCCCCCAATCAACCACTAGCCTGATCTTTATAAACATCTCCTTATCTGCTTTGTTGTAGAGTTTTATCACTTGATTTTTGTGGGGATTCTTTGGTTATTTTGAGACAAGGTTTCACTATGCAGTTCAGGCTACCTTGAACTCACCAGCTCAGGCTGGTCTCCAACTCAAAATGATCTTCCTGCCTCAGCCTCTGGAGTGCTGGGATTACAGGCATGTTCTCCCACACCTGGATGTGTGCTGTTGTTTAGCATGGCATATCCTTTAAGGCAGACCCTATGTTTATATCACTGAATGCTCATTACCTTCCCATCTATGAAAGTAATTAGGTTTTATTGCTTTAAACAGTCTCTCCTTCAATGTAACATTACTAAAGCTAAAATAGATTTAACCAAGCCCACACAAAGATTAAAATCAAACACTTTTTTCCTGATATAAGCAGATAAATTACCCCCAAATACTTCACTCTAGATTGAGGTAGGAGGCACAATGCACACTTTTACCATCTCAGCCAATACTGAGAAGGCCAACAAATATTGTATTATATTTTGAATAACTTGTGGTGGCAAAGTTTCCTCTCAGTTGTCATGACAATAGTCACATACTTTACAGCATGGAAACAATTAGAGAGTGCCTGGGAGATTAAAAGGGAGAAAGTAGAAATGAAAACTTGCAGTCACAGGTGTCGATTTAGGATAATTAAGGTGAAACAAAGAGACTAATACATTTGGATTCGTTCTAGGTATAACACTTTTTGAAAATCCTTCCATTTGCACTTTTATTGATTAGGGAAAGAAAATAGCTCAAATGATACTCACGTGACTGAAGAAAATAGGAAAAGTCCTGCCCTCAAATATACTTTGTAATTTCTTTGTACTTTTACTTTGTATTGCGAGAATACTTTGTAGTCTCTGCCTTTTTGCCAGATGTCGTCTCCCTGGATACTGCAGCAAAAGTTCAGGACCAGAGCTTATGGGGGAAAGGTATCCATTTCAAACACAGTATCAGCAAACGTTTTCTTCCAGTAAGATGGCAACATAATTGTAAGATATTTGTCTTCATTTATGTTTTACAATCAGGCTTAGGATAGAAAGAAACTAGAAAATATCTCTTAGTTGATATTCACATTTGATTAGGAGGATAACAACAACCCAGCTGTCACTTGATTGCTTTTAAATGTTTTGCATCTCAGTGAGAGTGATAGGTCCTAGAATTTAATTTTTTTGTCCTTTACATTTTCTTCTTCCTATGGATCTAACCTATTAGAAAATTTCATATGACATTGAATTATCCACTAGTTGTCATACCACATTAATTTCAATAGTGATTTTTCTCGCTTTGAAATGATTTTACAAGACTTGAAAGAATACAGATTTTTTTTAAAGTTCTGAAGGCACTAATAAAATGTAGCATTGTTTAACTTTGTTTGTATTTATTGCCAAAGTATATTAGGCAGGGAAACAATTATGATACTACTCTCACTCCTTTATATAACTAGTTTTTATGTTAAGCTATATTTTCCCATAAATATCATATATAGCAATGAGCTTCTAACTGAATAAACATATTTCCTGTGAAATTTTGATATATTTGTTAAACCATGTTCTAAATTTAATTCTAAACCATATCGCTCTCTTTCTTAAAAGTTTAATCCAGTACAAACAATGTACCTAACGTACAATGTAACTTGACTTAGTACGATTGTCTTATATGTTTTACATATTCTGTAGCCTGTAGGTCTGGCTTTTGGTCTGTACATATGATAATTAACTTTATAGGGTCTTATTAGACAGGTAAATGGTGGGCTGGGGATTTAGCTCAGTGGTACAATGGCTGCCTGGCAAGTGCAAGGTCCGAAGTTCAAGTCCCACTATCCGCCCAAAAAGTAAATGAATTGAGGATTGAAAAATAAAAGTGTGTGAAGGGAAGGGAAAAAGGGGGGAAAACCCTTGAAATGTGTTATGTACATGAACCTGTTCCCTACAGTCCATGTAATCACTACATACTGCACACATGTACTAATAAATGTCAAAACATGTGCAAATAAAAATTTATCTAATACTTTTCCACAGGAAAAAGTATAATATTTATTTATTTATTTCTCATTTTAGGGAAGGGTCTACAGGGTGTTCAGGGTCTCATTACTAGATTGGACTTCTAGTGATTCTCCTGTTTACAGCCTCCCAGGTGCTGGGATTACAGGCGAGCGCCATTGCGCCCAGTCTCAGTTGCTATCTCAGCAAGCCCCAGGGGCAGGGCTGGCAAAGAATATAATATTTTGATGTTATTGTTTATCAGTAAAATCTTGATCTTACTTTAAGCTTTTGAAACCCCTAACAAAGGCATGACCTTTGTATTAAGTTTCATATCCCAAATTCCTGTAAAACAAAAAAACATGACTTCCAAATGTGGCCGGCATTTCTCGGCTGTCATAGATGCCTTTTCTTTCTGGTGGTGGAGAAATATCATATTGCACTGTTTGATTTCAGGGTCATCTGGCCACAGCTCAGATATCTGCAAGCCCTTAGAGACTGTAAATGTTGCTAAGTGGCTCATTCCTACCTTGCAGTGTAAACTGAGTCTGTCCTTGAATCATCCAATAAGGTCACGGGTGCTTGTTCAGCAGCAGTGCCTCTGTAGTTGACAAGGAAAGAGAGCAGGCAAGAAACACACAGAAGCTTCACATCCACTTCTTTTCCTTTCTCCCTTTGAGAGGAGACATGGATCCCCTCTCCTACAGAATAGCTACTCTCTGGCTTCAACTCTTTGTCAACAGTTCACCTCATCATGAAGGAATACCCTTTCAATACACAGAATCTTTTTTTAAAAAAGTGTCTTTATTGTGAAAGGGGCACTCTCTCTGCCTGGACTTTCCAGAAAGCACTGCTTTTGCATACTTTCTCCCTGTTTTCATAGAATTTAAAGCATCCCTTCCATACTGACATACCAAAGAGCCATCTGGACTACACAGTAGAAAGCAGTTTATTAAAGGGAAGTCTTTAAAAGGGAACCACGAGAGCCCATTGTGTTCTTTACATTGCAAGGGTAGAGACACCAAATGTCAATGAATTAATTTTTGTATGATGTTGAGCATCTCTTTGTTGGATGAAGCATAAGCTAAACAATTGTTTGTGAAGTTAAACTAGGAAGCCAAAATAGGCTAGAATATGACTGGATAATTTATTTAATATATTTTCCATAATTACCAAGAATACTAATTGTTATGACATTTTATCAGAATATTCTTCTAGAAAAAGAGCATTTGTCTCCTTCACATACCCCTTTAGGCCATTAACTTCTATCCAACAGTGGTTCTGAAAATTTACTTATTTATTTATTCAGCCATCAGAAATACTGATGAAGGATTTTCTATTTGCCTTCTTAATGTCAGAGAACATTCAAGAGAGTTTAAGAAAGGCTCTGGCTTTCAAGGACTGTGTGCTATTATCCAGACAGTAATATGTGGTTTACAAACCCACAATAGAAAGTTATTTGAGTAGTAAGGGGAAGAGAAGTATGTATTGATCACCTGAGTGCACTGACATATGAGCTCATAGAAGTCTTGGAGTAGTTCTCCCTTGGGAATCTTATTCTCATTGTATTAGACATGAAAAGAAGGAACTCACTGAAGGTCATGGGATTTCAAAGTAGATCTGAGTCTGAAGGTGAAGGTCTAAAAGGAATATAGTCTTAAACTTTCAGGAAAGGAAAAGGGCGGTGTCATGTTGAAATGGTCAAGGACACCGAGGCTGGAAAGAAAAGTGAGGTTTGAAGAGAAAGTGTTCCAGGGTAAGGCAGAAGGGTGGGAAGGGGAGGAACCTTGTTGGAGATTAGCAAGCTAAATGGCCAAAGACAGGCGAGAGCCAGCAGCTGTGGGACGGAGGAGTAGGCCGATGTCGTGAGGACTGCAGAGGCTGCACTGATCTGTAGCCCGCGGGACCGCTGCGCCCTCTCAAGAAGGGCACTGGCCATCAGTAACATTAGAATATGGAATGTATGCCAGAGGGAAAAGATATAAGTTACTTCATCATTCCCAGCAGACGCTACAAGCCTGCTTTCTGTCATGGCCTGGAAGCTGCCTGCCACATGGTCTGTGGTGACCATGTTCATTCCATCCTGTGCTGGACATGGAGTTCTTCCCAAACTCTCAGATGAGGTGTCTGGTTACAGTGCCTCTGTAGTTGACAAGGAAAGAAAGTTGGAGGACTTGGGGAATTCAAACTTATTCATTCCCTGAGTCAGTGCAACCTTTTGTGAATTCTGCTTTATCTTATGACAAAGTAAATGTCTGCTCTGGAGCAGGAGGAGGTGGGTGAGAGAAGAGGGCTTTTTCATAAACATGCCTCACCAATTCATGAAAGTTCTAGAAAATCCTCATGGGAGAGCATGGAGGGGCTACAAACACTTTGCAAGGGGATGGCATTACTGATACTATTTTGCAGCATATTTTTAGAGGTTGAGGTAAGAATTAGTTCAGGATTAGACTCAGAAATGCCTGATTGTGTAAGAAGGTCCAAGTCCCATACCCTCCATTTTTCCTCCCTGATGGCTACACATCAGAATACGTGGAGAATTTTGAAAAATTATAGTAATGTCTTGACCCCTCACACAGAGAAATTGGAATTAACTGACCTGGAGAATTTCCCCCTTTTATTGGATTACAGAGGATAACAACATGGAATTTGGTCTACAGTTAGATAAATGGATCCAGTTCTGAAAGCTAAAATGCCATAATCTACAGATGTATATATTTTGACCTGAAATAGTAAATTAAGTATCCTCTGGATTAGAGGAAACTCAGAGACTTAATAGAAATAGGAATGATTACTAAAATTACCTTTAAAATATACTTCAAGCTATATTTTCAGAGGGCACGGTTTGACCAGAGTCTCTTTACCAAATTAGGTTTCCTTTCTTTCTAGGCTATCTGTGTTGAAATGTTGAATTGATAATGCACAGCGCTGACCTGTGGCAAGACCATGTGCTGTGAGATCCCCTTGGAGAATTTCCTCATGGATACAGCCCTCCTGCCTGTTGAAGGAGCAGGATCATGTGAAAGACAGACCATGGGGCTCCTCCTAGTCCAGTTAAAGCGTGGAGTGGATAGAGCAGGAGGACGCAGGGAATTTTGCCAGCACAGAATGTGTAAAGACAAAATCTGGTCTTGAGTGGTATTTCCGAAAGGAAGATCCTCTGCATGGAAAAATACCAGAAAACACCAAGCAGTCAAAACCAAGGAAGAAGTTAGGGAAATAGAGCCAAGGATTTAAGACATTGCTTAATTTTCCCTCTCACTATTAAACCATTTCAGAAATATTGATAGGAGAGAGGATCAGGAACTTTATTGATATGAAAAGCATGATTTTGGTAAACATGTAAGCAATTAAACATGCAAGATATAATTTTATTGTTATTATTCATTTCTGGCATTCTTTCTGGGAGAAATGATGACATACTAAAACTTAATTTCTGGAACCAGTTTTTGGAAGCTAAAATTTAAATTCTTATTGGTTATTGACAAGAAGCAAACAAACTCTTTAACAAGGCAGTGAAAACTCACATCTTTATTTCAACTAGCATCATGCCAGAAAAAATATTGTCATCATTTTCACATTCTACTTTCAGGAAAAATATCAAAACTGAGTGAATAAATTCAATATGTAAATTTAGTTTGGTAAAAAAGATTTTA
The DNA here is from genome assembly GCF_000260255.1 of Octodon degus. Taxonomy (NCBI): domain Eukaryota; kingdom Metazoa; phylum Chordata; class Mammalia; order Rodentia; family Octodontidae; genus Octodon; species Octodon degus. The sequence goes on from NW_004524585.1 coordinate 14,881,198, forward strand.
GTGTTTGGAAATGTAGGCACCTCAATCAAGCATCAGAAAGTCACGATTTCCCTTATGTTTATGTAGAATGATTAGTGAAAATTTATCCAGGCTCTTCAAACATTTGGTTACATGGATTATGTCACTTAATACGATGCTTTCATGGCTTTGGGCCCTGGCTCACAGAAGAAGGACCTGGGGAGCTATTTAACTAAGGTCCTTCATGTAGCAGGGGCAGATGCAGTCCTGGACCCTGGGCAGTATGACTGTAGGTTCAGGAAAAAGCACAGAATCAGTATGTGGACACTTCCCAAGAGCACTCAGTGTGCACTGGCAAACATAAACCCCGTGGTCCTGCTGGAGCCTGTTCAGATGCTTGATTTCTGATGCTTCACTGGGGTGCCTACATTTCTAAACCCTAAAATCTTCTTTACCAAGCTAAATTTACATATAGAATTTATTCACTCAGTTGTGGATATTTTTCCTGAAATTAGAATGTGAAAATGATGACAATATTTTTCCTGGCATGATGCTAGTTTGAAATAAAGATGTGAGTTTTCACTGCTTTGTTAAAGAGTTTGTTTACTTCTTGTCAATAACCAGTAAGAATTTAAATTTTAGCTTCCAAAAACTGGTTCCAGAAATTAAGTTTTAGTTCAGAAAAGGTTTCTGCAGCTCTAGCAGGCCTCACCTTTTGGGCCTGGTCATTCCTCACAGGAACTATCAAATATGGAGTTTTCTTCTCCAACTTCTTTCTTCCTTTCGAAGAGTAGCTTCACAGTGACCCAGAAAACAGTCATAGTTGCAGACATTGTTCAAAGCTGGGGCAGCTCTTCTCTGCCAATAACTTCGTGCAGGCAAATATATCGCAGAACCTAGATGGCAGCAGGTGCCGGGTGGCCAGCCAGGCCTGGCGCCGACGGTGACACTGTGCTCCCTCAGCATCTCCGCACATTCTTCTCTCTGCTCTTAAATCTCAGTATCCAATTTCAATGGCTTAGATGGACAATTTCCCCCCGAAGTCTGATATATTCAGAGATGGGTCTTTTGGAAGGCATTGGCTTATGGATTAGTCCTTTGATGAGTTCATAGCTGAATATGTTATTAGGGGTTACAGGGAAAGATTGATCCCCGGGGATGTGACCTAGAGGAGTATGTTCTGACCACAGACTGAAACCTCTGAAACCATCAGCTAAAATAAATCCTTTTCTTGTTTAGATTGTGTGTGTCAGGTACTTTGTCCCAGCAGGAAAAAGAGTGACTAATATATCAATGTTCAGACCAAAAGAATGTTTCTGGAGAGATGACAGTGGTTGTGGCCTACTTAGTTCTTATTGAGTACAGCTGTTATCCCGGGCACTTCACATACACAGCTCCTTTCACCCTTTGAGGCAGGCACAGGCTCACCAGGTAATGCCCACTTGCACAGGGCTTTCCTGGACATAGCACTATAAGCCCTACATCCCAGGCAAATGAGTAATGGCTCACCTCATGTAGGAACAATTAGAGAAAAGTTAACAGAAGCCCCAAGAAGTTACTTAAGTATACAGAGTGAGAGAGGGCATGGCCAGTATTTGAAGCCAGGTGACCTAGCTCCAGAGCCTCTCCTCTTAACCAGTAGGATAGGAGTAGTTCTTTCTTGGGAGCAGGAAAACCTTAATGATGGACTAATAACATGATGTTAATACCATCTCAGACATTTGAGCTGGGAAATTAGAAAAGGCACGGTGGTACTGGAAACTGTGAGGAAGGCCCTTTGTTTACATCATTTCATTGGACCTTCACAACACCCTTGCATATTAGGTGCTGTTATTTATCATTTCCATTGTATAGATGAACCCAAAGAGGCTCAGGAATGTTAGAAGTCTTGTTTAAGGCCAAAAGGTAGATTTAAAACCTGACTCTTCCTGTCTCTGAAATCAATGATTACATCAGTACATCTGGCTGCCTCTACTGATAACTTACAAAGGTAAGGCATTATACAGTTTACAAAGCCCTGTCATGTGCCTCAACTCCTTGAACCCACAGGAGTCCCCTGGGGCTGGCATACTGGTGCTAACATCCTCTATTACACTGGAAGGCACCGAAGAAATGAGAGGATGTATGCTTTCTGAGGTCACACAGAAATCATGTGGCTGAACTAGAAGCCAAATTTTCTGGCAAATTTGTTATTCTTTCTTTTAACCTTATTAAAATATATCTCATAAGATTTCCATGAACCTACATGAGAACTCCATGAATCTATATGGGAAGTAAATAAAGCACAGAGTAAGCAAAGATGTGCTCCGCTCTAAGAATGAAAGAATGACAGAATGAGTAAGCTGAGAAGCAATTAAGCACAGGAACGTCTATACAGGCAAGTAAAGGCCACAAGGGAATAGGTCTAGGCCTTTTGACATTTCAGCAAATACCTGAACAAATAGTACATAGTGTGTAGAAATCGCTTCTGTCTCCAGCTCATTCATTCACTCAACAAATGCTTAATGAATATTTAACGTGCCCCGGGCACAAGGAGGCATTCCAGAGCAAGCGGTATAGATAGACAACAGCTACAAACTGAACTCAGGCACAGTGGGAAATCACTACCCCGGCTTCCCATTCCTGCCAAACCTAGCTCTCCTCACTAGCTGGGAGGTGGGGGTCAGGGAAAGCCGGTCTGTCCAGGCTTTGTTAAGTCATGGTATAAACTCTTCACGAAGGTGAGCTACAAAGGTGCTGCCAATTTTTTTGATTGACAAACTATTTGAACATTTCACAATCAGGTCTCTAGGCCGCACACCCCTGAAGCCACCTTCTACCTACTTCTCTTCCCTTTCTCTGTGTGGTATCACAGTGGGAATTATTCCTTACACACTGTAAACCATTTTAGGGAACTATGAAAAAACTATAAAGATAGCGTCAAAGTTGACAGACAACATACTAGTTGGGTTTTAGCCCAGAGGGGCATGAATAAGAGCAGGAATCCAAAGCCCATCTATAGGGAGTGCTAAAGGTAACATTCTCTAGATCAGTTAAGTTTAGTAGCATTTATTTGAGCATCACAAAACAAAATTTTTTGAGAATCTGTCATATCTGAGAACCAGATGATAGTCTGAGATGTTCTACCAACAGGTCAGACAGCATTTATAAAAAAATGGAGGTGAGACATAGAAATAACTTTATTGGCTCCAAGTTTATCAACCGTTCAGCTGGTTACAGCTTAATTAGCTTATGGTTTACAGCTTCATTACTGGCTACAGGGTTACTGGCAACCAACCAAAGCTCAGCTGTGATTAAACAACATTTTGGTTTGTTCTTTTGGGCCTTCAAGTCAAGACAGCTGCTTCCCAACACACACACCATTTTTATTTAATGGAAGAAAAGCTGAAGCACAGTTCAGAGCCTGCTACACACCTGGACATACACGTCACAACTCCAGGAGATCGATAACTTCAGTAAGTCTGATTCCTACCATAGCTTGGATCTATTCTTTGTAGCCCATTTTGTCATGTGAAATTCTTAGGTCAGAAACGAAGCATAGTGACCTGTGAATACAGTCCAATGGGCCAATGGACCAATGGACCAATGGACTGCACTGGTCTACCTTTCACTGGGGATATATACTTAAAATGGTTAATAATTGGTTTGTTCAGAGAGCAGGAGCTAGGTTCAGTAGGTGAGAAATTTACTGGTGAGAAGAGAGCCCCAAGCAGGAGGCCACTGAAGTCTCAAGAATAATCCTTTTGCTTGGGGCTGGTGAAATAGGAACACTTTGAGCTATCAGCAGCTATGGAGTGGTAATGATAATAAAAGCAGTTTTAGAAGTGAAATGAGGTAAGTTGGAAGGATTTCTCACCTCCTATCTAATAGCCCTGCAAAAGACATTTGACAGCAAATAAGAGTTTACAGCTGTCACAGCTTCCCATGGAGATTAAAGGCTGGTCTTGGCAATACTCTTTAGCAGCATGTGTGAAATCACTCATGGAAATTCTTCTCATTTTGTGCATCTTATTTGGGTTTTTTGGCCATGGTATGAGACTGAATTCTTTGTAGATGTAGTAAAGTGAACCATCGAATTGCTTTCCAGTGATAAAACAAAAAGTTTCTGCCTACCTAAGCAAAAGACAATTACAAGTGATGTCTTTTACTATGTAGAAATTGTACCATATAAAGGTCTATCTGGTTAGCAATCATTCTGTGACACCTGAGCGCATTTGACAATTAGAAAACACTATAAATTTATATTGAGAAATTGGTTAAATAAGTTGGTGGGGACAATATATTTAATAATTTTATTCATAGAAGGAGTATAAACTAGAGTCACTACAGTTTTTTAAGACCTTTACTTGATAGATAAATGACAAACACAACCCCTGGAAGCAGCTAGATTGGGCTGGTCTGCTTCAGGATGAGTCCATGTGTAGAATAGGTTATCATTATCTCTATTGTTAAATACAATTAGCAGTACAGAAAAGCTCTTCTGAAACACTGTGGGAAGTCTGGGCAACTCATGATGACTTCTGAAACAAACATCAAAAATAAATAATAAATAAATTATTAATTAAATTTATATTTAATTATTAAAACTATTCCATTATTTTCATATTAAAAACAAGAGGTTAATTATTGATTTAATTATTAAGATAATTAAATAATGAATAGTAAATTGATTTGGACACCAGTATACCTGAGGCCATCTCAGCGCAGAGGCTTCTTTTGTAATTCTTCTTTATAGAACTCTCTTGTTTGTTTTTCTTCCTCCTATCATGGGAATTGCAGTTTGACAGTGTAACACATGGGCATCAAGATTCAACAGCCGCTGCGTATAGAAGCTAGATTTTTCTCTTCCTTAAAAATGTACTGAAGGGCCAGCGAGATAACTCAGCAGACTAAGAGCTTCCTTAGGTAATCGCAGGGGTCTGTGTTCAATCCCAGGTACCACATTCCTCACCTGCCCTGCCCCCAGTCACACTGAGCCAGCGATGGAGTCTGGGCGTGGTGGCACATGCCTGTAATCCCAGCACTAGGGAGGCTGAAAACAGGAGGATCACTATAAGTCCAAGCTACCTAGTGAGACCCTGCACACACACAAAAAAAAATTTATTGACATACCATTCCCCTCTCTTGTCTCTAATGACACCAAGTTTCAATACTCAGAATCCAAATCCCTAATTAAAATCGGAGGAAGTCAGGCATTGTCTACACCCTAAGATTCTGGGAGTTTGAGATACAATGGCCAAGTCTGAGCCTAGCCTGGGAAACTTAGTGACTTCGTGAGACCTCATCTCAGAATAAAAAGTTGAAAGTGCTGGGGTGTAGCTCAGTGGAAAAGCCCTGAGTTCAATCTCCAATACTGTAAGGGAAAGGAGCACAATGTCAAAGAATAAGAGAGCAACAAAAAGTCCATTACCTGTAGGACCCAATTTGATTATTTTCCTAGCACGAAGGGACTTTTTGAAAAATAAAAAAGGCAAGACTTCTGGACGTTATTCTGTACAGTTCTGTAAGAAGCCTTGTAAGGCAAGATTTCTGTACAGTTATTCTCAGTTCATTGGCTATTGTATTCTTTAGCCTTGTGCATCACATTTCACATAACTGAAGTTGTAGCATATATTGGGATTTGCATTATGTATTTTTATGAATGTCTTATAGTGGTTAGTCACATAATTTTTCATGATTTGGGTAGTATCAGAAAGAATGGCTGTATGTAATAGATGTTACAAAAACTTTAACAGAGAACAACTGCATTATTATAGTGCCTAGAGCTCCCTGAAAGACAGGATTGTTGGATGTAGTGGCCCAATCTACAATCCCAGCACTTTGGGTAGCTAAGGCAGGAAGGTCACAAGTTAAGTTTCATCTGGGTCACTTAATGAGACTCTGTCTTAGTAGAAAATATAAAAGGAAGCTGGGAATCTAGCTCAGTGGTAGAGTTCCCCTGGTTCTAGACCCAGTACCACCACAATGACAATAATAGCAACAAAACAACATTTTATGCCATTGTTGGTTGGGCAGAGCCACAACTGATACTGAGAGACACAGAGTGAATTCATGAATCTTTCATCCTTTCTCTTTCACCTGAGCTGTTTCAAGCCTCTCCCCTGATAGGGTGCAGTGGCCCTGAGTCTGAGAAAAGCTGCAGGTTTCTCAGCTATAGCCTTGGGTTCAGTTTGGAAGACTGTGTCAGCCATCGATTGCCACGGCACCCCAGCAGTGCAAGGAGGATGCATGTTCCCTCCACACTCAGTGCTTCTTTCCTCACATAGTGAGGCCAGGCAGCCCATACCCGGCAGTGCGGAGGGATAGCTGAAGCAAATGACAGGAGATGGGTAGGTCCTGCAAGGCTTTGGTCTGATGTAGTGAGGAAGATGAAGCTGGGCTTCCCCTGGAATGTGGCTTAGATGAGCACCTCTCAAGTTTCACATGGAAGCTCTGTCAGGATGGTGACAGATCTGTATGGGAGGTGCTGTGGACCTTAAAGAGGTGACACATGATTGAAGGTTCACAGGTCTTTGGGGCTGGCTTTTGCGATTCTGAGACCCAGCTTCTTCTCTCCTTCTCTTTCTGCTTCAATTCATTCCCTGCGTCCTTCTCTTTTTCTTTCCCTCACCCTGCCTGCCTTCTTTCTTCCCTCCTCTCCCTTTCTCTCTCCATCCTGGCATTTAATATGAATGCTCATCCTGGTACATGTTCCCACCATTGCCATCCACTTGGGTTTGAACTTGCAGACCGTGAGTCAACAACTCTTTCTCAATGCTACCTTGGGTATTTTGCTAGCTGACTACCACCACCTAGATGATCCTTGCTTTCCCAGTGCAAACATAACTGTCTCCTTTGGAGTGATCTCCTAAGGAAGCTGCCTGCAGGTTAGACTACCGTGGTGCAAACTTTCTGAGTATACTAGAATCATGGACACAAGAACAGTTTTGTACACTTTTTCCCTTGTCTGGTCCTCAATCAGAGTGGTGCATAACAAAAATTTCAGTAAACTATTCTGATCACTTCATGCTGAGCAGAGTAGCTTAATGGCATTGTAACATTATCTTATTGGACTGACCAAATTAATTTTTCTTGGTTATTAGTGGGAAGAGTCTGGATTTTGGATTTAAACAGATCGGGGTTCAAATTCCAGGTCTGACCCATAATACATATGTCATGTAATTAAATTTCTTAGTACTTCAGTGTTCTATCTTGGAAGAATCCGTTGAGGAATGCAAATGTCCTAGAGGTTTATGTACAGCCTTTGCTCTGTTAGAGGCAGGGGTCTTTTAGTTTTAAAATACACAAAGCAATAGAGCCCCACGGCTTTCTCAGCAATACAAAGTTTTTCTCGAAGTCCCTACTGCTCAGTCACTATATCATTATGCAAGATCCTTTGGAAGGTTTGTTCAGCTTTGCCACAGTGTGTGCCGTGGAGCTGAGGCAACCCTGGGTCCCCCCAGAAGTCAGACGCTCGGCCTCTGGGTAACTGATTCAGAGAGCAGCCTGACAGCTTGTCCCGCAGAGCACAGATTTCCAGTGATAGAATTCAGCTCGAACACAAATTACACAGTGCTTCCCAGGCAAATGAAACACAATCTATCAAGATAGAATCGCCGGGCTTGCACCTCACAGCCACACTGGATGTGATTGAAACAAGCTCCCTTACAGATGCTTCTTTCTGGTTCTGACATTTGCTCAGTTTGTTTAAAAGTTTTCTGAAGTAACCCAAAAGTAATTGTATTTTTTGGCAATGCTGAATCCTTAGGAAAGTACTTAAAATGCAGCAGCTGATGGCATAGGAAGAGAAGACTTTGCTTGATTATAAATATTCTGCCAGAGATTTAAAAGTATTTTTGTACACCGAGAAATTGTAACAGAATTATCTTATATTACACAAATAACACTCTTCTTTGCCTTCAATACAAAAATGTAGATAATTCACCAGTCTTCCCAAAGTTCTTTTTCCCCCAAAGTTCTTCATCAGCCTACTCTTCTTAGAAGAAAGAATATGAAGTTTCAAGAAAATAAGTGACAAATAATAAAAATCAAGATTTTAAGAAAATAAGTAGAAGTGTAAATCTTGAAAATCTTTATGCATACATCAAGCAAAGTCTAAAAATTATGGCGAGAGAAACAGCTTCACTAGTCTCTTGGGTTTTTTCCTCTATTTGGTTTATTTTAATTTTTCCTAATGAAACTTTTGATTTATTTTTTCCTTTTTATGTATTTTTAATGATATAAGTAATTATATAAATACATTCTCCTCAATAATAAATAGTGTACAGATTTTCAAGCTAGCATCTTCATAACCATGTCTTTCAATTTTGGTTTCTTTTCCTACCTAACAAGGCTGGTACAGTGCCTTTCACCCATAAGTAGTATTTATTAACTTTCTGAAGTCCAAGTTTTATATAAATGGAACCATAGAATATGAATAATTCTCTGACTTTCTTTACAATAGCAATATTCTAGATCATGCGCTGTCCAAGTGTTTGGCATTTTATTCCACGGAGTTTCACCACAACACTCCTTTACATGACTGTAGTAACTTTTAGCCAGCGCTTCCACTGTAGATACAGGTTGCTTAGAAGCACCTTGCAGGTTGCTTCTAAGTGGCAATCACCATGCTACAGCCAACATGCTTACTTTCTTCCTTACACGCATTTGCTGGTGTTTTCTGAAAGTGGTTGTCTAGAAGTGGCATAAACATCAAACTAGTGAAATGTTCTCTGAGAGATCGTACTACACTTTTCTCGTGACCTGGAGATTGTTGCTTTCTTTTCAATGCCTGTTTCTACTTCTCTAACTAACATGGGAGTGAAGAGTATCTGTCTTGCTGAACTCTGAGGATGAATACATGCAGAGTGCTTAAAAGGAATGCAATTCAAGCAGCTGCGTTGGCTTCTTCTTCCCAAGATACCCATCCACTGGGAGTGCATGAGCACGCCCTGCATTTTACAGCACAGCTGATCATTGAACTGTTTGATCTTCTCCCAAGAGATAGGTGAACAATGGCTCTCCCGTGTCGGCTTCCATGCGAGGTGCTAAAGGGTCCTCGCCCCACCTTGGCCTCTTGGAAGGCTCCACGGGCGGCAGGCACAAGGCTTGGCAACTCACTCTGGCAACTAATGTGGGCCTCCTTATCATGTCTGCGGCGCTCCGTGGGACACTCATTACCTACACTGCTGGAAAGCGGTGGTCCAGATGGCCTCACGCCGCTGGTGGGTTAGAGAAAGGCTGAGACAGGCCCAGCAGAAATGTGTGCTATGGACCCTGTGATCAGCCAGGGCCCAGCAGAAGTGGTTCTGGTGAGGACCCAGCTCTATCAGCATCTACAGCGACTGAGATCAAGGGACAATGGCGCCTACAGGACTTATTTAACCTTTCCAACGTCCTCAGGCAAAATGAGAGGATGAGCACGATGCCCTGCTTGAAGCAAGCACATCTTTAGGGCATTCCTGCCACCTGGGCAAAAGCAGGGAGAAGACGATATTCTGCAGAATTCATTTGCAAAGCATTAGCCAATGATTTTTATGTTGTAAAATATTTTTTTTTCTTCTAGATCTGTGGCTCACTGTTGTTTTTGAACATCACAACAAGTTCCTTAGTCTTTTTTGAGTTATACTAAATTTTAACATCACTGACGATGCTCTGCATCAGTTGATGCATTTCAGCCTCCACCCCTTCAGCCTGACCAGAAACCATTTCTCCGTGCTGTATAAGTACCTATCAGTAAATTTGAGGAGTCACCTTCGCAGTTATCAGTGCACTCAACAAACATTACCAAATAGCTACTCCGTGCCAGTCATCATGCTGGGGTGTAGGAAAAATAAAGAAATATATTGTTCCTGTTTTCAAGTTTCCAGTAGTCAGGGGGCCCCGGTCCCTAAAGCGCAGTGCAGAGAAAGCATGTTCCTGCAGTTGCTATGCTCAGAGTTGTTCATACACACTCTGTGATTAATGTGCTCAGGAAATGCTGTCCAGGCAGTGACCCCAAAATGGGCTATTCATGAGAAGTTGTTTGTTTAGTACAGTGCAAGACACATTACCTTAGACCCTTCTCAAAATACTTCCCCCAGCTTCAAATATACCTAACCCAACATTATTGCTTCATTTTTTGGATGAAATATTTTTATTTTATATTAAATTTTTTTATTGGTGCATGTTTGCAGTACATAATGATTACATTCATCATGAGGAGTTTGAACATGCACACAGCACATCTGAATTTTATCCCTCTCTAAGCATTCACTGTTGTATCAGTCAGTGTTTACTAGGGAAAGAGATTTAATGAAAGATATACAAATATATAAGAATTCACAAGACTGGCTTCGAGTGGCCACCTGTAGTCAGGTATGGAAGGCCATGGAAGGGCAGCCTGTGTGCTGGAGACCCATTGCATCCTACTGAAGTCTGGAGCTCACAGTGTGTCCCATGTGAGTCCGCACCAGGGGCCTGATGGGTTCGAGCTAGAAGCTGAGAGATGCTGCTCAAGGTGAAGGTGAAGACAAAGACTGGAGCTGCTGCCCGGAGGCAGCAGAGGGGTCCTTCCTTCTTTGCTTCCTCTTTTATCATCCTGATGCTGTTGCTCCAGGGTGATCATCTCTCCTCAGTGAATACCCTCAGCCACACTCAGAGGTGGGCCAACCCAACTTCACTGGGTGTCCCTTACCTGAGATGGCACACGCAGCTAACTGTCACAGCTGTAGTTTTTAGTCACAGCTCAAATCACCTAGTACAAATCTATGTGTAAGAATTTCTGGCATCTGAAATTAACAAATCACATTTAATTTTATTTTACCCAGATAAGGTTAGGCATATCTTATGTAACAGTTGTTTACAGCCCCAGAAAACAGCACTTTTTCAAACAAGCAATGAAAAAATGGTTTTCTTATTAACCCCAGGGTTCTAGATTTCCCAACCAAACTATGGACTTTGGAGCATTGTGAAAGGAGAATGTATGCTAAATATTTGAAAAAAGTTAAGTATGAATTCAAATTAAGCATGTCATTTTGGACATAATTGTATTTAAAATAGCTGATTGCCTAGGAGAAAGTTTAAAGGGGTTTCCTAACCAGCCACCTTTTTGAAACATCACTAGGACCCAGGGGTTAAGTCCTAACTGTAAGTCACCAAGTCTGGAAGGTTCTGGGACTTGGTCTTTTACTAGTTTTACTATTTAATGAACAAGAGCCAGGGAGATCATATGGTTAGTCACCTGAATGAGTTGGAAAAGAAAGCTCCCTGTCCTTTTGGGAAGCAAGGCTTAGGGTTTTCTAAAGCCCTGACCTTATTGAGAGATTCCTGAGAGCATCTGGCTCTGTCACATTCCTGCTTGAAATATTCTTGAGCAGCTGCCCCGCACAGCAGGGCGGCTCCAAGTGACTGGCTGGGTATCCCTAGGGTAGACGACAGCTGCGGGGCGATTTTGGTCATGGCTGCCAAGAGACAGAAGTTGAGTGAAAACATGATAGAATTTTCATTATTCACTGTGGCAGAGTGTGCATGGCCAGACAAAGAAGGCACTAGTTGAATCCAGCAAAAATGGGTCTGTTTCTATCTCAAAAGCCTTGCTAATGTCCTTTCACTGCCAGAAAGTGGAACAAACGCAATGAAACTGACAACACTGACTATTTCAGGCTAGTCTACTTTGCCTTGCTCCTATATCTCTGGCCCGACAGACTAAGTGACATTTCTACCACATATATTAACATCTACCATCTAAGAAGCACCAGAGAGCAGGCAGCACTCCTTCCAGCCATGACTAGAATTTCTCCTCCCTGCCCTCTCATGAAGCAGCTGCTGTGTTACAGATGAAAAAGTGGAGCTTTAAGGAGATATAGAGCCTGCTCAAGGCTGCCTAGCAAGTAGCTTGCCAGAGGCTCAAGCTGAGACTTATCCAAATCGAGACAAATTCCGAAGTCTGTGCCCATGATTCACCAATGGGTGAGTTCCTGAGGTATAGATAGAGGTGGTGTCCCCAGAACTCTAGTCAGACCACAGCAGCAACACAAGATGGTATCTCCAAGCAAAGAAGATGAATTTAGTGATTGAATTCCATTTTGGGCTGCCCTATTTCAGTGGGTGGTATGCCTGCTTTCTCTTCTGGTAAGTAAAGCTAACGGTAGTCAGAAAGTATGCTGGACATGAAGGCAATTACCCATCGTACCCCAAACTTCATAACTTCCTGTGAGATTAGGGTGACTTGATTACTGTTTGTTTCTGTATCTGGGACACCAACTCATCCCTGACTGCACTAATTGAAATGAGGATCAGTCAATCCCTGGTGCCCTGCTGAGGTGACAGATTGGAGAATGAGATATATGTGTGTGAACAGGCCTAACGTTTATGGAATACAGTCCTTATTGGAGGCAAAGTTTGGAAATGTCATGATTTCTGTGGAAATGGAAAAGGTGGTGAAGAAAGTGCAATTCAAATTTTCATCCAAGCTGAAGCCACTGTATCAGTGCTGACAGACGGCAAGTGCATACATTTCCTAGGAGTACTTTCTCTCCAAACACATCTTAAAATTTTCTTGATGGCAGCTCAAAGATTTTTTCTTTCCATTTCTTTTAGAGATTAAAAGGGGATTTTTATTTTTAAAGAATCTAGTTCCAGTGTCAAAAGTACAGCGATGTCCTTTTTCTCTTTCACATAGCTTTCAGAGAAAAGAGAGATCCGGGGCTGGTCTATTCATCTTCTAGCCACTATAGATGGCTTGACAGAGGTTTCAGAAGGTCTTCAGAGGACCTTTTGACTGGGAGATCAGAGATTGCTTCTCTGAAATTGCACGCTGAGGGGCTCAGCCCAGACATAATTGTGTTTTTCTCCTCCTCGCCGTTCTCCTGTCTCCTCCTGATTTCTTCATTACCAAGTTTTGACACTGAAGCTTCTTCTGCAATGAGCCCAAGGTGCTGGGCTGTGGCTCACCATTCTCACAGCAGCCAGAGCTAACGTATTGGTCAGTGTTAGAGATAAACTTTTATGAGAGTGTTTCCATTAAGATGCTTCAAGGCCATTACGTCAAGGAATGAGACACATCTATCTTGTCTGGTTTAATTGCAGAAAGGAAGGTCGGTTTTATATGCTATAAAGCTGCTTTCAGGGAAGATGGAGCTTCATATCTGTAGTTACAGGGTTTCATTTTGTTGGAACCTTCAGTTTCTCTTAACAACGCTGAAATGATAATGCAGTTTTATTTTATGAGGCTCCCACAGTGGTGGCTACAGCCACTGCCTGCTTTACCAAATTGATAATGACATGTACAGTATGAAGTATGTGCAGCCAGCTTTACCAGACTCGGAGCGGCACTTCTCAGAATTTTCACACTCTGCCTTGCAAGATTGTGAAGAGAAAAGGGTTCAGGCTCACAGGTCATGCAAGTATGTGAAGGATTTCTCTTCCCCTCCTTGACTATGCTGCTTTTGTCCTTAGTGATAGCTCCTTAGAGCACACCCCCTTCTTTACCATTCCTGGGAATGCTATGCAATGTTGAGCAATTTACACTCTGCTCTTACAAGCTTATCTAATTTTCAGCTAGACCCCTGGTCTTCAAGCTTCACAGAGCAGGAGAATCACCTGGGAAGCTGTTACACATTCCACTTAATGAGAGATTTTCAGTTCACAACCCCTTAAATTCTTGACCAAGGTGCTCCTATTCATCAGTATTTCCTAACTTCCCTAGACAATATCAGCTCCTTGTTTGGCAAAGCATGACCCTAAAGCCCTGCCTACCTAGCCTCTCCATCCAACATTTTTGTCTCTGGATCTACCCAACCCAGATGGACTCCTGGAGAGAGTCTGAGACGAGGTGATTTCTGCTAATGCTTTCTCCAGTACACGTACTTCCTTGAACATCTCGCTTCTTGGCTGAAATGAGGATTAATTAGTCTCTGGGCCACTGGGTCACTCAAGCACAATTGCTGTTCTTATTTTTTCAAAAGGAATTCTTCACTTCAAAATCAAATGAAGAACAAACTAGAACTAAAGCTAGAACCTTACAGGCTTATGACCTTGGTCTTCATCCTTTCTATTTTAAAATCTGTTTCCTATTGCAGTGGCCACATAGTTCTCTTACTTTGTACTATGAGAGAAGATGATTACTGTATCTCAGGACAATCAGTTCAACTCATTATCCAATTTTATTTTAGACAGTGCATTCCTAAGATGTATCCAAAGAAGCCCTTTCTAAATCCATAATCAATCACAAAATAACAAATTCTACAAATGTTTTAGATGTCCTTTCAACCCCTGCTAAAAAATGATGGCCTTTTCTTCCACTTGCAGAAACAGGAGCCTATACAGTGTTCATCAGAGCTGACTTAAAGTGTGCCTGAGTACCCAGGGAAATAACCCCTTGAAGTTATTTCTATCTACCCTTTGTACTAACTGAAACCACAACTCTTCCACAAGCTTTTCTTTGGTGTCTACTCTACTTTTCCTTTATTGCACTTGAATTACTTAATCTCACTAATAGAAGAGAGTCCAGAGATATCTATGACAGTTCTTACTCCACTTCCAGAAATAACCTGGGTCTCCCTTACACAGTTCATATCTGGGTCCACATGGTGTTTAGTGTCCCACTGAGATTTTCTACTCCTTGAAAGCAAAGGCTGTGTCTGTTATCTCTTCTATAGCAAAAGCATATGTATTTGGTTATGTAAAAATTTTACTTAACTCCTTCTATGTGTCTTTCCAAAGGAGTTAAAAATCATCATATTACAGGGATACATGCATGTCTACATTTATAGCAGCACAATTTATAATAGCTAGATCTTAGAAACAGTGTTTATGTCATCAACAGGTGAATGATAAGGAAAATGGTGTATTTATATACAAGGGAATACTACTCTGCCATAGAGAATGATAAACTTGAGGCATTTGTAGGCAAATGATTGAAATAAATCAGATACCCAAGATTAAATATCACGTGACTTCTCTTACCTGAGAAACTCAGATATATCTATATATTTATATAGATAATAGATAAATAAATAGAGAGAAGTTCAAGTAATTCCCCAAATTACCTTTTGTATTGTTTCAAAAAATTTCAATATATGTGTTCATTTGTTTCATTTATACTACTAGTTTCTGTTAGTTCATTGAAAAGAAAGTTTTGTGCTATTATCTGCTTCTTCTTTGTAAGATAGTCTTTTTGTCTGTGTCTTGTACTGATTTAAATTCAAGAATTTCAAATTATCTTGATCAAAATTTGGAGTTAATTAACTGCAGAATAATAAATAATTTTTTTTGTTCACAATAGTGACTTGGAAGTTGAGACACTTAAGGATAGTAGTGTTTTGAAAGAAAACATTAAAGAGTTACTGTACGAAGAACTGGGGTATGTGAGACTATATCCCTTTTTTGAAGTTTCCTAATATCTACACTTTTATGTCAAATATTATTTTAAATTATAATTGAAGCTATAGACATAAGATTCCTCAAGGACAGTGTCTCAGCTACTCTTCTCTCATTGCTGGGACAAATACCCTACACCCAAAATAAAGGAAGGAAAGCCTTATTTAACTCACAGTTACTGAAGGTTTCAGTCCTTACTCAGCTGGCTCCAAGGAAGACTGCCACACAGCAGAGAAAACTTTCATGGAGGCAGCAAAGAGCAAGACAGCAAAATGGAGGAGGAGTAGCAACGATGGCAACAGAGAGGAAGTCTGTCTCTCTTAAGTTGCATTCAGGCTACCTACCCTAGACTGTGTGCTGCACTCACATGCATAATCCCAGCAATACTAAGACCCATAATCCCAGCCTTGATCATGAATTAACCTCAAGCTTTAGAAGTCCCCACCCCACGACTGCATGAGGCTTTGGGGGGACAACTGCACACTAACCATAATAGGCAGGATGTGTTTTTAATCATCTTGATTTGCTTCTCACATTCACATAAGTATTGTGTTTTGCACATACAGACTCAGTGAGCTTTTAATGCTTCCTGGCAGTGGGAAGAGCTGTGGGGCCACAGAGGAAGGCGTGCTGGTAGGCCTGGCTTTCACCACCAACCACCTATGTGGGTAGTCCGGGTTGTCTTCTACAGGGCACGATGCCTTCACTCTCTTATTCTTACTTACTGTCTTCTTCCTTTCACCAGCCTTGTGTTCTATTGGAAGGGTCAGTTCCTATAAAAATATTCATGGCGTGGTGACACATGCCTGCATCCCCAGGCTCTGGGATATTGAAGGAAGAGGACTGAAATTCAAGCCCAGATTGTCTCAAAAATTTTTATATATAATATTAATTGGATAGCCCAATGCAAAGGCTCTACATTCAATCCCAGCTACAAATAACAAATAAATAATGATGAATATTAGTTTTAACTTTTCAAATGATAAGGACATATAGTAGAGAACAAAGTCCTACTTTGCTCCTTTTCCTTTACTTCTCTACTTTTTCTTTTCTTAGCTCTCTTTCTACTCCCATATCTTTCTGAAATTTTTTTTCCTTCTTGATTCCATTTTTTTCTATAGAGATGGACACTGGAAAGATAAGAAAGTTATAAAATAGGGTGTGACAAGATATGTAACATAGTTGTAGGATCTGCCTTCATTTTCCATATACTTTAATGCTTATTCCATGGAAGAGTTAGAGCTTTTTATTTATTTTGTATTTATTTATTTATTTTATTTTATTTGGTACAGGATCTCACTATGCAGCTCAGACTCATAATGATCCTCCTATTTCAGCCTCCCCCCTTCAGACTTTTGAAAAAGGGAAATTCGTAGGCTTTCCATATTCAGTTAAATGCAATTTAATATTACAAAGCAGTTATGGAATGTTGAACATATTCCTGGACAGTTGAACTGAACTTAATTCCTTGTCTCCAGCCATAAACATTTATTCAGTACCAAATATATACCAGCAGCATGTAGAAACCCAAGCACATAAAGCTGTGAGGATGTGCTCCTTGTCCTCAACAAGACCCATCAAGTGTCAGGGTGAAGACATTACATAATCCTACCTCAAAAACCTGGAAGACAATGTTAGCTCCTAAGTCAAATTATCCCCGGGATAATCTGGCTTTGTAGTAAAGGTAATACATGAATCTTCCCCTCTAGAACTCCTAGTGAATGAGAGAGGAGCAGAGAGTGGACTGAGAGGACAGCTCCCTATGCCAGTGCCATTTCCAGTTGAAAGTCCTGGCACACTATTTACTTGTTGTTAACTACACAGAGGATGGGAAGGATCAATGCATTAGGCAGTTTATACTCTGCTCCTATGGTCTCAGGTAATTTTTAAAATTGATTGGTTGCTAATTAGTCAGATCATCCCACCAAACACAAAGTCATCAGAAGTTGCAAAACAGTGATAAACCGTTCTTAAGTAGAAGGAAATGGGGTATAAAACTCATACTTCCCTCTCTAAAAGGAAGAAACAAACTAGGAAATAGAATTTTTCTTTCACAGATTCTGTGGTCTCAGTATGTGACCCTGGGGTTGTCTAATGACACCTAGACAGAGTTTAGAGTACCACGTTGAAAGAGCAGACGGGACCCCTTATCCCTATGCCTCCTCTACCAGGAGGACTTTGCCTTCCAGCAGTTCCTCAGGAAAGCAGGTCTTAGGTGCGCATAGCCTTTTTCCTAAAGAGTGGGTATGGAGATTGAATGATCCTGTCACTGTTATCTTTACTATAGTATATAATAAGTTGGATATCAAATACCAATTTATTGGCACTGGAAACCCTAAGGGGTAATGATGTTTAAAGAAAAATAAACCATTTCCTATGTTGTATGGAAGGGTGCATGTATTTCAAATCAGAGCAATTTCTTTTAAGAAGCAGTTGAATACCTATCATCTTAGTTTTTTTTTTTTTAAATTGTGTATCGCTTCTAACATCTTATCTATTATATTTCTATTCTTTTAACATTTTTTTAAATAAAGAAGCAGTTCTGAATTGTCTATACTCTTGAACCAGTGTTGAAGACCTCATTTCACATTAGAAAGTAAACTAAACTAAGTTTAGACCTTAAAAATATGTAGACCAGGCTGGGGGCATAGCTTGGCAGTCTAAATGCCTGCCTGGCAAGCACTAGGATCCATCCTCGATAGCACATGCTGTGCTGGCCCCAAACCCTCGGAGCCCCATGCTGGCCACCAAAACTGGGCATGGTGGCACATACCTGCAATCCCAGCACTTGAGAAGGTGAGACAGGAGGATCGCTACTAGGCCAAACTGTGTAGCGAGACCCTGTACCAAATAAATAAATAAATAAATAAATAAATAAATAAATAAAATTTTTTAAAGTATGTAGACCAACACTAAACAAAGTATAACCAAATAATTTGCCATATGTCACATGTCTATATAAAGAACTTTTTTAAGTTAATGAAAATATTAACAGAAATTAAGTCAAAATTTTTGTATGTGTCGAGTTCTTTTAAAATGGTAAAAACAGGTGCATCTTAAGATCATAATTTTAAGTGACATAAATCAGGTACACAGATTAAATATCATGCAACTCATCACTTTTCTGCTATCAGATTGGTAAAGATTCAAAAATTACACCAACTGTGAGAAAACAGGCACTCCTGCATTACTGATGGAAGTATAAATTGACATAACTTCTGTGGGAGAAAGTTTGCCCACGTCTAACAAAATTACAATGTGTATAGTGTTTGATCTAGTGTTTTCCCCCTTTAAAAATTCAACATACAAGAAAGGTTTTCTACAGAATTGTTCATAAGATCAAAAAATTTCTGTTTAACTTAGTTATGTTCACAAAAGAAAACATTACAAAGTATTCAAGAACATGAGAGACTTTGACCTATTGATCTGGAATAATTTTGAAGACATATGGTTAAGAAAGCAAAGTAAATTATGCCTAATATGTTGCTCTGTGGCTGTTTTAAAAGTTTCAAATACATAAATGTATATATATATACATATAAATATATATATTTATGTATTTATTTTTGAATTGTTGCTAATTGTCAAAAGCAGTCATAGCAACAATTGATATCTTTGCATGAAGTCTCCTCCAAAGTCAAAGTGACTCTCTCTCCCCTGCCTGCCTCCATGGGTACACATGCAGTGTCAGGTGAGCTTGCATATTCACCTGTTCCATATTAATAACCTGCCATCACTGCATTAGAGAATGTAAGCAAACATGGTGATCGGAGCTTAGCTGCTTTAGTCAAAGGGACCTCAACATGTCTCCACTACCAATAACAAAAGGACTGAACATGCTATCTTTCTAAAAATATCTCCTACCTATGTTGATTTCCTATTCCAACTTCATTCCTGATTCTTCTGGCCTTACCAGACATGTATTCCTCTGGAGAGTGTTCCTTGCTTGACCTTTCAACATAGGAATGGGTTGAATTTCCCTCCCTTATTAACTTCCAGAGTAGCCCAGATCCTTCCACACTGAAGTCCTCTGTTGACTTGTTTTCCTCCTCCCAAGACTACAGGTTCCACAGGGACAAGAACTGGGTTTTACTTCTGTTTCCTCAACATCTTTCAAAGATCCTGCCCAGTCATTGGTACTCACATAATATTTTTTGAATCAAACACTGCGGGATGGTTTTTTCAAGGATTTCTGCTGAATTGGATGGCAGGGGGGATAGCTGCAGAAACCTTGTGACTCAACAAAACAAGAAAGATCCTCAAAGCCATTGTAACCCTAAGCTATCAAAAAATTATCTGTGATGATCTCTCATAATTTTTAAAACTTTTAATAGGCTGATATTAGATTTAAAGCAAAACTGAGCAGAAGATACAGAGATTTCTCATATATCCTCTGCCCCAATGCAACCTCCCCTATCATCAACACTCCCCACCCACATGATACATTTGTCATGATTGTGTAGTTACAGCAGAACATCTTCATCACCCAAAGTCCTTAGTCCACAGTCAGATTCACTCTTGGTGTAGAACCTTCTATGAGTCTGGGCAAATCTACGACAACCTATCTACCATTATAACACCACACAAAGTATTTGGATTTTGATGAAATTTCCCTGTGTTCCACTTAATCCCTGGCCACCATTTAACCACTTATTCTTTTATGTTTTAGAAGGCATTGCCCATGCTCAGTACTTTTATTTCTTTGATGGGGAAGCACAGCAATGGTGGCTTCTGTTTGTTCTCTTCTCTCTTCCCAGGAATAACTTAGGTAACCAGGAACGTGGTCTATGAGCCAAGAGTTGGAATATTGTGCTCAATTTTGCATCCCTTCTGTTCAAACAAATGGGCCATTAATTTGAAACATGGTATTTTGGGGGAGTTAAATAAATCTATGAGAGAGAGCACTTAAAATTAATGTTCAGAATTATTATCAGAGGACCTATTTTACTCCAAGAAAAGTTTATGCATCAACAGATCAAAGACAAGTTATGACAGGGCATGGAGCCAGTTTCTCCTCCTTTCAAACTTTTATGCTAGCAACAGTATTTGAATTTTATGTTTATTTACACATGCACATTGCCTACTTTCACTTCTTGTCCCCCACAATCTAATGAATATATGACCAGTGTCTGCAGGCACAGGAAAAAAAAATAAGAGAGATAAAGGTGAGAGACTTGAGCAGGTAGAAGCCATGGCACCCAGAGTGAAAATTCACAGAGATTCCCTAACAGCAAATATGCTAGGAAGGAAAAGCACATTCACAGCTGAATCCTTTGCTATACTAGACTACCTTGCTTTCCTAAAAAGTTTTTCAAACTATTTTCTTTTCTTGGTTGAATTTTTTTTTACAATGGAAGTACAATAGAAAAGATTTGAGAAGGCTTTATTGTTTTTATCAGATCAATAAAACTAGCTCCCTCCCCTTTACTCCCAACCAACTATTGATGTTGGCTTTAGCTACTGCCAGAGGGTAGTCCAGGGACTAAAAGGAAATGCCCAACTCTTTCTTTGCTGCCCTCAGTGATCCCTCAGGAGAAGTTGACTCACACCCTCTAAACCACAGTAGGCAGGACTGCACTTCCTTGTCCCACAACTCCCTGCAGGAATTTGTACATTTCCTGTCAGTTAAATAAGTTTTTTTAAATAGGCAGTGTGATAGCTGAAGCTTGGAGTAGAGACCATTATGAGTTGAAAAGAATTCCCAGCTGTGTCTCACTAGTCACTGATCATAGCTACAGCAATGCACAGAGGACTGTATTTCTTTAGCCATATATATATATATATATATCCACATCAGTGCATATGTGTGCATGACTTTGAAGCAGTTGGAAAGCCCTCAGCCTTAGCATTTGAGATGAATTAATTTTCTCTGTGACATAGACCTGAGCAACCATAGGTACAGAATAAATACATAACACTTCTCTGTTTATTAAGTTGTAAAGATTCTCAGCATGATTTCAACCATTTGAGGTATCAAAAAGAAATCCAAAGCATAGATGTCTATGTCAAAGCAGATAGGGGCATGGAAACAAAAAAATAATTTGAGGTAGGTCAAGGAATATTAGCAAATAATGGGAGCAAACGTGATGAAGCTTAAAGTAATTCAAAATTAGTACGTGAGGGTACCCTTCTGTGGTCAGGATTAACAGAGGAAGCACTGAACTTCTCCTCAGTGGGAGAACTGATTGTTATAACTATGTGCTGGTTTTTTTCCTTAAAATTATGTTTCATCAAAGGAGAGCTACTCATGCTGAAATGAAAAGGAGAATTTAGCAGTGAGGTACAGAAAGAGGGGACTATTCTTTTAAACAAATTAGAAAATTAAAATGTAGGGTCTGTGTCATTTTCACTGGATTAGTAACAAATAAAGATTAAGTGTCTGTCCCAAAAGAAAAGTAAAGGTCAAAGGATCATATCTGTGCCTTTCTTAGTGCTTATCTGATACCCAGTGAGATCATTTACCCATCTGGGCACAAAGTATGACTGAACAAAGTAGCAGTGTCTGACCGGGTACCACCATTACCATTCAAACCTGGTGCCCACGTGGCATATCCGCATGGGGTCTCTGAGCATCTGACTGAATCACCTGCAATTTCTGCACCAGCAGTTGAATGCCAATTTCTGCCAGACCTTAGGCCCAATTTTTGCTCTTTGTTCGCTCATTTAACCAAAGTTGTCATTATCTGTCAATTAAGAGCTTTTGCAACTCTGTCTTTGATGGGTTTATTCATATGCTCATTGAAAATCCCAGCATCCAAAAGTAGTTTTAATACTACCAGAACAAACAATGAACTCCTCAACAAATAACAGGAGAAAATTACAATGAAATCTAAATGACCAAAGGTCTAAATGTCCTCAAAAAACCTGGACAGGACGGAGGAGGAAGAAAGCAGTTTGGAAAAGGCGGTGCTATGCCTGGAAAGACAGGGGCAATGTTTCAGCCTTAATTGCCTGCAATTTTCTCTGCATTCATTATGTTCATTCACAAGCCTTGTATTATTTTGATACCATTATTCTGTAGATGGCCTTATTTTTATTTTTTATTTATTTATTTATTTATTTTTTTGTAGTACAAGAAAGGGACAAAAAAAATTCAACACAAGCCCATCAGGCAAACTTTTTTTCTGGGAGGAAAAGGGGTGGGTGAACCTATGTCAGCAAAACTATTCATTACACACGATTTCCCCAGAGCTAGAAAGCCAGGTCCAGAATGTGGCATGTAGTCCTTTTGTCCTCAGTGTTGCCAGCAGGGTCACATTTGTGGCTTGATTAGTGCGTTCATGTTGGACCACAGCTCCTTGGCAGCAGTGTTTTTATGATGAAAGAAAAACATGCGGCTGACTAGGATTTAAAGCTTTCCTGAAGGTCAAAAGGGGCACCTCCACGAGACAAGCTGCCTGTAACATGGCCAGGCACCAGCAGGCTCAGAGCCATTTGTTAAGGCATGTAAGGCAGCCAGGAGCACCCATTAAGTTCAGTTTGTAGAGAATTTAGGGAATTAAAACAAAATAGAAGATATAGCCCCTTCCTTTTAGGAGTGTGAAATCTAATGGAGGAAATAAAATATACAGGCAAGAAAATAGGACAGTTACAAATGAAAATAGATAGGAACATTTACAGGACAGCAGCAGAAACACACAAAGATGTTCACCACTAATTGGACATGTACAGGGATATATATGCTTCTGTGAGAGCAGGCTGGACGTGCAGCCTGCATGGTGTGGGGGAAGGGATTTTTAGGAAGATATTTCAGGCTTACATCAGAGCACTTGATGTCCCGGTCACCATCTAGCCTCCACACTGTAGGTACAACCCCCTTCCCATCAAGCTGGTATGGAGAGTGACCATGCCGTAGAATATGAGTGGAGGGCAGACAGATGCCAGCGTGGGGAAGGGCTGGGGGAACACCAAGGAGAGGCTCCACAGGTAAGTTTTCAGCAATTGCTGGAGTAGTTCATGCCGCTCCCAAAATAGCTATGTGCCCATCCTGCAGACGAGGGAGGGAGGGAGGTAAGCAGCCAGAAAGAGTTCCGCAGTACTGCGAATTCTTTCTAGTAGATTCTGTCACATGAACCTAAGGTAAATAACTGACGGCACAATCTTGGGGATTCTTATAACAACTCTCTGGCTGAGAAAGAGAAAATAAGCCGCTCTCTTTTGTTCCCTCCTGTGCCCTACTGCTAGTCTGCAGGCGTGCTCGTTTCTACCAAGTAGGATAGGAGACATGTAAGTAAGCTTTAGGTAAAGAAGGATATCTGACTCCCACCTGCTCCCTTTCTTGAAGTGAGGTGTAATCCCCAGGTTATGGAGGTGTGGACACATGGAAGTATGCGGTGAGTGGCAGAGAAAGAAGTGGACCTGGGCAAAGGATGCTTACAGAACACGGGACTCATAACTTAACAACTTCTGTTACATTTTTCGGAGTTATCGCCCAAGAGCTCTCTGAGCAATTTACACAGCCACATGGCTTTTAATGAGAAGCACACAATTTGATGATCAAGAGAGATTATTTTCTGTGCATAGGGATTGCACGCTACACGTGATTCTCCATCAGAAGTCCTGTGATATCCTCGTGTAACAGTCTCCCTCTTTCTGAGGCTTCATTGTGAAGTGACATTCTTTGTCCTAAATTCTAGGGAAGAAAGTAAAACAAAGAAGTCTGTGGACCTATCTCCAAAAGTTCCCATATAGATTTTGACACATAAAACTTCACTGTTTTAGGCTAGTTAAGAATTTGAATTATGACCAAAAAATACATTAACTAGTTGCTAAATATATTATCCAATTCTTCTCCAACAAATGACCCTGGGAGAGACTTCAATGGCAGTTTCTCTTTCTACGTTTTTACACCAAAATCAACTATTTTAAACTATTAATATAAACAAAATTACTATCAAATATATTAGGAAAAAAGATGTACTGAAAGAATTACTTGTAAATTGTTGTAATCTCAAAATGATGTACCTATCAATTTTTTAAGTTATTACTTTAAAATTATTTTTGTGTTTTCCTCCTTTAGCTTTTTATCTCAGAAAGGAATTTTTAATTAATCGTCTTTTCTTCCCGGGACTATCATGAGGTAAAGAATGTGTGCTAGCACCAGATGAGTGTTTTGCCATTTTTGCTTTTGCAAAAATGAAACACTAAAAATGACATTAGGAATAATGAATTACAAAATGGTAGTGGCAGAAATCCTGGGGCTCTTTCATGAAAGGGTTAGAATTACCGCAGACTTTCATCCTTATCATTAGCAGTCCTCCACTCCCTGTGTGGGTGAGAGCTTTCAATCTAGTCAGGCCCTCATCATCATGCGGAGACCCACGTCTGCAGAGTAGGCGTCAGGAAGTAGCCCAGAATCCGTACAGTTTCCTTCACAATTAACGTTCCTTGCTAACTGTTTATAAGTGGATTCATAAGAGGTTAATTCTATGGAGAACAGAAGGTGAAATAACTATTAAAAACAGGACAATCACAATTCACCACAGGAACATTTGCCAACCTAAAATTCTGGCCCAAGGTAACAATATTGAGTTGTGATTACAACCTTCAGTGTGACTATGGCTATCTACAATTAATTTAAAGGAAATTATTTTCTAATTAGGATTGCCACCCATCTGGAGCCCGAGGTAAAGAGGTAGGAAAGAGAAAAAGAAAAGTTTAAAAAAAAATCCTCTGAACACTAATTTCTAATGTTCAGTTGGTTTCAAGTAGCTCTAAGAAAATGAAATCTATAGGCTTAAAATGCACATTTATTACTTTTTTTTAAAAAAAAGTAGATTATTGGCTTTTTAAAATACTCAATTGTTAATCAGTACATGTCTCTTGGATGGAGTCTTCTTGCCTGATACTTATTTTTGGAATCAGGAAGGACTACATTTCCCACCAGGTTTTCAAGTTCCTAAAAGTGAAGCACTTACCATTTGGGGTCCTATCTGCTCCCCCTCCTGTGGAGAGAGGTAAAAGGCACAGTGGAAAGAATGCAGGCCTGGGTATCAGAGATTGTGGGTTCATCTCTGTCTTTCACTACCTCATAAACCATCCATAAATCACTTAATCCTTTGCAGCCCGAGCTTCCACATTCATACAGGGATAATTCCTGCCACCAGTACCTATTTAAGTGAGTCATATGAAGGCTACACGATCTAGCACAGGTAAAACTGATGAACAGAGGAGTGTAAGACTAATTGGTTGCCGATATGTGGGCTGGTATGCAGTAGCTATCACAAACTTGTGTGTTCTCTTGCCACCAAATACTAGTAAAAGATTAAGAATCTTTTATTCCAAATAATAGCACGTAATTCCAAGTAGCTTACACAAGAGACAAATGCGCTACCTCATATCTCTGAAAGTCTAATGACAAGGCTGGCTTCGGGCATGGCTTAATTCAGAGACTGAAATCATGTCCTTGGGCTTAGTTCTCTGTGTCTCAGGTTCTATGATCATCTGTGCCAACAACAGCATCACATTGGACTCCTGGAGGTAGGAGGCTTGCTGTGGCAGCCGAAAAGTCTCGC
The DNA here is from genome assembly GCF_000260255.1 of Octodon degus. Lineage (NCBI taxonomy): Eukaryota > Metazoa > Chordata > Mammalia > Rodentia > Octodontidae > Octodon > Octodon degus. The sequence goes on from NW_004524585.1 coordinate 14,907,009, forward strand.
ATCCTTGTTTATGTACACCTCTGTTTCCTATGGAATGAAAACAACCATGACAGCAACAGCTGAAATGTATTGATCTGTATGTGTCGGGTACCAAAAATAGATCGATAGATAGATAGATAGATAGATAGATAGATAGATAGATATGTATGGATGGTTGGGTGGATGGATGGGTAGATGGATGGATGGAAAAACAGACTATTTATATATATATATATATATATATATATATATATATATATATATTCTGTGTGTATTTTAGGTTGAAGAAATTGAGAGATATAAAGAAGTGATTAAACATATCCAAAGTCCTTAGTTAGATGGCTGGATGAAGCAAAATTGGGTTTGGCACTAAATTTTGTGCTCATAACTCCTTTTCTGAGTTCTTCCAGAAACCCCAGCAGAGAGCTGCTCCTTGGCTGTGCACAGGTTATGTTCCTCTGATAACAGAACTTATCAACCAACTTAAAGCAAGAGGACCCAGTCTTGGGATCAGGAGTCTGGTCATGCATGGGCCAAGCATAGCTGAGAAGGGTGGAGGAAAACTTGCCAAGTGGATATGTTGAGAGAAAATGATACTAAGTAGTGAACAGCAAGTGTTCTTTAAAAGAGTATGATACCAGCTGCCAGGGTCTTCACTAGCCTTACTATTTAGAAGGACAGCAAAGCAGGTGCACAAGTGCCATGATGCAAGGCAGTCAACCACACTCCTCACAGGCCTTCAGCAGGTTGCTCCCCTGGAGAGCCCCAATTCTTGGCCTCCTCTCACCTGGAATGGCTCCTCACCTACTTTCCCACATCCAGTAGGACATTCACTTATGAGTCCATTCATTCAACAGCCTCAGACACCCTGCCTTGTGCCCAGAACTGGGTTGTAGGTGCACAGTGGGCCCACTCTGCTTTGATGGCACTCATGGGGCTGTGGAGGAGCCACTGTTGCAAGCTCTACCCAACAAGCAGCACTCCCACCAGGTGAGGGATCAGGATAGTTTCCAGGGAGACATCTAATTTGAGACTCAGAGAGAAATGAGAACTTGTTATACATGGGTAGATCCAAACAGGACCAACTTCAAGAAATCTACCTTGTTAATACTCTGGCTGATGCTTTTCTCTGTGCACTAGAGTGATGGCTCCCATGACCCCAAACATCTGCAAAGCCTCTTTTGGAAGCCTTCTTAGAAAATCAAAACTTGATGGTAAACCTAATCAACTTGCTTATGCTTTGTGTTTGGTAAGGTTGTGCCTCAGTGCAGCTCTGGATTCCACAGAGGTCTTAGAGGCTCAAGGTATAGAAGTGAAGGGATAGGAGGAAAGCTTGCTTGCTTGAGAAATGCAAAGAAGCTGCCTGACTCAATAGACCAACTCTGCACATGTGCTTTACCTAGTGGAAGATATAGTTAAATATTCTTGGGGGGCCGGCTCTACTCCTTAATCTATTTTGGACAGCTCAAGGCAGCATATGGACTTACTGAACAAACTTGCTTAAATCTATTGTTTCTCAGAATTTCTCTTCATATGTGTTGGTGATCAGGTGCTTGGCTGGGAGTAAAACAATCTTCATGACACAGTCTCCATTAAAAAGTTCCTATTTGCCTCCCAGAAGACAAATTATAGTATCTTTTCCCATGAGTGAAGCCCTGCATAGAACTTCATGGATGTAGCAAAGAAGGCAGAAGAGGTTCCAATGTATGTGTTTGAATTGCATGAAGAAAAGGTGGACTTTCACTAGGAGTCTCCGGTGACATTATTGCTGAAGGCCAGGTGTGTGCCCTTGATTTCACTGGATTCCAACAGTCAGTGTAGGAAGGAGCTCCTACCAGATGAAGGAATAAAAACAGAGAAGAATCAGGGGCAGAAGCCAGAGCCCTGTTTGAAAACAGGAGGCAACCTGAGTATTGTTAGATGTGTTTTATGAAATTGAACTCAAAAGCCATCTTGGCTCAACATGGTACAGAACCAAGGATAAAAAATGATTTATTTTCCCTATTCACACTTGCTGTCCTCTCTACTTGGACTGCTCTTCTTCCAGATCTCTGTATGAACAGTTTCCTCGCATTACTCAGGCCTTTGATCAAATTCATTTCTTTTAAGCCTTCTACCTTGACAACCTTATTAAAGAAATTCTACCTCCTCACCGCTGTAACTTACTGTCTAGTCCAAAAGTGTACTTCATTTCCTTTATTAAATTATATTGTGCCTTTGTTTATTTGTCCCTACCTTTCTTTTCCTCATGGGAAGGCAAAGCATGAAAACAGGATCTTTTTTCTCTGGTTTGCTGCTGAGTATGTAGTGGCAAGTGAGCTCATGGCACATAGTAGGTTTTCAGTAAATATTTGTTCAGCTAGTGAGTGAATATGTTGATCACTAAAGAAGAAGAATCATGAGTTTTGGGGTAAGGGGATGAAATAATCCTGGCAATATTCAAGAAAAGTTAATTTGTAAAGCAAGACTTAGAAGGAAATAAGTCTGTGTGAAGGAAAAGACAGAGCTATGAGATCAATTAGGAAACTATTTTGAAAGTCCAAAAGGATGGTAAAATCCTGAAGCAAGCACTGGCAATGGGCCTGGAAATACAGGGCTGATGAGAGAGTTGTGAAGATCAAAGACATACAAATTAAAGGTTGATTTGATCTGAAAGGGGAAGCACCCCTGAAACCTGAGGAAATTCTGGTTGCTTATTCAGAAAGAGGGGTTGGGAAAAGCAGGAAGTTCAGGTTGAGCTCAGCTTAAGCATCTTGAGCTCTAAATGCCCCATTTAGAAATAAGTTGTGTATGCCCTTTCCAGGAAAGAGAAGCTTGGGGTGTGGCAGAGAAGCGTTTGAGAGTTCACAGCATAGAAGTGGTAGCTGATCCCTTGATAGTGAATAGGTCTCTGAGGGACCGTGTAGAGATGAAAAAGCAAAGGGTGGAGGACCAAAGTGTGCAGGGACTGCGCTTCGAGGCTAGGAGAAAGGAAAGCAGTCAGGAGGATACGAGAAGAGGGCACACCACTGCAGGGAGCTGCTCCATAATGCTTGCTGTAAGTGCTGTTTTTTCTTAGCACTTGATACCTTATGTTTGAGATCTAGTTTGAGTTTCTTAATTGCTAGACATTACTTACTATATCAAGAATGGAACCATTTAAATCACAATAACCATAACAACAATCTACAGTAGTTATCATTTGCACTGAGTCACACTGACACTGCTATAGCTTCTCAGCAATGTGGACCTATTTTTATGGAATATAAGGAAAGAAAAATATAAGGACCCATTATTATGGGATATAATGACTTTTATTTCCACTTGCAAAGTTATGGAGGGTGTTTCTATTTTTCTCTGGAATGTGTCCCTGTGTCTTTTGTTTGCTTTTAATGTAAGAATCTTTTATTTAAAAGAAAATATGGAATAACCACTATGAAAACAACAATATGCAATATATTAATTGTTGAAACTGTCCTACTAATTGATTTTTAAACTGTCTCGTTATTTATTTTTCAATAAAATTAATAAAAATATAATATAAAACATGCAGAAAAGTAATTAAGAAGACTGTATCTTGTGCTCTCCTTTCAGGATCACTTACAGTTACATGAAAGTAACTGTTGACCTATAGGACTTTTACAATTAGTATGGAACTTGTCTTTAGTAAACCATGTTTATTGAGCATATATATGTGTGAGCACAGGAAGTATGAAAGATCAGAAAGGGAAGTACCATCTTGGGCTACTCTTCACCCTAGGAAGAGCTGATGTGGTGCAGCAATGATCACTGCATGAGATGAGGATGCACAGAGGTCTCAGTCTGTGCCCCTCAGTCCTTGAGGTACTTTGTGTTGCAAATCTGTGGGTGGCAATGGCTGGAGCAGATAATGGGCCATCAATTGGGCCTTGTAAGGCCAATACAAAAGCCAGAGAAAGTAGGGCTTCTTGTCTACCTATGCTGTGGTTCTTGGGATTAATTCCTCATTACTAGGAATAATGCAGAGGGGAGAGTAACCAGGCTAACCTACCTTTCTGGCTAATAGATAGGAGTGGGAGAAACAAGAACGCTGAGATTTAGAGCCCAAAACAAATATAGTTCCAGTTCCTATTTTGGTAGCTCTTAGCATGACTACAATAGCGTGCAGGGCAAGGCCTTAGTTGGTACTTAAAAGAAAGGAAGAAGGTGGCTTTTTTCTAGATAAGTTTCTGTTCAGATCTTCTACCACTCACTTGGGGATGTTTCTGCTCTCTGGATTTTAGATAAATGTTCCTCATACTCTCAAGTTCCCAGTTAAGGACAACTGAAGACACAAATCATGATCACAGAACATTGAGGACTTGTTCAGTGTTTGGTCTCTGCTCCTGCATCCATATATATAATTTAGTTTCTCATCAAGCCAAGATGCTAACTCTGATGCAGTGTGCTATCCTTTATCAGCTTGCACAAGAAAGCAAATCACACAAAGCATATCATGATTTTTTTTAGTTTAATTGAACATTTTGGGAGCCAAGGGGTGAGGTTAGCCACATCCATTGATTGTGTGCCTACAGGGTTTTAGTTACAAATCTATATGCTATAGATATAGCAGTGAAAAAGATGGACAAAACCCCTGTCTTCCTAGAGCTCCCTGTACCTTAGGGGAGATAGATAAATTCGGAGTAGGTTGTGGCCACCAACAAGTTTGCTGTTCTCTGGTTGGCTAACTCTTCCCCTACACTGAAGCTACTCTGTCATGCTCTGTAACTTCAAAATGCATGTGTTGACATATAGCCCCACCATATTGCTTTTTCACAAACCTTGAAATTTTGACAGATAAAAATGTCTCCATCTTATTACATAAGATTCTCCAGTCTGTGGAGTCAGGATGATAAGATTGCTGAGCCACCCATCTCTGCCAGCTGGGAGGTTTAGAAGACATATGTGACAACAAAATGAAGGTGAGAATTTGCAGTCAGAGAACTCTGGGACCCAGGACCTTCCTCTTACTAACTGTGCAACTCTGAGTGTGTTACTAAATTCTTCTAGCTGTCCTTTTGTCACTTGTAAGACTGGGTCATTGATACCTTCCTCTTGGTGTGATGGAAAATAAATATAACAGAGTCTCCCAGCACAGGATAGGCATTCAAATATGATCAGTTTCTTTACATGGGGATCTGGAAGGATTCAAAAGTGTGATAAAAAAAAATCAATCAGAATCTAAGATTGAAAGGAGAACTTTCATATGGACCAGTGTGTTAGGAGGCAGTCAGAGCCTAAAATATTTTAAGGGGCAGCACAAATATTGCTAGATCCTTCCCAAAGCCCTCTGATGAGAAGGAAGGCGAGCTTCTCTATGGTCATCAATCAAGTGGGAGGTTTTAGTAAACCACTGCGCATCTTGGGGCTTTAAGTTACAAGTGCTGCTCCTGCTCCAACAGGATGGCCTACAGATGGAACTGAGGCACAAGTCGACCTGCAAACAATGGCAGCTGTGGGTCCAGGCATAGGACACTGACTAAGAAAGACAGGCCAAGAAGATTAAGAAGATACTCTGAACACCGGGAAGGAAGTTGAAGTGGGGGTTTTGTCTGGTTAAGAGTCAAAACCATGAGATGTGTCCAACACTATCGGATGCCCACATTAGCCAGGCTGGCAGAATTCTAAGATATATGGTACAAAAATCCATTGTCAGGGAGCAGCTCCCCAGAGGCTGGGAAGCTCAGCATGTCAAGATTCCTGGAAGGGTCATAGGCCCAGCAGTTCACAAACCCCTGACCTAGGACTACTGAGTAAGATGGCCCCAGGTTTGATCCAGGCAGAACCCAGGCAAATACTGAAATATTCTTCAAGGGATTCTCATAGCTTCAGGTGGGAGTCAGGCTTTCCACAATTCTAATAAGCTCCAAAGAGATCTCAATTACCGCTTAATGGACCACATGCTGATTATCAAGGTCCTAGACTCACACCGCAGCTGACACTTGAATCTTCCCTCAAAGGCTCCTTTGACCTGGTGTTGACTATCTCAGAGAAAGAATTTTAGTACCTACAATGCAGCCCATCCTGTCTCTCTCTCCTAGGTGAATGATTTTGTATTTCCTCAGTTTTGCTATGAAATTTTGTTGCCTATTTAGTCCTTTGACAACTCTGGTAGATATCTCTTCCATTTTTCTCTACTACTCATCACTTTAAAGGTTTTAGTAGTAGCTATCGGTTTTAGTAATAAACAAAGAGGAGATACCTGTAAATCCATAATACCTCCAAGTAGAGAACCTAAGTGTTGAAATCACACCATTCCCTCATACCTTTTCTTATTCTGATCTGAGAACAGGCGCTGAGTCTTTTTGTCTGATAGCGTCACAGAACAAGGCCATGCCTGGCTCTTAACCCTCTGATATTTCGTGGCAGGGGTAGCCATTCTCCACTGATGGATGCTTCATTCTCACCTTTCCCACAAGCTTTGTCACTCCCACTCCTCACAGAAGTCAAGTTTGAGCAGCAACCAGAGAGTGGAAAACTTGGGAGTTATAGAGAAGACACGGAGCTAGGGGCTGTATCTTAGTCCTTTACAATGAGCCATTCTATTCCTTTCCCTTGATACTGCCTGTCACCAATAAGCAGCATTTTAAGGAGTCTGTGACAGCACAAAAGGATGTTTTTCACTGTGGCTGATGTAGGTTGGCTCATGTCCAGCTGTATCCTCCCCCCCACGGAGTTACATCAGTAGTGCGACCAACCGAGTGTGGATGCTGAGTGGGAATGCTGGTGCTCAGACCCAGGCCTACTATTTATTGCTAATTCTATTTATTGCTAATTGCCAGACTGTCAAACAAGTCGCTTAACCTCTGCTCTGACTCTGCACTACCTCTCACAATGCTGATGATACTACCACTTACTACCATCTTTACATGGATTATGTAATGGTCTCAGAAGTTTCTGATTTCTGGAAAGAATGAAGTGATGGCCATCTAAAATGCACACATATGTAAAGCCATGTCAAGCTACCAAGTCAAGTTCAATGAGTAAGACTGAGCTGTGGAGATGTGTGGTACTCATTTCCATAGTATAACTTTGAGAAATAAGCAGGTAAAGAAAAGATACCAAAATGCCCAGAGCCTGCTGCACTCCTGAGTACACTCTGCCTCGGAGGCCAGGACAGAGGCTGTGTCCTGCATCCCTGAGTCTGCGAGGAAGCGATAGAACTCTGAGTGGGAAGCACACCGCATCTGGGATAGCACAGGCACTCAGAACACAGGGACGGTAAAGGCTGCACTGCCCCTCTCTTGCCACAGCCAGGAATACTCAGCAACGGCCTTACAGATGGCCCACCACAGACAGTGGAAAACTCAGGACCATGGCAGCACTTCTGAGTAAGGACCAGTTCTTTAGGACAGGATGCTGTGCATCCCATGTCACTCTCTCCGCTTGCTGCTGAGCCCTCCAATCCATCAGCAGATCCTAAGTCTCAAGAGCTGAGCTAAGTCCTTGGGGAGCCACTGGCTCTGCTCTGGACAATTAGTGCATCTCTCCATTATAGCTGGATTTCTAGAAAGCCTCTAAGTAGGCCCCTGATGACTAGAAAAAGATAATGTTCAGTCCTCTACACCTAAAATCCTCTTGAAATCTGGCTCATTAATAAATAAGTCCATTCCTATGTATTCTAATCCAGACTGAGTAGATTTATAACTTTCTCTTTTTTTTTCTTCCTTACTCATTCCTATTTTTTAGCAGTTCACTTGAGGTATAATTGACATATAAGGAACGGTATATATTTTAAATACATTACTTGATAATGTCTGATATATCAACATCTGCAAAACCAGGGCTGTAGTCAAGTTAAGGAGCCCATCCTGTGGGTCACCTTCCACCATTTTCTCACATCCCTTTGTCAGGTTTCTTTCCCTTGTCTCATTGTCCCAGACAAGACCCTGGGCAGTCATAGGCAATCACTGATCTGCTTCCTCTCACTGTGGAGTCATTTTCATTTTCTAAGACTTTATATAGATGAAACTATACACTACATACTTCAACTTCTCTTATGGCGGGGCTATGATCTCCAGGATGATAAGTAGGAATAGTTGTGAAAGTAGGAATTCTTGTCTTATTTCTGATCTTGGGGAATATATCTCATATGTAGAGGAGCAGATACGATACATACATGATGTGTAAGTAGACTTAACCAGTTGCCTGTGGAGTCAGGGGCAGAAAACTAGAAAAAGGCTGTCTGTGCATGGAAAGTTGGAGGATCCAGTTGAAATCCAAACGTCTAGAGTCTACTGCAGAGTCCAGTGCAGGTCCATCTTGGAAAACTGAAGGGTTTGCACTGGAAGGCTAGTCTGTGCTGGAAACCTGAAGGAACTGGAGATGTGAACGGTGATGGTGAAAACCAGAACACCTTTGAGGAAGTAAGTGGTAAGACTTTCTTCCTTCCCTTTTAATTCTAGCCAAGTTACAAGCCTATTTTGGGTGGTGCTATCCACATCCTGGGCAGGTCCTACCTTTTGAGTTTGTAGTTTCCAAGTCATTCATCCAGACACACACAGGACTGTGCCCCACTAAACCACTAGGCAATTCCTAATCCATGTAAACTTGAACCGCAATGAATTATCACAGGGAAAAAGGTTTCAATCTTCCACACTTCGCTATAGACTTTTCATTAACTTTTTTTAGAAAGTTGTTTTGCCCTCCTTGTTTATCATTTTCAAGCAGACATAGGTGGTTGATTTTATTAAGTATCTTTCTGTTTCTATTGAGAGAACATAGAATATGTTCATTAAAACAATATATTACATTGACTTTTGGTTTACAAGCCTGCATTCCTGGGGTGTCGCTTGATCTAATACAGTATTCTTTTCATCCATTACTATTTTTTTCCATAATTTTATTGAGAAAAAAATAGCAATGAGACAGTTTCAAACCAAATTGGCAGGACAGTTTCAGTAATTAACACATTGCATACAATCTTCCTAGTGGTTAATAGTTGTACAAGATGCGGACATGAGATCCTATTTACAAACCCCATTAGACCATTACTAGTTTTAACTGGATAAATTATGTTCAAAATTTTTGCATTTAATTCATGAGAAGTGTAGCTTCATAGCTTTCTTTCTCAATGTCTTTGTTTTAGGATTAAATTATATCATACAATAGAGCTGGGAACTGTGTTTTCCTTTTTTTCAGTTTCCTGGAAGAACTTTTCTAGAATCAGCATTAATTCACCTTTAAATGTGTGATATAATTCCCCTGTGAAACCATCTAGACATAAGCATTTGATAAGAAGGGACTGTGTGGAATTTTTAATTACCAAGTCTATTTCTAATAAATGCATGTCTATGTAGTTTATCTATTTCTTCTTGCATGAAGAATTATCTTGTTACTCACGGAATTTGTCTACCTTACTTAAGTTTTTTTAATGACTACATGAAGATCTTTATCATAAAGAACTGGTAGGGAGAAAGTTCTTTATAATATTCCCTTACCATTTTTAAAAATATTCACAGCATTTTTAGTGTGCTGTCTCTTTTATTTCCAATATTGTTGATTGGTCCTTCCTGACTAGTTTTTGTATTCTAATTAGTCAGGGAAGAGGTTCATTAACTCATCTCCTCTAAGAACTAGTTTATGATTTCTGTATTTTGCATTTATATTTAATTAAGTACTGCATTGATGTCTATTATTTTCTCTTTCCACTTATTTTGAGTTGTAACTCAAGCCATCTTGATGTTCTTGTCCATCTAGCTCCACCTCTTCAACTCAAGGAGACTGGCTGGCTAGCTAGGAACCGAGCTCTTCTTGCCTGTGCCTAAGCAGAGGGCCCACTTCATGATTCTTCAGTCTTTCAAGGGGACCTGTGTTGCTTTACACTCCATGTCTTAAAATCCATTATTTCATATATTTTATAACTTTTTTGGCTTCATGTGAGAAAGTAGATGTTGTCCTTGTTTTTCCACAACAGGTAAACTAAAAGCTCTCACCATTTGTCGTTAAATGTACCTGAATATTTCCATTTATGCAATAAGTTAGCTCGTCCCTCGCCATGAGCTGCCATCTGTTCAGTGCCTGAATACGATCTTTAGCTCCTAGCCTTGGTATGAATCTCTGGGAGTTGCTTCGTAAACTGGAAATGTGATCTAGACTGGGCTTTCTGTCCCTGATATCTTTGTTTCCTTCCATTACCAGTTAGCTAATGTGTACCTTGTAGCAGATTCTTCCCTTACATCTGTTATATGTATGCAACTGGGCTACTTGTTCATAGCACCAGAGCTTTTAAGGTTTTTTTTTCTTAAGCTTTTTTTTTTGTTTTCACCATTTAAACAAAAATATAGGTATGAAGCCATTTATTTGATTAGGTATGATAGCCAATGTTCATGTCTCAAAAAGCAAGGATATCTGATAGATTAGGAGAGAAAATTTTCTGAATTATCTGTAGTATAACATGGTAAACATAACCAAAAATAGTACAGTCATGAGTTGCTTAACTACAGGATATGTTGCAGTTAAGCAAAAGTTAAGTAAACTTTAATTTAGTTAAGTTAGTTAAGTTCACAGTGAACTTTTCACGGTGAAGTGGTTTTAGGATTATATGCTCATCACAGAGTGCACTTATAGAAACCCAAATGGTGTAGCCTACTATGAACCTAGCATACCCTGGGTGTTGCAAGCATCAAATGTGTGAAATAAGCAGTCACTCCTAGGACTGTGATGAACACAACAACATGAGATTAAATTGAGTACAAGAGCAATGGTACAACTGAGACATGGTGAAAACAAGATGTATTAGGCAGCAGCAGCATAACACAGCATGCTGATTTAGAGCAAGTTTTGTATAAATAAGTGAAGTACACTGTTAAATATCATAAATGGTATAATGTAATAAGTACATAAGCCAGTAAGTCATTCATTATGATTACCAATTGTTATGTACTAAATATAATTGCATGTGCTGTACTTTTTACAGTGGACAACACAGTAGGCTTCTATACACCAACATCACCAGAAACACTTGCATAATTCAGTGTGACAATACATTACAATGTCTATGATGTCACTAGGTGACAGGAATTTTTCAGCTTATTATAGTCTTATGAGACAATCATCATATCTGTGGTCTATTGTAGACGGACTCATTATTATACAGTGCATGGCTCTATTTATCAAGGACCTGTTATTGACCAAGCACTGAAAAGGGAGGGCCAGCATTATCTTAAGTGGTCTTCACCTTACAATGTGGGCTATTTCCCCCCATTTTTTTTCAAGTAAAGAAATTGAGTTTTGTAGTACTTAAGTTATTGCTAGTAGTCATTCACTTGAGTTCAAATTTAAACAAGATTTGGACTCAGCTTGTCAGATTCAGAAATCCAAATCCTGTTTCTTCAAATGTTTTGGTTCAAGAGGAAATCAACCTGTTGCTGATCATTAGACTTTTCTACATCTACTCATTAATATGTCCAAGTATATAAAGATGTATTAAAATCTTCTCAAAAACAACTGAAATATAAAACTCCTTTAAAGTAAACTTTTAAAAAATTATTTATTTAATTAATTAATTTTTATTTTATGTATTTATTTATTTGTGATACTGGGGATTGAACTCAGGACTCTGCACTTAAATCCAACTTTTTTTGGGGGGCGGGGAACTGGGGATTGAACTCAGGCCCTTGCACTTACCAGGGAAGCACTTATTCCACTGAGCCATCTCCTGGGCCCCTAGCAAGCTTTTTAATCAATGCTTTTCTTTTCCATACTCTTCTCTCAATCTGAAATCCTTTATGCAATAAATAGTGATTTTTATGGCTATAAGTAACAAGGGCAGTAAATGAGAACTTTTGTTTATGTGGCTTATCTAAAGTTAGAGTCAACCTCCAAATAAATGCCATATGAGTTAAATACATAAACATTAGATCAAATAATGAAAGTATTAAAATGAAATATTACATAATTTTCACAATGTGGGCTTAGGAGGTTCTTTTCTGCATAAGAAACAGAATCTAGAAACTATACAAGAAAATATGTAGCAGATAGGGTAACATGAGTCTAAAATTTATGTCTAAACCAAACATATTCCAAGACTGAAAAACAAAAATTCAAACAATCAAACAAATCCTCAAACAGTATAACTTAGAGGACATACTGTGACACTTAAAATCAAAAAAATAGTGAGTGGACTCTTTCAGATGGGCTGTCCTCGGTGTTGCTTCCTAATGGTGCTCGGAATCAATTTCAGACAGAAGCACTTGCTGCGAGAACTGACCTTACACATGGCCATGTTTCTGGGGCTAGTTTTGAATCTCTGTTCACCCAGAGCTCCCAGAGTCATAAAGAGAGCTAAAGAAATGTGTGGTGACGTTCTAGCACTGCCATTTACAATCTGTATGATATTCAGTAAGTCTCCAATTCTGTTTAATGACCTAATGGGGGTTCCAAGAGTATTAAACTTGGGGCTGGGGAGATAGCTCAGTAGAATAAGCGCTTACCTGGCAAGCACAAGGGCCTGACTTACAGCATTTGTGTGTGTGTCTGTGTGTGTCTGTGTGTGTCTGTGTCTGTGTATCACTTAGCCTCGTCCAGTTTATAATAAATATTCATGAATTGATGGTCATCAAACACTATTACCACCTCAGTTCAAGAATAAGATCTGGCATGTATAGGTCTTCAATAGTACCTATTTGTTGAATAAATATTTTATACACATCAGTGAGAAAAAGACAACTTATAAAAATAAGTAGAAGTTGTGGAAGAAAAAGTTAACTTTTTGCAAACACATGGATGAAGCATCAGTCATTATCATCGTCATCATCATCATCGAAATGCCAACTGAAACAATGATAAATTGCCTTGCCTTTTAGACTAGGAAAAGAATTAAATAATTGGTCATGTCCAGTATAGGCAAGGTTAGGGGGAAATCTTCCTCTAGATGATAATAGAATAGAAATTAGTAGAATAGTCCTAGAAAATACTTGGAAGTTTTTTGTTTTTTTTTTTTAAATATACACATTGTACAGCTGGGCATGGTGATACACACCTATAATACCAGGACTTGGGAGTCCAAGGTAGGAGGATTATTGAGAGTTCAAGACCAGCCTAGGCTACAAAATGAGCTCAAGATCAACCTGAACTGCATAGTTAAACCCTGTCTCAAAAAGACAATGAATAAATAAATGAATGAATGAATGAATAAATAAATAAATAAGCAATCCCACTCCCAGAAATGAAGCCCCTAGAAACGGGTATGAAAAGCTATATCTTTAAGAATACTCACTGTACATTGTTAGGTGGGAAAAAAAAACACTAATAATAGCCCTAATTTCCACTAATTGAGAATCTCTTAAAAATAATGATAATTCATATAACCAGATGAAATAGTTCTAAAACATGCTAATGATATACATACTTAAGGATACAGATTTCAAGAGAGAACACAATGCTACACACAATAATTACAAATATTTGACAAGCACTTATGTGTTAGTGTAGTAAGCAATCTGTATGAATGGTCTTGTTTAATCCTCAAGTCTCATATACATATAGTATATGTAACATTATATAATATGGAATAAAATAGTTCCTCTACGCAATTCAGTTTCTTCATTTCTAAAATAAGGAGATAAGCTCTAACATCCCTTCTACTCTAGCTGTAAATTTCGGTCTATGCTAAGCTCCTTTCAGAGAAGCACCTAGCCTTGGAAAAGGCTGGGTGTGATGACACTACTTAGAGTTTAAAAATCGGATTGATGATCACTCATGTAGTTTCTTCCATGGAAACTTTGCGGTGCATGACACTGCCTCCTGGAAAATATTCACAAACTTGTTCTAAATGTTAAATGAAATTGATCACAGACAATTGGTAAAGAATGACTTTTTTGACATTACAGTAAACTGGTTCCTCCTGAGTCTCATCAATAAATTAAAGTGAACTGAGTTCTGAAAATGCAGTCTATTCCAATCACATGCTCTCCTGAGTATCCAACTGGTGCAGGAATGCTTTTATTCAATGTCTCCCAGTTGCAAGGAAACTTACCTCCTGGGAACCCCGAAAGTGCTATGTTAACAAATGTCCACCTTCACACTGGCTGCCTGGCAGTGGACAGTGAGAAAAACAAGGCATAACCATGGGATGGACAACTGCATGGACGTAGAAGATCCTGTTTTGGTCCACTCACCACTGGTACAGAGAACGTGCAAACATTGCTGAGTACTTTTAATTCTGCCCTGGGAATAAAGGACAAATAGAATGGGAGACATGAGTGAGATAGTACGGAAAGAGAGGAAAGTGCACAGCGAACTCAAGATTTTGACTGCACACCCACATTTCAGGACAAATTTTGTCACTATTTTTTATGGAAACAAAAAGACTACTCTTGTAGCTGCCTTAATTTTGTCCTCTCTTTCACACATACATTTTTTTTTTTTTCAAGCAAGCAGAGGTATATTCTGTCACTAGTCAGTATCTAACAAAAACATGCATTTCTGTAGCTACAAATTCATAGTACAAATTAGGCTGTGATTTCTGCCTAGATGATAAATGTTCTTTGTCAAATAAAAACATTTATTGAGTAAACATGTCCTACATTGTCTCTCTGGTTGTGCAATCTATTGAGATTTGTTTGGATTCCATTAGTAGCAATGGCATGAAAAATGGCCAAAATAGAGTCTGGAAGGTTTGGGAAAATCTATTCCAATAAAGGATGAACATCTACTTCCAACCTGTGTCAGGTTACTGGAATGTCCATTTGGAAATTAATGACTGCCTCTGATACCAGCGTAGCCTTGCACATCCTCCAGTGGTGGCTGCCATCAGCTCATTCAAAAGTGGTGGCAAGCAATTAAAAGTTTAAAAGAAAGGGAGGCAGGAAGATAAAATGAAAATCTGTTCTTCCATTCTGGGAAATTTAATTACTTCATATACAAATCATTTCTGCCAAGCCTGACTCTCCGTAGTATTAAATGCAGATGTGGAACAATTACCAATAATCAAGTGTCTGCATTTTGCCTAAAGCTAATGGCTCTCTTCTAGCCAAAGATTGAATAAAGGCCAAGAAAATCAAACAAACCAACATGCACAATGAAACACTAAGTTTCTTTCTATAGGTAATGGAAAAAACAGAAATCTTTAGTTGATTTGTTATGTCTAAAGCCTGCCTATTTTTCATATAAGTTATTGACTTGGTGAATTGCAGAGTTCAGATTAAATGGTTGTCTATTTTATTATACTTCTCCTGTCAGCAAGGAAACAATCAGGTAAAACCTGAAAACATGGATATGTACCATGAGCCAGAGGCTATGGGCCTCCTCTACCTGTGACATTAACCACATGGAACCTCACAATAGTGAAGATACAGTTTACTGTTAATTTGAAATCAGAGCCAGTACTCTCATTTATACTTAGTCAATCCTCAACATTGGCTTCATTGCATGGAACAGAATCATTTGCATCTATCTGTTACATGGACAAGAGGTAGAACCACCTTATGCTTTCTAAGGCTTCTTTTGTTTGATCAAATCCAAAGAATTGAGAGGAATTTAATGTGTCATAGTCTAGATTGAAATTGTCCCATAAAAGCATCATATGCTGAGATATGGAGCTTTTGGAAAGTGATCGGATCGTGGTGGATGCTACACTCATCAGGTGACTGAACCAGACATGGGTTCAAAGTTGGACATGCTGGTAGGAAGTGAGGCCTGTTTGAAAAGATCCATAGGTCACTAGAAGTGTGGGGAGCCACTCAGGCTGCTTCAAAGCTCAGGGGCACAGAAGGACATCTGGGGATATACTCTGCTTGTCTAGCACAGTGCACAGTGGGATATAGTTATGTTACCATGACTTAGCACAGGCAAGTGCCATGCATGCCCTGGTTACCACACTGCATAAGAATGTAAACATATGATAACAGCCTTTATAAAAATAACACACTAAAGATGCAGGTTGCTCTCTTGCACCCTTGCACTCTTCTGCTCTGCTCTGCTCCATGCTATTGGTGCTGAGGTCTTGCACATATGTGTTCATTAACCTTTGGACCTTACCTGTGAAAATCTCCCTTGGGCCCTCTGAGTGGACCACAAGGATCATGAGCTGGAAAAACGCATTCTTGTTCTATTTCCTCCCCGCACCTCTCCCTTACGTGTCCTTCTTCCTCACTCCCATTCCACCCTTCCTGGATAGCATGGGTGGGGCAGCTTTCCTGTGCCATTTCCTCCCAGCACACTACATTTGGACCTAGAGCCAGCTGAATGTACGTAGACTGCACCCTCTGAAACTAGGAACCAAAATAAGTCTCTCTTCCTTTAAGACACAGGTGTTATGGTATTTTTTTCTTTTTTCTTTTTTTTTTTTAAAGATTTACAGGGTGTTCAGGATCTCCCTACTAGGACACATGGTGGCTGCCTCTTTACAGCCTCCCAAAAGCTGGGATTACAGGCACATGCCTAGTCTCAATTGCCAGGGGCATGGCCTTCATGGCAGGCCTGGGGATAGAATCCCTGGCCCCTGCACTTGCTTGTAGGGGCTTTAATCTACTGAGCTATTTGGCCAGCCTTCGGTGTCATGTATTTTGACTCAATGCCAAGAGAGTGA
Organism: Octodon degus; assembly: GCF_000260255.1. Taxonomy (NCBI): domain Eukaryota; kingdom Metazoa; phylum Chordata; class Mammalia; order Rodentia; family Octodontidae; genus Octodon; species Octodon degus. The sequence goes on from NW_004524585.1 coordinate 14,923,516, forward strand.
CTAAAACAGGGCTCAGGGATAAGGAAGGCTAGAGCATATGCTGGGTGATGCACATATACTATTAGAATCAAAATCTGTCTTTAGAGCTCCTACGTCTACCTCAATTCTGACTCCCTTGGACTGAACTTCCTCCCATGAATTTATGACTATTTCCAATCAAATCGTTGACCTGACACTTCTCTATTACTTCTGTGTGGTGGTTGATACATTATGTCAACTTGAGAAGTTGGAAGCTTGGCTGGACCAGCTCAGTGACTCCACAACCCAGGGCATGGAGCCCCTCCCTATAGCATGCAGGACCCACCCTAGAATGCCTCGGCACACAAAGGATATAAAGGGCATTGAGGAAGGATTCTGTGCGACATATCCTCCAAGGAGCTCCATCTTCACAGTTATCATGGACAGAAGGCAGGCTTGCTAGACACCACAGCTGCTGCTTCTCCCTTTGTTCTTTGTGGTTTTCTGCCGCCAAGAGCTACTGCCGTCTGCCATGTGCCAGTCTTCTTTGGAGCCAGCTGAGCATGGACTGAAACCTCCACTAATTGTGAGCTAAATAAACCTTTCCTTTATTAATTTTGGACGTCGGGTATTTTGTCCCAGCAATGAGTGAATGAGTAAAAAGTAACCGAGACATTTTGGAAATTTCTACCTATCTCCCTGTCTAAATAACCCAGCTATACCTGGTGCAGGTTCTTATAGTGGGATCTCAGACAAATAGTAAGAACCACCTCCTCTGCTTGAATTATGTGGAGGAAAATAATCTGGGGAGACAATAATGTTAAAAACGCTTAGGTAAGGGCCGGTTAAATAGCTCAGCGGATTAAAGAGCCTGTTTAGGGAGATGCAGGGACTTTAGGCTCAATCCCTTGAGTGCTGTGCCAGCCCCATCCCTGCAGCACACTGAGATGGTGAATGAGACTGGGCATGGTGGCACACGCCTGTAATCCCAGCTCTTGGGAGGCTGAAAGCAGGAGAATCACTACAAGTCTAATCTACGCAGTGAGACCCCGTAGACCCCGTAATAAAAAAAAATCATAGGTAGATTAAATTTAGCCAAGTTCATTTAAGTACAGAATGATCCATGAATCAGCCAGCAGTCAGAATCAGATCAGAGAGGTCCCCCCAGCAATCAGATCAGAGAGCTCCCCCGAGCAACCTGGGCAGGCAATATTCACTGGCAGAAAAATGTTAGTGAAGCAGAGGTACAGAAACAGCTTGATTGGTCACAGAATAACATCTGCTTCACATAGTTATGGTCTGACCAGTTGGAGGTCTATAATTGGCTGAAACTTCATTGTCGTGATTGGTGGAAAGATAACTTCTCATCGGAAGAAAATGCTCTCAAGTGAGATTGCAGTTTGCTATGTAGAAAGACAACCTCAGGCCAAATTTAGGTCAACACTGGCTATTTGTTTCTTTTTCAATGGACTTGATAAATTAGTGTCTCTGAGGGTCAGCTTGCCTTCATACTCCAGGTCTTCTGCAGATGTGTTATACCTGCTCCTATTTTTCCAATTAGAAGGACCCCTTTCTTCTATTTTCCCAGTTCTGTATCAAACATAGTGCATCCTCCAGTGATGCCCAGGAGGACTGGCCAGTTGAGTTTTCAATACTATCAATAGTGACTCTATTTTAGAGTAAAAGAGAAAGACACAGAGACCCTTTTCTCAGAAGTCATAAGAGAATCAGAACAAAAGAAAAAACATCTAATGAGTATTTTCTAAGTTAATTTTTGTTGCATCACTATATTATTTCAATTTTAATACAAAAAGTAAAAAAAAAACTTGAATATTTGACATTTGAAATTATGCTGATTGGCTGACATAATTTATCCACATATGAAATAAGACAGGCATTAGTGCTTGACTAATTTTTACACAAAATATAAGAAACAAATGAAAGAGAGAATGTCAACAAATTCCTTTATAAAATTTAAAAGACAAATGGGTAGAATAGCAGTAGGTATATTAACTCCATGCAGAATTTAAAATGACTTTTGTGGTTTATAATCCTTTTAAGATTCAATCTGTAAAATTGCTTTGGAACAATGAAAACCCGAAATCAAATCATAAAGCAGACTAACGGATAAAGACTGTAATACAAATGGACATATTTTATCCTGCCTGTTCAAAGTGAGAACAATTTCTATTCCTTTTATAAGCATAAAGAAGGGTCTACTTTAATTTACCTTACAATAGTCATTATTTCCTTTGCAAATTTTTATGTTATTTTTAAAACTGGTAATATTTTTCCTCTTTCACTATTCCTTACTGATTCAATTTTTGTGTATATTTCACAAAAAGACTCAAAATCGCATAGGCATTGACAGGCATAAAGCTATGGGTGATACAAAACAGCCGTTGCCAGGTCTGGATTGTATGTGAGGGTTTAAGGGCACAGATTTTACTTTGAAATGTTCATCTTTTGGGTTTGAAAATCAGTGTCTGGCAGACAGTGTAGATAGAACAAGATCAAAATACCACAACATCTTGGTGGGCTTTACTCCTTCACTATTTCCAAATAACTTTTCAGAGCACATTGAAATTCTCTGCTGCACTCTCCATGTGACTGGATTTTAATGTATGGCAGCATGTCCCAAGGATAGAGCAAATTATGCTACCTGAACCCTTTATCTGTGAGCAGCAATACAGCAGGGTGATGTAAAAGAGAAGACAGATTTATTTAGACCTAAACAATGTAAAAAATATTATTCAATACAAGAAACATAAAATCCAATATCCCAATAAATCTAGCTGGCAAGCCTTACCTTATTGCTAAATGATTGCACAAAAGAACAAACTTTCTTTAATGTTACCAGGTTGACAAACGCAATCTGTTCTGTCTACAGCTTCCTAACTTTGTCAGGAGCTATAAAGTCCTTCTCTCTTGGGTACCAGTGTTTCTAAGTAGGTTCATAGGATTTCACAGTCCATCCTATTGCAGTTTACTGAGGCCCTGCCCTTGCCTTTTGTTCCCTGATGTTTAATGAAACGGGGTCCTGCTGGAGTGTAATATAATAGAGTTGCTCATATGTTGTCTTAAAATTATTGATCAGTTAGAAATGGTTTGAACTGGTGTATCTCAGATGTTAATGTGCAAACAGATCACCTGAGGATCTTATAAAAAGCAGGCTCACAGTTATTCTGGGCCAGCCCTGGGATTCTTTGTCTTGAAAAACCCACCAGATTGCTAATACTCTGCTTCTGTGGACTACTCTCTCACAAGAATGTATGGCCTCTTTCAAGAGAAAAATGTGGCCCTGATGGTTACACTTAAATTTAAATTCCCACACATATTTAAGACCATTATGCCGGAACATTTATTAAGCTCTTTCTATGTGCTAGAAAGGCCTGGGTCAAGCAATAGAAACATGAAAATGAAAGAGCAAATTATGGTCCCATTTCTTTGGTCCCATTTCTCATGCGGTGGAGAACTGGAGAATTTACGTACAGCTGATGGCCCCAGCCAGAATTCACAGTTATCTGAACTCTCATCCATGGTCCTGCGAAGCTGTTATCTGGCTACCTCCTTTCCTACCTACCTTCTTGCACTGTTCCAAATCTCTTATTTCCAACATCTCCAAACTACGTGGAGGTACCATCACCAAGGTTCATTTAAAAATGGCTAATTTTTCCCTGTTGAGGAGTACTGATATTATCTTATGAGGAATCTAGAAGGGTGTCCTTGAGGGATTTTAGTAAGAAAATGTCACTTGAGGAACTAGCATTTGATCTGTTGTTGACTATTATATCTGCAGCATCTATGAAAGAGGCTGGCGGCAAGAATTCATTTGTAGAATGACAGTTTGTATTTCCAGATTTGGGACAGGCTGACTCCCCAAAGTGAATGACATGGATAATATAAGAATAATTCTATATCAGAGTTAGGGAGCACACATTGGCTATCTATTCTACAACTTTATAGAAAGACTTGAAGCTGCATTGTCAATTAATCTCATGTCATCCACTGAATAATTGGAGAGAGCAGTAGCCACAAATTGGTACTGTCTGGATTTGAACTCCAACCTCTGTAACTCCAGTACTTCTGCACATTTTTAATGCATTACTATTTCAAAAGCACATTACACGTGTAATATCTATCACAGCACAGTGCAAAGCAAAGGAATGTTCGATGTAAATAAAATATAGTAGCAGACTGTGTGACAAAATGATTAATCATTCAGGCTTAGGATCAAACACGTGGTTTCAAATTCTAATTCTGCCATTTAATAGAGAACTTGAGCAAGTTAATTGGTCTCTCTGTCTAGGTTCCTCTTATGTAAATGATGAAACAATACTTGCTTTGCAGAATTGTGAAAGAAAAAGTTATACATCATAAAAGTTTAGGATGGTAGTTAGCACATATCAGTGTTTAATACTTAGAAATCATATTGATTGTTACTGTTGTTAACAAATGTGCATACGTTTTATGTGAATAGGTATAAACTGAATTATAAAGGAAATATGCCTTTTTGGAAGTTGTGGAAAGCTAGAGATTTCTCACAATAAAATGCAAGACAATATTTCTGAGGACTTCATTGTGGTCTTGCTAAAGGACTATACCCTGAAAAGCTTTCCGGACTCACAATCCTTTGTTTTCTCAGCTAAATAAAGACAGCAATCAGAATACTGACCTACTTTACAAATTTTGTGAAGAATGCCAACTTAGATGTCAAAGATGGTTTGAAAAATGCAAAGTAGCATGCACATTCTAACTAATAATTATCTTTTCCTCTGTGGTCCAATCCAAAATTGCCATAGTAAGCCACTGATTGAACAGCCTTTCTCTATCAGCCACTCATCAGTTGGTACTGTGGAAATACCCCCAAATAGTGTAGGCATGCATTTTGGGGAGTTGCTATGGTAACCTATAAACTGCTTCAAGTCTGCGAGACTCAGTTCTGTTGCAGGCAAGATAATCAATCACAATATTACACCAACTTAAAGTATAATTCAAACTGATTTCCATTTTTATTGAGCACATCATACTTTATATAATAATTTCTCCTTATAGTATGTCTTTCATTTTATATGAAAACATGAATAACCTGTTCTATCTAGCAACTACAACTCCACCATTTTTATCTAACCATATCTCCTAGGCAAATATTTATCTCTTAAGTATCTTTTTCTTGAAAATATTCCCCTGAACATAACCTGCCAGATTTAAATTTTGGAATATGGTTAAATTTCTATATACTATTATAAAAGAGCAAAATGAAAAATGGGCTTACTACTACAATTTTTGCATGAAATACTCAATAATCACTTGATGAGAACTGTAAATTTCCTTTGAACTCAACACAGTTATACTAATTGATGGCTTCTATTCAGAGATTTAGTTGTACATAGAGAACACACAGAAAATATAACACTTAACATATTAGTAATATATTTTGCCAGCTTAAAAGAAAGCACAGTTAGTAGTCCTGATTAATCATATGATGAAAAGAAAGAGTCTATGGACAGTAGAATGAGTGCTGACAGCCTCTGGCTCCACAAACAAAAAGGAACAATTAAGTTAAAACCACTGTTTAACTTTAGGAAAATCTTCCCAGTATTCAGCAAATCATACCTTCAGGACATAAGACACTTGCACACCTGAGCTCACCTTGAACAAACAAATATTTTGGGGCAGCCTTAGGTGTATTTGCCTATAGTTTGTTCATCAACTTTAGACTCCTTCCCTCCCCAGGAATCCTGTTCATGGTAACTGAAAGCTTTTATCTCCTCCTTTTAGTCTTAATAAAAAAATCTACTACCTTTGATTACGTTGGGATTTTTCTTAATATTTTTACACCAAGACAAAAATTTTCATTTGCCAGAATGCCAGGGGGTAAAAGGCAGGAAAGTAGCCAGCATTTTGGTATCACTCAGACTGATAAAACACTCCAGTTTATTTGTAGTTCTAATTGGAGAGAAGTGGAAAAGAAATGAATGGTAAAGCTGAGAAAATTGAAGAAAAAGCTTTAGAAAGGGGAAAAACAAGGGTATTGATAAGCAGTTTCTTGAGAGTGCAACTGTATGGATAAATCAGCCACAATATATTTAGATGCTAAAGCAGGACAGATGAATGGCCCAGCCTGAGCCATGAGACCCTTCTACCAAAGATGACAAGGTGCTTTGATTGAGTGGGTCTGAAGTGGCAGGCAATGAATGTAACAAAGAAGATAAGCTGCTAGTAATGAAGGGGGTATGAAAGACTAAAAGGCCACAACAGGGGACTCTGTTGACATTTCAGTGGCTTCAAGCAATACAGAGGGTGTTGCATAGGCATTGAGAAGGTAGCAGGGAACAACTAGAAGGGCTGCTAAGAAAGGAGATACGAAGAGGGCCAGAAGGTTGGAGCCCAAATGCTGCACGGTGTATACAATGTGATGATTTCCACGGACCTCAAAACCTTCAGGAGATACCCTAAGTCATGATATTATCAGACTGGGTTTGGATTTCAAGCCAGAAACACAGATATGGGAGGGTTAGGTGCAGACAAGAGAGTACAAAAATTCAATGAAAACTCAGGGAAGAAACCCAGAGAATCTCCAGAGAAATACAACAGTTGGGACTATAATAGGCAGTATAGGAAGGGTTAAAATCTTGTCTCAGTTACTTTTCTCTTGTTGCTGGGATAAAATACCTGATGCCTAAAATGAAGGAAGGAAAGGTTTATTTAGCTCACAGTTAGTGGGGGTTTCATTCCATACTCAGCTGGCTCCAAGGCAGAGGACTAGTATTCATGCCAACGGAAAACAGCAAAGAGCAAAGGGAGGAGCCACAGCTGCCCCTGCTAGCTAGCCTCTCTACCCTCCTTACATTATAGTGCAGATTATCTGCCCCAAGGAGAGTGTAGCACTTACACCCATAATCCCAGCATTGGATCATGAATTGATCACAAGCTCTAGAAGCTGCTCTGATGACTGTATGAGGCTTTGGAGACACCTAGACGCAAACCATAACAAATCCCTTCCAGTGACAATGAGAAAGAATTTTTATTTGAGAAGTGTCTTGATGATTTTTTAAATTTTAGAGTAACCCCCCCCCATAAACATGATACAGAATTTCAAAAGAAGTTGACAAGAAATTAATAATGGTTATTATATTGTGTATTATTTTTAAAATAGTTGCTCAAATTATCAGATATAGACATTCAAAATTGATCAAACAATATACACACTATTACTTTCAATGAGCTAATAGAAATTAGTAGTACAATTATCTCATCTATCCTTTTCCCTGTCTTCCTTCATTTCTCCTTTCTCCCATCACAGTTGTTCTTTCCTTTTGAGCATTCTCTTTTCCTCTCATAATAACTATTGTACCTTTTGGATCTTATTTACTCTTTCAGTTTCTTATATTAAGAGACATGCACACGTATTTTATTTCACTCAAGCAATAACCTCTAGTTTCATCCATCTACCTACAAAAGCCTGAAATTTACTTTTCTTTAGAGCTGACTAATATTCATTGTATAAAAAGATCTCATCTTTTTTCTGCATTCCTCAGTAAGCATTTGGCTATGACAAACTGTACTGCTATACACATGGGTTCACACGTGTTACAATGGGTGCACATGTGTTACGATGTTGTCAATTCTGGAAAAACACCCAGAAGGGGAATAGCTGGGTCAAATGAGACCTCCAATCATAGTTTTTTGAGAAATCTCCACACTGACTCCCACAGTGGCTGTACCAGTCTACACTCCCACCAACAGTGGAAAAGTGTTCCTTTTTCCCCACATCCCTCCAGCATCTTACTGTCAGCTTCTTGATAATAGCCGTCTTTCCAAGGTGAGAAGGAATCTCAGTTTTGTTTTAATTTGCATCTCAGAGTAAATAAGATCCACAAGGTGCATCTTGAATGGCCAATGCTATTGAACATTTTTTCACATATTTATTTGCCATTTCTATTTCTTCATCTGAGAAGTGTTTTTCATTTCAGATACCCATTTTTGAATTGGGTCTTTGAATTTGAGGGACCTGATTTTTTCCAATTATTTATATGTTTTAGATAGAAATCTATTGTCTGAGAAAGAGTTGGCTAAGACTTTTTCCCAATTTGTGGGCTTTCTTTTCACTCTGTTGGTGATTTCTTTTGATGTGCAAAAAGTTTTTAATAGGATGAGATCCCAGTTGTTGATTCTTTGAAGTATTTCCCATGTGGTTTGGCTTTTGTTCATGAACTCTCTGAACCCCTATGTTTCAAGATTTCTACCTCCAATAGATTTACTTTTATGTTTTAATATTTAGATCTTTGATCCCTTTTGACTTCAGCATGGTGCATGGTGATAAACATGAAGATTCTTTGTTTTTATCTTTTTCCTGAGGTCCAAGTTGGAGGAGGTCCACAGCCATTTAAGTAGTTCATGAACCAGGCTATCTTTTTCAAGTACTCAGAGCCTGAAAACAACATTCTCCTAGAAATAATCATATTTAAATGGACATAATGAATAATGTTGAAAGAAAAATCTGGGAAGAATTGTATTTTAGAAGAAAAGATCCTTGCACTTGGGTTTGGTTTTGAGTGGATGTTATGTAAACAAACTCTGATCTTTATGAGTGCAAGTACTGGAGATTGAACTCAGGACCTTATGCTTGCCAGGCAGGCACTTATGCTGCTGAGCTATCTCCCCAGCTCTGATGGGGGCCCTTTTGTTACCTACTGAACATCACCCTGACCATCGTGTCCCTCCATCTCCAGTTCTGAGATGTGGATTATCCCTGTGTCATTTTATCCTAGACAGAATTTAGTTGCCCCAACTTATTCATATAAACTATACTATTGACTCTCATACGGCAGTTGGGATACTAAATACAATCTACTACTATGAATGTAGCAGTGGTGAAGCTTAATCATCAGTGAATGAGCAAGTGTTCTAGCTGCAGATGCTGTCAGGAAGCGGAGTCTGGGTGGAGGCGTGGTCTCTGGAGATTACAAGCAGTATGTGTCTCTCTCCCTGCTGCTCCTCCCTGGAACTCTGGTTCTGGGCTGCCACAGAGGGAGCAGCTTGCTGCTCTGTCCCATTCCAACCTTGATGTTCTGCCTCACCTCAGCCCATCAGCAATGGAACAAGTTGATAATGGACTGAAGTCTCTGAAACTGTAGACCAAGTAAACTATTTTTTCCAGTAAATTGTATATGTCAGGGCTGGGCGTGGTGGTGCACACTTGTAATCCCAGCATTTAGGAGACTGAGGCAGGAGGATCAACACAAGTTCAAGGTCAGCCTGGGGTGTATAGGGAGTGCAAAGCCAGCCTGAACTACATAGCGAGACTCTGCCTTGAAAATAAATAAATAGGGCCAGCCAGATAGTCAAAGCACCTGCTTAGGCAGACACAGGGACTGGGGTTTGATCCCCTGGCATGCCATGCTGGCCCCTCCCCTGGGGTGCACTGAGATGGCAAATGAGACTGGGTGTGGTAGCGTGCACCTGTAATCCCAGCTCTTGGGAGGCTGAAAAAACAGGACGATCACTACGAGTCCAAATTGTGCAGTGAGACCCTGTACACACTGTACTAATTATAAATAAATAAATAAATAAATAAATAAATAAATAAATAGTGCATGTCAGGCATTTTGTCCTAGAAATGAAAAAGCTGAGTAATCCAATGAGGATTAACCGCTAATAAACTACATAAAATATTGTGATGGTGTCTCAGTTATTTTTCTCTCAATACTGGAACAAAATACCCAACACCCAAAGTGAAGGAAGGAAAGGTTTACTTAGCTCACAGTTAGTGGAGGCTTTAGTCCATACTCAGCTGGCTCCAAGGCACACTGGCACGTGGCAAAGAGCAGCCATTCATGCAGGCGGCAACGAGTGAAGGGAGGAGCGGCAGCTCGGGCAGCTGGCCAGCCTCTCCCCCCTCCTTGCACTGTAGTGCAGTTTACCTGCCTACACCCACAATAATCAATCATGAAGTCCAGAAGTTGCCCCATGACTGCATGAGGCTTTGGGGAGACACTGAGACACAAACCATGACAGATAGGGTGGTAAAGCTTTTCATGTCTGGAAATTCCAAGCAAATAGCTTTCCACTATGACAGGTTTCATGGTTTGTCCAGATGTCCCCCCAAAGCCTCATGCAATCACAGGTGTTGCTTTTCAGAGTGGCTGGATCTACAGTGTGTGACACTAGGATTTATTCATGGTATGATACTTGGATTAAGGGTGCTGCTAGATTGAAGGGTGTGAGTGCTACTTGCCCTAAGAGCGGGTAGCCCAGGTACAGTATAAGGGACAGGAAGAGGTTTGTGGAGGTGGTTTGCTTGATTTGCTACCTTCTGCCTGCATGAGCTGTGTCTCCTTCACAAGGCCTGTCTGTCATGCCACCATGCCTTGGAGCCAGCCAATTACGGACTGAAACCTGTACAAACCATGGACTTTAAAAAAACCTTTTCTTCTTTAACATGCGTATCAGATATTTTGTCTGAGCAACAAGAAAAAGTAACTAAGACAAAAGGTTTCAAATACTAAGACAACCATCTGGGCTTCAAAAAATACCATCGCCATTTCCTCTATGTTACACACTCCATATACTGCTAAGCACATTTCTTTAAATTAATGAGTTTTGAGTAAAAAGACCACTTGTGATTCCCTGAAATGTATGTGTAATGTTACAAAAAAATAAAACTTTTGACCTGAGTGCGTTCACTTGGATGGACCAAGTGATTCAAAGTTCTTTTCACTTCAACTTTCATTTTATGAAATCTGAGTTCTAGCATTCAGCTCCCGTTTGATCAAAGTTGTATTATTCATGGCATTTCAAAAACAATGGTTAAATGTTTGTTTTGGTTATGTGGAGTGGAGAGAAAAGCGTTCTGATTGGCTGCTAGGAGACTGACAAGATCTTTGAAACTCGAACACTATTTTTAGCAATCTGGTGCTCTAGTTCTCTTCCAGCCGTGAATCACTCAATGATGTTCACCTTGGGACAAGTTTTTCCAAACCACTGCATGGTGCTTGATTATAACAAATTGTTCTCTCTGTTTTAAAATAAAAATATCCTTGGAAGCATGCTAGCTATATTCTATCTTCCTATGAAATCCGCACATATATGTGAAAGTTGTTTCCTTCCCCCCCAAACACTGAAACCTTGTGGACCCTACTTGTACTTAGTATAAAACACAAACCAATTCTATACTGGAGTAGAGGCCTATTCAGGAAGATAGTCATATTCTTTGCAGAGGTTTTCTTTTTTTAATTTTTCTTTTATTCTTTCAATGACAGGTAATATTTATACCTATTTATTTTCTGCCAGGTTTTCAAAAGCCCCAGTGAATTGTTCATAAAGACAATCAGATTCGGAAAAGGAAGAGCTCTTCCTTCTCTAATTTCAAATCTATTCAGCTGAAGTGTTACCTCCAGCTAGGATGTTACCTCCATTATTGATAAGCAATTTGGCACTCCTCTAATATATATATCTTACATGTTCTTTCAATATTTGTTTAAAGATAAGGAGAGGGGGAAGGTCATGAAGGACTTAAGGAAGAAAAAAGATGCAAGGGCAGCCCCAGGCCTTCCCTGATTTCCCTCGACAATCCAACTCCAGCTCAGATAAGCATATTCCACTCACACAAGGAAACAGACTTTGCTGTAGAGTCAGTTACCTACTATAGAACCCAGTGGGATACAAGGAAAGGTCAATGTTATTTTTTTCTCTTCTATTCCTTAAATCTTTTCAAGCACTAGCTGTTTGGCTGCTAATAAATGAAATCTTGGCTTTTCTGTCCACTTATATGTACTATTGTAAATCCCTGCACTAGGAGCTCCCAGTTAAATCTCAACATCCAGGGTATGGGTAGACAGAATATAAGTATAGAGTAAGCCCTATTTTGTGGTACCATTTACCACGTTCCTTGGGCTTGCGGTGTGCACAAGCCTCCCTGGGGGGTGTCTCTGCGAGCTTCCTGAGAGTTTCAACTAATAAGCTCCGGACATACTTCTGCATTTTAGGGCTATATTTCCCTCCATTTTCATGTCTTTATTTATGCTCTTGTCGTTTTCAAACAGTTGATCCCCACAGCTGGGGATTCCATCCTGTCTGCCAGCAAACTTTCAGCAAAGCCCAAGCAACCACTTTGCCAGTGCAGCTTGTTTTATCTGTCAGGCCAAGGCAGATCTTAGGAGATGACTTCACCATGGCACCCTGGCCATAGTGAATTGTTCCACCTAGGCCACATGGCCAGGGCTTGGTCACAAAGACTCACCTGAGTCTTGCGTGGAAGCATGATATTCCTCTCCCACAGTAAGGGAAAGATCAGCAGCACTGTGAGCAGCTGTCATGAGGAGTTCCTAACCCACCTCTCCATCTGGTAAGGGGCAGCCAGAAGGGGCTTTCTCATACATCTCTCTCGGGCTGTCCGCACTTGTGTCCCCATCTTCCCCAGCTAAGTAGTAGGTCACTGTTCACATCTGAAGAGCTGGGTGGCTGTAACTTACAGTTGGTGACTCCTGGCAACAGAATGGCTAATGACCATGCCACACATCTCATTTGGTGGCACTTGCCTGCTGAGACTAGAGTGGTGGGGAACTGCCCCTAGCATGACCCTGCTTTTGCTGTGCAGTGTGACTCTGTCTGGGCTCATTGCTACTCTACCAGTTCAATTGCTGGTGGTGTGGCCAGCCATGCTAGCCATTGCCACAGTGGCCCTTGTGGCTTCCTTACCATGGTGATGCTGTGCAGAGTGATTAACATTTGACAGGAGAAAGCTAGCCAGAATCTCTCATCTTTACACTTGTCCACATGCTGTTTTCCACAAACTTTAAGAATATAAATCAAGCTTTGTAAGTAGTTCTCCTTAAGTTCTTTGTGGATGCTGAGAATGGATACTCTACCACTCCAACATTAAGGATGTATGTGGTCATCTTAAGGTTCTAATAATTTTCTACAAAATGTCTACTCCCCTCCCCAACACCTCCAGCTCTATCCTGTTCATGTGCTCCAAAACGTATTTGTCTCAATCTGCAAAATTAATCAACCTTGTTTACATGGTGATTGAGCTCTTTATTTTGGAATTATGTATATAATTTGACATCTATGACTATTATGTTATTCTCAGCTTTTGAAGTCTCAACTTAAATGAAGATATTAAGCATTCTAAGCCGGCCCTTTGGCTGTTTGATCATCCACCCTAAATAGCATATTCAAATTATTCTTCTCAGGCACAGAACAATCTTCCTGAAAGAAATTCTGGCTAACAATCAGATTTACTCATTTGTTACAAGATTAGTGATGCTTTATCACTCCTTACAGATTGCAAGTCTAGGTAATATTCTAACTGGCCACAACTAATTCAGCACTAATATAAACCAGGCACAAATTTTATTCTAGGAGTTACATTTTGTTTGGGGCTACAAAGTAGGAAGATTTAATTCAGAGACTGTTTACTGCCTTAATGTTCTGTGTCGCCTGTGAAAACAAGAGTTAAACTTCTGAGCACATTAATCTTGATCACAAAGTTGTTGAGTTTATAACCTTCTTGCTTGCCTTGATTAAATAACTGCAAAGCCTGGAAATTGCACTAAGCTTTTGAAAAACCCAAAGCTGTGGGAGCTTCATATACTTTGTCTCTAGCTAGGTGGGAGTGCAGCAAGGCCTCTGAAGTGTGGCCAGCCTTGGAACATAACTGCGAAATAACTGCTCTGACATCAACATATCCTTTTGTTGCTTTATCCCCCTGCCTATGAACCCATTGCTTATGCATTTCCATCAAGACCTGGATCCTAAAGACTGAACCCTAAGACACTTCCCTATTAAAATGCCACTGTTAGGCCTCTCACTTATTCTCATAAGTACCTGCTCTTAATTAATAAAAAGGGTTCTAGGTTTCCTCTAAAAATCTTCCATTTGTCTGAATAGATTGACTTGGATATTTTGTGAAGAATACATCAAAACAAGAGGAGTAGGACAGGAGAATTGAATCAAATTATCTTAAAATAGTAATTGCAATAATAATAATAATGGTTTTTTCATTTCCATCATTGTCAAAGAAAGTAGACACTACTGCTAAAATTTCAGACCTTGAGTAGAGTAAAAAGCAGTGAAAGCTGAATTCATGAAATTGTATTAACCCAAAAATGTATTGCTATACTTAACTCTTTCCTCTACTTAGAAGATGGGCTTGTTGAAAAGCTCCCTCAGAAGACCTTGATGAAAACCTTTTAACTTATTTGATAAAACCTATACTTGTTTATAGTATTACTTACATAATACAAAATGATATTGATTACTGAGTATCTATGGCTCAGTAGGAATTCTACTACATTAGTATAATTTATTAATTACACTATATGAACACACTGAGATAGGTATTTTAGCTATGGAAGGACAATAGCTAGCCTTTCATCATATTTTCTCCTCCTTTATAGTAGAGGAATTTTAATTAAGCATATGGTTTTCCATTTGAGACTGTTTCTCAGCCTACTTTACATGTGACTAAACTCTTCTAAAGAGAATGTGAGTAGAATGGCATCACTTGAATAAATAAAGTTTCTTTCCTGAGATTTTCTCTCTTTCCCTTTTCTAATGGCTATGATGCAGTTGTATTCTTAAACTGTGTGGGCTGTGAGTACAGAGCAAGAATCTAGGGAATGGAAAAATAATGCAGTGAAAAGTGCCTGGGACCTTGACTGTGTGGAAAAAATATCTATACTGTAATTTTGGGTCTTGTTCTTACAGCAGTACATCCTATATCCTAATAATATATTATCTCAACTTAAGTCTCAGTCTGATCCCTAGTATCTAAATAAATAAATAAATAACCATAAGTCATCCTCCAAACATTGTAATTTATGTATTCTATGCTTACCTCTATTTTATAATAAATAAATTAAGGTTAGACATCAAATAAAAATACATTTCAATATAAAAGATACCAGTATCCAGTAACTGAACTAGGATTCGAGATCATATCTTGCTCCATTATCATATAGTTTTCTACTCTGCCATGCTGCTTGTATATTTCTGTATTAATTTCTGTATGTAACGACTTAATGCATTTTTCTTTTAAAAAATCCTAATAACTCTCAAGGACTCTAAAGTTTTATTATATCTATGTAACTTGCATTATGTAAGTTAACCACTTATACACAGTGTTTCAGGAGCCAGGGATTCCGTCTCCAGGCCTGCCATTCCAGCCCCGCCCCTGGGGCGCGCTGAGAGGGCAATTGAGACTGGGTGTGGTGGCATGTGCCTATAATCCCAGCTCTTGGGAGGCTGTAAAGAGGTGGATCACTATAAATCTGATCTAGTAGTGGAACCCTGAACACCTGTAGACCCTTCCCTAAAATACCAAAAAAAAAAAAAAAAAAAAACCTCAACAAGTGGTAGCTATCTAAAGGGGAGTTGCAATGTAGGACATGAAACTATTTAAGTAAACTCCTGTTAAATTGTTATGTTGAAATCCATGGGTCCCTCTTGCACTTGATGGGCTTTTTAGCCCATCTGCAATTTGTAACTCCATGCTTTGGTTATCTGGAAAACAGTCCACTGAATAGTGCAGGTTTTTCAATTGATGACACATTTCATTATCTAATATTTTAAAGCTCACACTTTTAATGTCACCACCAGTCTCATTGGAAAAGTCCTTAAGTGTTGGGGAGCTGTCAAGATTTTAATTCAAATTTTCAAAAATCTTAATTTTTGCTTGCAACTTAGATTTTTATCATTGGCAATATGTAGCATAAATTATTTTCCTTCAAGAGAGAGGCTCATTTTGTTCATTTTAGAAACTATGTCTGCAAAATGGCCAAATCTGAATAATGACAGTTTGTCTGTCAATTGTTCTTTCATATAAAAATCATGTTCTGTGAAAAAACTGTGCTAGCTCAGTCACAGCTCACTCACAGGGTAGGTTTTCTTCAAAACAGTTCTACTACTCCAGTATTCAGCACTAGCATTTTGCACATGTTTTTGCCATTTTATCACACAGAATGTTCAAGTAATGTATTTCAAAAGTTAAGACTTGGCCGGCCAGATAGCTCAGCAGATTAAAGCGCCTGCTTAGGCAGATGCAGGGACTGGGGTTCAATCCCTGGTATGCCGTGCCAGTTCCTCCCCCGGAGTGCACTGAGAAGGCAAATGAAACTGGGCCTGGTGGTGTGCGCCTGTAATCCCAGCACTTGGGAGGCTGAAAACAGGAGCATCACTACAAGTCCAATCCATGTAGTGAGACCCTGGATACCCTGTACTAAATACATAAAAAAATTAAGTTCTAATAAAATATTTCTACTACTTCATCAATGACATTATTAAATGCAATAATTTATTCTGTTTTATAATGTGAGTGCATGGTGTTAAAAAATGTAGATTAGTACAGCTTGATAGTATTGCTTCAGTGCTTACTAAATTACTAGCAGTTTCATCTACCCTTGGTTTTGTACATCAGTACAAATTTAATCATGATGAAAAAGACAGACAATAGCTTTGTGTGACTGCAAAACATTCTGACCTCATGAATTCCAAGTAGCATCCAAGGGCCTCCTCAGGCCCTGTGAACCATATTTGGGGAATCTTTGCTATAAGTAAACATACAGACAAAATATAGCAATCAAAAGATATTTTAAAGTGACTAAAATCCTTGTTTTCTAAAGCACTATAGAGTAAACATACAGTTCAGTTTTTCCAAATTTTTTCCCTTTCATCCAAAGCTTTCCTACTGTAACTAACTACACTCTTTCTCTGCAAATCCCCCCAAAACTCCCTGCTTAGTTACTGTCCAACATCTTTTAATCTTTCCCTATTTACTTCTCTATTTATTCTCATCTTAAAAGTTTAAAATAGCTGTCTCAGATGGAGGAAAGAGAAGCAGCCAGTTGTGAGAACACTGTGATTCTTGACTTCTTGGAAAGGTAATTAGAAGAATAAAGTTGTATGCTCATATATTTTATTGCCATTTTTAAATACTTTTGAGAAGCTAGTAGTTACTCACTGTGCCAACTATTCGTTGTCAACACTCAGCACGATCTTTACTTCTCTGAATTCTTTTATGTGCTACAGGACAGTGGTGCTAAACCTGCAGCACATGTGTCGTTTGCTTTTCTTTTAATAAAACAAAATATGTTAATGTATGAAGGTTTTTTTCTAAACTAAGATCTTGACTCAGGCTTCCTTTTAGTGTTGGCACTTCGGGATCATAAGTGGGCTTGGGGATACGGTGTGGATGCTGAGCTTGGAAAGGGTTGCCGTCACTGCTGTAAGATCCAGAGCCATGGAAAAATCCATCGCTTAAATTGCCATACTGCCTCATGTAGATTCCACCAGTGGAAATTGCTTCTCATAATCTTTGGAAGGCAGAAGAGCAGACAACCATTATTCTTCCCCAGCAGTGGCTGATAGATGCCTAAGTTGATAGCAAACAAGAACTCTATGGTTCTTTTAAAATTCATTTATTTGGTACTGGGTCTCACTATGCAGTTCAGACACATAGGCATGGCATGTAGTGCTGGGGATCAATCTCAAGACCTTGTGTTTGCCAGGCAGGTGTTTATGCCACTCAGCTATCTCCCCAGTCTACAGTTCTTTATGGGTGAGCTCTTGGTAATTACTTTGATTATTCAATCAAGTGTGAACACCAGTCGCTTATTGTGGCTTTCCAGGATATCCAAATTTTCTCAAAGCCAGCAATGTATTACCATGAGTCTGAATTGTTCTGGTCCGGTCGTTCTATAAGCTTTCAGTTATCTTTGTACTCAGTTATACCTTTCTGCTACAACTGAGAAAGATAAGTGTTCTCATGGAAAAACCCTGAGTAATAAAAGTTTGGTTCCAGAAGTGTTTATCTGGTACAAAAGTCCAAAGATAGGAGGGATCTGGGATTTACTTATTTAACTTTGGTAAGCTGGGCAATTAGAACCTGGTTGATAATGGAAAGTACAGTGTTTATACCCTGGAAAGCAGCAGCAACATAATTATCTATAACTTTTTGGAGTGAAAAATTTACTATAGAAAATCCTTCAAGAGACAGCTATTACAATAGCATTTCAAGAGGAAATAAGGATTGTAAGGACCATGGAATTGGCTGTCTGCCTTTAAATAAAAGGTTAGGATTTCAAATTTTAGCTCAAGGCATATAGAGACAGAGAACTTCTAGGACTGCCCTAAAAATATCTCTTATATCCATATGGCTAATGTATAATTTTTTTTCATTCTGTAGGTTGGCTAATTATAACCCAAATGGAATTCATAGGCTTGCCAGGTCTCTTATGTAAAAGTGAGGGCATTGATTGGGAAAGAGCAAAAATTGGAATGAGGACATTTGGGTAGGTTCCAGTAACTGAGAATCATGAACTTCTAAATCTAGAGCTTCCTCTCTTCTCTGTGTTATAACACCTCCCCTGATTAAAGGCCCTGAAATAATTGTATTGTACATAAGGCAGGCATAACCCGCCTCTACCATTTCTTATTGCTCTCTGGTCTCATGACTAGAGTCAGAGCCAAAAGACCCTAAGGAGGTAAGCACAGTCTGACTTAGAGGATACAATACACATAAAGAAGAATTAAAAGAATTATATAATCAAAAATCTGGAAGACATTTGTAGGAATTACATCTAATAGGCTTAGATAAGAAAGAAAGAAGCATAATTTTGGATATGGCCAAATTTGTTAATGTGGGTGCAGTTACCATACATTCTACATTCAATATTTAGTTTGAGAGCCTGAAAATAACTCTGTATAGAGTTTGTTCAACTGGCTGACTAAAACAGGATCCAGCGGTAGCCTGGTTTAAATGAAATTAATATATGATGATGAAATGCAAATAATTAGGAAGATACAATTGTTAGTGCTGTTCAGTCACATATGACATGCCCAGCCACTCCAGACTATGGTCCCACTGAGAGCTCCGAGGTCAGCACCATCATGAAGGAATTTAAAAATAAATATCAGTGAAAGGCGTACCAGTGTCCTTGAAAGTCTCCCTGGTATGTTTCCGCAGTTTAGGGGTGGTTGTGCGATACAGCATTACTCAGATGTGCTACCAGGAGTTACAAAGGCCAGTTTACAACACTAAGCCACCAGAGACAATGTCTAAGATCATGCCCCGAGGCAGCTGGCCAGATTCTTGATCCAAGTTGTTTTATCCACAGGAATCTTTGACAACCACTTTTTTTTTCCCCTGGGACTGAAATCTTCAAAGTCTTGGTTCACTAGCAAAAGGTTTTTTTTTTTATTATTTTTTAATTTCAGTACATAGATATCTGAATTAAATGACCACAGAGGAGGGTCCTGAACTTCTACAAGATTTCCAGAAAGATCCAGTTTATAGAGTCTCTCCAAAAGGAGACAGACGTCTTGATGAAGGATGCTATCAGGCTGCAACAGAGTGTAATATAAAATTTTCTCCCAAAGAAAATGCACTTATTTATTGGGATGATTATACCATGGGGAAAGGAACATACCCAGATATTTATAAATTTTTGATACAACTCTAAAATGACTAATTTTTAGTGTCTCCCCCAATTTAAAACTATGCCAGTCAGAGTTGGCCACTGTGGCTGTCAGGTAATAAGTGGAATTTTGCCTTGAATCTTTCTTCACTCTAGTGCATCTATAAGCCTTGTCTTGTGCTTATCTTACCAGTCTCCAAAAATGTACTTGGAAACGGGC
Organism: Octodon degus; assembly: GCF_000260255.1. Lineage (NCBI taxonomy): Eukaryota > Metazoa > Chordata > Mammalia > Rodentia > Octodontidae > Octodon > Octodon degus. The sequence continues at coordinate 14,943,115 of NW_004524585.1, forward strand.
AGAAATCCTACTTCCAGCATTTGAAGAGATTTCGTATATTAGAAAGGGTCAGGAAAAGTCCTCAGAATGTCCACCTTTCTCCCAAAGTAGTGAATAATCTATAATACTGGGGAGTTTTCAGAGATTAGTATCACAAAATATGAAAGTTACATAGATAGTTATATCTGTCACCCATACATGGATGTTCTCTGTCTTGAGCAAAGAAAAATAATTTTGGAAAAAGATAGTGGATTACTACAAATATAACCAGGTTGTAGCAACAATCACAACTCCTGTTTCAACTACTTCTGCCTTTTCTGGAATAAATCAATGGCTCCTCTGGCTTAAGGTGTACCACTATTGATCTGACAAGTGCTTTCTTGCCTGTGTTTATAAATTCACAAAGCGCTGATGAGATAGTTCAGCGGTCTAAAGTGCCTGCGTAGGCAAGCTTAGGCAAGCACACAGGGACCGTGGTTCGATCCCCAGCACCACATGCCACACCAGCCTTGCCCCCAGGTTGGACTGAGCTGACCACAAAAATGAATAAATAAATAAATAAATAAATAAATAAATAAATAAATATAAACTCATAAAGACCACTTTTGCAAAGGGAAGTGCTGTTTTAAGGCCTCTGAAATATCCATACAAGAATATTACATGCAAACTCTTAGAATTTAAGAATAAAATCATGCTATCTTCCACAGATAATCTTTCTCCTTATGAGGAGTAACTTCTGAGTCCAACTAGACTCCAGCAGAGGCTGGATGAACATTGTTCCTCTAGCAGTGAGACAGACTGAGCTGACTGTTGTGAGCCAGAAACTCCGATGCCACCAACTTGGGCATGGGCAGCAGCACCGTGTGAGTGAGTGGAAGTGTGTTCTAAACAAAATGCGATCATGCCCAGGGAAGGCCTCAGAAGCACAGGAAAACTACATGAGCGCTGGTGTTCCCACTGCTCCTCCTCCTGCTGCGAGTCCCTCTGCCCTCATCCACACTTACAACATTCTGTTCAACTAACCAAGAAACAACTTATGCCTGATTTTGATCCTGCCATGTATACCCCCAAATGGAGTATTTCTATATTAGAACCTCGGCTGTGGCTCATGCTGAAGAGCAAATGAAGATGCTGATGGCCCCTGGATAAGCTACTGAAATGACAAGAAACCAATTTGTGGGGCTGCAGTGCGTTCTTGTGGTCACAGCTAGGTGGGAGGCTGAAGCAGTAGGATTGCTTGCACCCAGGATTCAAGCCAGTCCAGGCAGCACAGCAAGATCCTGTCCCCAGAAATAAGTTGCAAAGACATATTTATTTAGTTTTCCTAGTGCCATTTCCTCTATCAGAGCATAAAACCCTAGTGCTAGGGCCGGCCTGAGAGCTCAGCAGACTAAAGCACCTGCTTAGGCAGAGCACAGCCACTGGGGTTGGTTGGATCCCTGATGAGGGGCGCTGAGATGGGGATTGAGACTGGGTATGGTGGTGCACACCTATAATCCCAGCGCTTGGGAGGCTGAAAACAGGAGGATCACTATGAGTCTGATCTACATAGTGAGACCCTGTAGACCCTATAGACCCTGTCCTAAATACAGAAAAAATAAAAAATAAAAACCCCTGGTGTTATCATCCACTCCCCCCACTCCCCTCCGTGGTACTTGCTCTGGTTGTCATCTTTTCGGTAATAGCCATTAAATACTGCCTCCCACCTTTAAGACCTGTTGCACCATGGTTCTTCTGTTTGAGTGCTCTTTAGCACCACCCCCCCCAAAGCCACCCCCAGATTTCCCAGCAAGTCTCACGTTCTCTCCCATGCTGTAGAGCATCTCCCATCTCTTCCCTTATCTGGCTTGCCATCCATAGCTTCCTCCATTGAAAGCCCAAGATTCAAATACTTGCAGGGGTGTGTCTGAAGGCAGGTGTCGGGCCCCGAAGCTATGATCCCAGAACACCTGCGGGCTGAGGCAGGAGGACCACAAGCTCGCAAGCTTTGCCTGGGGAACTTGGCGAGGCCCTGCTTCAGCATATAAAATTAAAAGGTCTGGGAGGTAACTCAGAGTAAAGGGCTTGTGCCATGGGAAGAGAAGGTGGTGGTGGAGGAGGAGGAGAAGAAGAAAAGGAGCAGAAAAGGGGAGAAGGAGAGACGAGGGAAAAGGATACAAATCAGCGGGACCGAATGAATGACGGACACCTAATGCACAGCTACACATTAAATACTCTGGATACTTTTTTCCTCTTTTAGAAAATCATTTCTTTACTTATTTATTTATTTGGTGCAGCTTGGACTCCTAGTGATCCTCCTGATTCAACCTCCCCCATGTGGAGATCACAGGGTTGTGCCACCATGCCCCATTTCAGTGCCCAACTTGGCATGCGGGGCTGAGGATAGAACTTGGATCTTTATGTTTGCCAGGCAGGCACTTAGAATACCAAGCTATCTCCCCAACCCTGCTTTTTTTCTTTAAAGGAACATCCATTTTTCCAGAAAATGTGGTCTTTGGACCTGTCATTTCCCACCTCCAGTACAGTCAGAGTCACAAAAATGTCTCTCCAGTTTTTCAGACCCAGTGAGCCAGGGCTGCCAAGACTCACCTTACAGTGAAGAGCAAGCTGGAACAGGGGAAGACTGTGGCAAACAGGGACTCTCAGCCCCCTTCAAAATGGGGAGGGGGAGGCTGCCAGCTGTGGGGTCAATGGGGCCACACGAGACTTTTCTGAAGAAACTGGAAGTTCAGATTTTCAAGTCAAACTCATAATTTCAAGGTTAGTCCCACTTTTGCTAACGCAGTGTGCCAGTCAGAGATGGAAGGATGCTACAGGTGAGAGTAGGCCTCCAGGCAACAATCTTCAGCTTCTGCCTGTAGTACCTTGTGCTTTTGAGGGCAAGGAGTAAGACCCGTGTACATAAGCTCAGGACAGGGACCGGCCCATAGTACCTTCTCAGTGAGTATCTGTTACTTTCATCAAGTTGTAAAAGGCTCTGAAGTTGTACATTGTCTAATTCTACACCCAGAAATCTTTTTGGTCATTTTCTTACTACATTTTCCACACCCACCGCCCAGCATATTATTTGAACACAGTAGAGCCTCAAACATGTTCTGAGTTGTTAAAGAGAAACCTGTCACGTGCTCGTTAACAGGTTCATTGGATTTTGCTAATGAGATAAGAAATGAGGTATTCCTTTTTTTCTGTTTTTTTTTTCCTTTAAAAAATTTTATTGTTTAAAATTAATTTTAAACATTTTATATACATAATGATCACATTCATTGTAGGGAATTTGTACCTATACATAATATATCTTTTTTTTTCTTTTTCCCCAGTAGAACAGGGGATTGAACTCAGGCTCTTATGACACTGACAAAGGATCTACAATGTGAGGTACAGGATCTCAGGATAAATCCTGAGGGGATTTGACTGACCTTATCAGACCCAGAAGCTACAACTTTTGTTGCATAGGTCTTAACCAACCAGCAGAAATGAGGTATTCCTGAGGCCCCAGTTGATTTTGATGAGAGTTAGGTCAACAGAGAAATTAAATGGTGCCCCCAGGAGGTGTAAGAGAGCATCTCACCGATTGCTGAACAACGGTGAGAAAGTGCGGGAAACCTGAGCCTTAAGAGACCTGGCCACGCAGTGAGCTTTGCTTAGTGACAGCTGCAGCCTTGGGTCCCTGCTCCTGCAGTACAGGCAGCTCGTGGGCCACCACTATGGGATGTGCCTCCTCAGGGCCGCTGATCTGTGACGCTCTTTGATACAAACCTTTCAACCTCCACTCCACGCTCAACCATCACATATGAAGGAAGTTTGCAGAACAGGCTAGTGAAACCTGTTTACTTCGTAGAATTTTGAAAGTTGAAAATTTTGCCCGGATTTGCATATTGTTCTGAAAGATTGATGAAAGTTAAGTTCTAAAATCAAATTAGCAAGCAGTGCATTTATGAGGAAAATTAAGTAAATAATAACTACCTATCCATTCATGTACCCACTGCTAAATGATGTGATTTTCAAACTGAATGACTTTATATAAACTTTAAAAAAGACTAATGATTTGCAAAGTCAATACTGAATTGCACGCAATTTATTTTTTGAAAAAGATTGGTTGTAAATGTTTCCTACTAAATTATCATGCCATATATTGAGTGATGCCTTGCCTTATCTACTATATAATGAAAATGTTGGAAAAATTGATCATATGTTAAATAATACACTTTAAATTATATAATGATACTATTTTATTATACATATATAGAGCTCATGTGATCTTGAACAGCATTTTGAATATGAAAAAATTTAGCAGAAATAACATTATTCCAAAAATATTTTAATAGAACTTTAGATCTTATTTCTTTGAAATAATAGACACTGTACATTCCCAACCCATGTTCCTAATTTTATTTGGGACAAATAAAAAAAGAAACTGCACATAAAATTAAGTCATGATTCCTGCTGTATGAACTTATATCAAATTATTTCACTTCCCATAATAGTGAAGTGATCTTATAAATTGACATACATACTCTTGAAAATGCATTCATTTTATAAATACGTATAAAGTATGTTTATGTGTCAGATACTACACACTTTGGAACTGTATCATGAATAGGCAGAAAGTGTCAATTTACCTGGAGCTTAAATTCTAAGCCTGCTGGATGCTAAAACCACTATTTTCATTTTTCTGCTGTTAAGAATTCTGAAATAATAATCATAAAATTATTTATAACTTTATGTTTATAATTATACTTATAAAATAGGTGACAGCTTATCAAGGTACTTTCAAATATATCCTCAGTTAATCCTCATATTTCTCTGGTCTGAGGAAGGTAAATTTGGCAGAAGTTTCTGTGTCAGTGTTACAGATGAGGGAACTCTACATGACATACTGCTGCAGCCACTTGTCTTAGGACCGTCCTCGTCCCTCTACAAACACACAGTTGTGGAAGCATAAGAAAGAGACAGCATCAGAGAATGAATAGAGGAAGCTCAAAATAGTTGGCATGGGGCAAGGGGAGAAACTAAGAATGCTAGGAATATATTCCGGTTCCTCTCCAGATTGTATAAATCTTTCACCTTGCATTAAAGAATGCCAAGAACTGCTGAGATTGATAGCTGTGGCAGTCACTAGTTGCTCATAAACACTAGCCTTGGTTCTTCTTGTTCCTAGGACATAGGAATAAGATTATACTTCTATAGCATCAGGAACTCAGGTAAGGCTACCTGAATTTCTTTGAAAGGTGAGGAGAAGTGTTCCCCTTACTGCAGTGACTGTGGACTGTACACTGAGAGAGAGCCCCCATCACCTCAAGTTCCTGGAAGACTAAGAGGAGCAGAATGCCCGCCAACCCATCCTCGACTTGTAGCATAAACAAGAAATAAACCAATGTTGTCTCAAGCCCCTGATACTTGGCATTGTTAGTTTTGCCTCCTTGCTTATTTGTTTCATTTTGTTTGTCACTGGTGCATGACTTAGGCTACCCTGATTGACAGCAGTCATGGATTTATACTGCTATCTGTTTATCTGGTTGTGATTTGTTTTCCTACAAGTATGCTGAGTAGCTCAAATAGAGGCACAGAAAGCAGACACTAAACTGCCATTTTCCAGGTGATTTCAACAAAAGGATTTTAAAATTTTGTTGAGACACTGATTGAAACTTTAAACCATGAAATCTAAGCTTGACTGGGAGGAAGGTTAAGCAAGAGAAGGTCAATAAATAAAGAAAAAATAAATAAGTTCAGAGACGTGATGATTTGAAAAGGTAAATGATCATTTGTAGAAAAAGTCAAGGAATAATGAAGTTTACAAATGAGGGCTTGGGGTTGAAACATGGGTAGTTTTTTTTTTTTTTAGAGATTTCCAAAGGCTTAGGGGTTCTGGCAAATCCTCAGTTTGTGGCAAGATACAAGATAGGAAAATGGAATTGAGTGACTTGGCTGGGGAGATGTTTGAAAAAACAGAGGTCATAGAACTGAGAAGCCATCAAAGGGGCAGACCAGCCACAAGTGTGTTTGATTCCCCAGGATGGGGAAAGGAATTAGAATAGAAAGGGAGACACCGAGATAGCTGGCAACCTTACCAATTAATGAATGGGTAGGAGCCACAGATAGCACATGTTTCTAGCTGTCAGGAACTTCATCAGATAGCTTTCCTGTATAGGGGCTCAGCCTTCCTTTGCTGAGCTTCAGGGTGTGGGAGAGAAAAGCAGCCTCCAATGGAGAAGGTTATGGGATGACAAGGGGCTTTGTAAGGCAGTAACAACCTTTCCATGGAGATGGACAGATTGAAGGGCCATCACTTGGAGAAGCTGAGGATTGAGGACAGGATCTGAGCCTATGAGCAGAACTTTTTTAATTTTTATTTTTATTAGTACATATTTTCAGCATGTAATGATCACATTCCTTAGGGGGAGTTGGTGCCTTTACACAACATATCTCAATTTTTATCCCATCCCTTTCCTTCTCTCCCTCCCTTTCCATCTCTTGGCCTCCTTCCCATTTGTAAAGGATCAATCTCTCTATTTCCTATTTGTCTTTTATTTTGCTCTTTATATTTTCAGTTTCTCATATAAGAAAAAACATAAGATATTTAAGCTTGTGTAGCTGATTTATTCTAGTCAAATTCATGATTTCAAGGTACATCCGTCTGTGTGTGTGTGTGTGTGATTTAAATTTATTTTTTAACTTTTAAAGAGAATAAAAAAAGTAAAAAAAAAACTACATTAGGAATGATGAAGAATTTAACTAAACAAAATAATAGGAATTCAACAGTTTGTTATATTGCATATTGTTGTCTTCAAATTAGTTGTTCAGATTACCAGATATAAGCATGTAAATTTGGCCCAAAACAGTTATAAAAAATTAAAAAGGAGAGAGAAAAAAGCTTAAACATTAACTGCTCCTTCACTAGACCAGCAGAAATCAGCAGTATGATTATCCAAGCAAGCCTGTGTATACGCATATATAGTTCCTTTTTTCTTCCTTCTTTCTTTCTTTTCTTCTTTCACTCATCCCAGATGTTCCTTCCCTTTGAACAGTTTCTTTCCCTTTCACCATACCCATTGTGTAACTTTTGGATTTTATTTACTCTTTTAGGTTCTTACACTAGGGAGACAATATGATGTTTCCGCATGAGAGTCTGATTTATTTCACTTATGAGTATGGTCTCTATTGCATCCATGTATCTGTAAGAGCCTTGAGTTTATCTTTGCTTATAGCTGAATAATATTTCATGGTATAAATTACCATATCTTTTTATCTGTTCCTCAGTTGATGGGCATTTGGGCTATTTCCAAGATTTAGGCATGAAGCACTCTGCTGCTATAAACATGGGTGCACATATAACACTGTGGTATGATATGTTCAGTTCTTCAGGAAAGTACCCAAGAGGGAAATAGATGGGTTGAGTGTACATATTTTTTAAAATAATTTTATTGAGAAACAAACAGCAATGGGACAGTTTCAAAACTGATTAGTAGGACAGTTTCAATAATTAATATATTACATATTGTTATCTTAGTGGTTATTCACTACACAAGATGCAGACATGATATCCTGTCCACAAACACTATTAGAACAAATCTTTCTATTCATTGAATGAAGAGAATGTAGCTGTATATCTATCCTAACTATTTTGAATATACAGACACAAAACAGTCATTCATTTGTATCCCCTTTTTTGTTTAGTTTTGTCAGAGAAGGGTATTGCATTGTCATTTAAGTATTGTAGGTGTGTAAATTCAGCAAAATCCAATATAGTCTAGTAGTCCATAATAGTAGTGGGTTTTCCGTAAGACTGGCAATGTCACAAGTTGTTGACTTGAGCCTTTTACCAGCTAAGCATATTAATATGTCTTTACTTTTTATACTTCGTTTTTATACTTTTCTGCTGGATGCTTAAGACCAAGATAAAGCAAGACCTATATAACAAGAAATGTAACTTTTGTATCTGATAAGGTCAGTGAAATCCCCTCAGGATTTATCCTGAAACCCTGTACTGCAGTTTGTAGATCCTTAGTCAGGGTCAGCCATGTGGATGAGTCACAGCCATTGCTTGACCAATTTGCTCTCTGCAAAAGCCTGAGAGAATGTTTGCTCTCATGAGACTCTCTTTAGGCACACTGTATGTCATCGATCACATTCCTCTGTGGCCCCATAATCTCCTTGATCAGAAAATTTGGGACATAACTGAGTTACAGGATGTTATGGTACAGGTTCTCCAATGTCCTGAGTCTTCACTGAACTTGAAAGGTCAGGGCCAAAATGTTGGCTGTCCTTGCAGTCCTTGTTTTTCTCTAATTTTTGGTCTGCAAACTTAGGTTGTTAACCCTCCAGAAGAGAAGCTTATTATTATTACCCTATAACATAGGCAGTTGAGCTTAACCTCACTATCTGTCTGAATATCAAACATCTTAGGCATAACATGAAACAGGTATTTTCCATCAAGTATTGATATGCTGAACTTTAAGTCCCTACAGAATATGAAGAAAAAAATTTAAGAAATAAAAAATATTTTTAAAATATGAATAAAAATTACATATTTTTACACAGAAATTTAGAAATCTAACCATATACAGCATTTTAGCAGGATAGTCCTGTGACTTTTTTTTGTTGTCTCTTGTTTTCATTTATTGCCTTTTTAAAAAAACAAACATTTACTTGAGAGACAGTATAGTAATAATTGGCATGTCATGACAAGAAGTAAGTATTTAGAAGACCAGAATGGCAGGCACTCCAAGCATGACCCTAGTATTACACATTGATATCTTCAGTGTAGTTGCTTAGTTCACAGGTATCAGCATATATAGTTTGTCAGAGCGAGAATCCTACCAATTAACTGCTAGTTTCGCAAACCTGCTGAAGATTCTCAGGATCATTGCCTTACCCATCTTAATGGTTCAGGTTTATGCTTCTTTATGGCAGAATAGTACCAGGCTCAAGGAGAGTTTGGTTCAGGTGGGGACAAGCATAGGGTTGAACTAGAGAAAAAGACAAAACATTAATAGGATGAAAGTTAGGAGGTAAAGAGGACCAGAAATGTGTTTTGGGGTCTTTCAAGACCAAGGAAAGTGGACATTTGAGGCAGAAAAGAATTAGGTCATTCTCAAGGATGTGGAAAGGGTGCAGCTGGCTAGGGCACCACCTTCTCAGGGTCTCGAATGCCCAGTTCTGAGCAGGTAGAGAGCTCCAGTCCCATAGTAGCTGTGAATGGAAATGGACATGCCTGATTTGCAGTCATGGATTTCATGCAGGCTTGAAGTCTATATCTATCAAGGATGTACCCAGGAAATTAATTTTTGTTTTATCTAATCTCCTAGAATTACTTAAAAATTGTTCAGATTGTTCTGTACTTGTTGCTAAAAGTCAGACTCTTCAGAACAAGCAGGTAGAAGATGGTGTATCCACTTTCTCATTTATTAGATTTGAAAACTAAGGTCCTGAGAATGACCCAGATGATGTCTAGTTTTGTCATAGATCTGAGTCAAGAGTTTAGGCCTCCTGTCCTTTGCATTCTCTCTACTCTACCCAGACTTCTAGAAGAGCCATCAAAAGTCACTGTCCCATATTAGTAGGTGATATTCACAAAGAAAGCTAAGCTTTGTGTATCACATCTAATTCTTCTAAGAATTCCATGTAGTGTAGGCACTATCATTACACCTTCACTACTCTACTTAAGTAGACACCCAGGATTAGAGAGCTTTACTTGATGAGGTAACCAAGACCATGTAGGTATAAAATAGCAGATCTGATATCTAAATTTGGATCCTTCTATTTCTGAGGCCTCCCTCTCAGCCACATAAGAACTTTCATTATCCTTCACTGCCACACATGTTCCAAATTGCCAGTCTCTTTTCTTTAGCAGAGTTAGAAGGCAAAACTTTGAGGCCTCCCCTTCCCTTATGAATAATTCCATGTGCCAGTACCTGTTCTACTCAGACACCTATAAAACTTAGATATGAAACCACTCTCTTTGGAATGGGCTTTCTCTGATCATCCCACGGGGAGAAATTTCTAGAACTATCTGCTACTGGGGAAAGATGTAAGATAAAAAGATAAAAATGCAAGTGGCAAGCACTAGGTTCTTTCTTAAATTTTATTTTGATTTTTGGAATATCCCATATTGCCTGATCATGACATCTTCCTCCGGGTTCATTGTAAGGAAGGACAGAGTAGCTTTGCAGCAGCTTATAGTATAGAATCTTTAGGTAGCTATCTCTGTTTGCTTTAGTTTAGGCAGAGCTATACTGAAGTTAACTTTAGGATAAAACTTGGAAATGATGAATCATACAGTCACACATGCAAGATGCCTTCTGTTTCCTGATGTGTCTTCAGAGACAGAGAACTCTGACTAGCAGGACAGACGCATTCTCTTCACTGAAAATTTGGCCTGCTCCCTGGCACAGGCTGACACTTACACAACAAACATTCAGTCAGTTCCTCCTGTGTTTCTAACATGTGCTGAGGGCCCTTCAGGAAATCACAGTCTCATTGGACAAACCAGATGGGTAATCAGAAAGTTACGATGCCATTTAGTAATTTCTACAAGAAGCACAAATGTAGCAAGCTAAAGCAACCCGAAAGATGAACTGGGCAACTCTTGTAAGTCTCCTTCTAAGAACTGTCACGGAGCCGTAATGACACGGAACCAGCCATTGCACTTCACAGTAAGCAGTCTAGCACCCCCATGGGTGACTCACTAGACTTATTCTTTAAGGTAGACAAAGTCACATTTCAATCACAAGTTGTATTTGCACTCAGGTCTGCATACCTAAGGCACACACCACAGTAGTGCTGGTGAGGCTGCTAAACCCATCCCCAGGGCCACGCCACAAGGGATAAAATTCCCCTCTTGTGTTTTCCTGCCACTCTGAAACAGTGCAGGACTGCCTTTGAGTCCCTTTAATGATGTGCTGTCTTGTTCCTTTGAGTACTCCATATTTTAGGTGCCAATTCACCTTTTCTTCTCATAAAGAAAAGTCAGGAAAAAGAACAAGAGCAATGGCTGAACAATTGCAAAAACAGCATATTGAAAAGGTCATGGTACCACTACATGCTATTTTAATTTCTAAGTGTTTTAGGCATTGAAAGTCCTTTCTGACATACCATGCCACTGACAAATACTGAAAAGGGGGTGGGAAAGGGCATGTATTATTTCATCTGCTTGTAGAACATGGTAAGAGTAAGGTGCCCAGTTAATCCATTCTTTTTGTAATATGTTCATTTGGAGGTCTGCTTTGAAATTGTCTTTCTCTGAGAAGATGTACTAGTTACAACCTTGTGGTGTTCACCACAGTGATACAGAAAAAAACTGTGCATCCTTCAGGTAACCTGGTATTTTAACCTTTTGTCCTCCTCTTTTCCTTTCTTCTTCTAATATATTTTACCAGTTCTCCTCAAGCACGTGTTTGGTAAGTAATTTATTTTCAGGAAATGTTAAAATAGCACACTGATAATTTGTTATCAATTTACAAAATACTCATGGCAGATGCTGTTACTTATCTAAGTCTCCTTCTCTCCCTTGCTTTCTCCACGTAGATTAGGATGAATAGACAAATACTTGTTCAACATCCCTCATGTTGAAGAGGCTGGCACAGCATGGAGGTCAAGGCTATGAGATGTGGAAGTGAAAGTCCGGGAGAGTTCTGAGAAGAGACAAACAGAAAAGGCCAATACTTAGCTTGCCTTTTCTCAGTGTAAAACTTGGGAATGACATCCAGAGATCTAGCCCCTATGCTGTGACCAACGGCTATGCTTGGCAAACAATTAGCCAAATTCTGAAGGCTGCTGGGATGGCAAGATCAGAGGATCTGGCATTGGTGACAATGGAGTTCTAAGTCTACCTGCCTACAACCTTTCAAGAAAAGATGAGCTCCTGATTCCTTAAGGTATTAGAATTTTAGTTTTTGCTACTTGTAGCTGAACATGTTCCTATCTCATAAAGTGCTTTGTATAAGCTATGTCTTATTTTAGCCTCCCCATGAACATGTGTAATATATTTTCATTATTCTATTTTACTGATGGAGAAAGGGAAATTAAAGTTGCTGTAGTTGAGAGCACAGACTTGGAAAAAGGTGGGTCATGATTTTGGTATTAGAAAGCTACAACACTGTTTTATTTTGCTTTTTTAAAAAAAAAATTGTTTCTCCCTATCTGGAATAAGAGTTTGAATTTATATTAGGATGATATGCAAATTATCCATTAGTCAATTATTAGATCTATCTGTTGAATGACTTCCTCTTCTTTTCTCCTTCCTCAGTTACTAAAGTACTGGCACATCATGCCTCTTCTTCCTCTTTTGGATGCCACACTTACGTAATTTTTTTTTAGCAAAATTAAGCAATGTTAGGTTAAATTATGAACATGAATATAAAAAGTCTCTGAAAGAACATTTCTCAGAACCAGAAATATGAGCAGCATTATAAATATGTCCTACTGGATGTAGTCAAATTGAGCAATATATTGTTCTACACGGGACATTATCCAGGGCCTCCGCAATATCCTGGCCCCTTTCCTCAGCCTGCAAAGCATTGTGTTTTGGAGGGTCCATCCTCCCTCCAAGTGAGTGAAGAGGGAAACTCTCCTGCTCCAGGGCTTCTGTCAAAGCCAATTATAGCTACTCGATTTCCCTTGCCAGTGAGTCACCAGGGGGTGGAAGGGTTGGAAGTGAACCTAGTCCTGACTAACAGAACATGAGAACTTGTTTCAAGGGAAGATAGTTTCCTCTTCCTCTGGACATTTTCAGCTCTGTCTGTAACTCCTATCATGCTACCAGACATAGTCACCTTACTATGGATGGCAGAGGGAAGCAATGGGACAAACCTGGACCTTTGGTGCTAATGTGGAACTATTGAATTGAATACTAAAGCGCCCCTAGTGTTGGACTCCTTTGTGCACCAGGAACTACATTTTTAATCCTTTAAGCAAAGATCGAGTCAGCTGAAACTCGAGATGGTGTCTGAGTCTACAGTTTCCTGATTTCTGTGGAGATTTGGCCCAATTAGGAAACAGCAGCTTTGCTATTTTCAGGGACTACCCCAGCCTCAGACAAGACCCAGATATTTCCCTCTACTCTGGTTCTTCGAGCAGTCTGACCATTCATTACTGCTTTGCACGATGGCCATGGCATGACCCCCAACTGGAAAAAAACCAGTGAAGACAAATTGAAAAGCAACCTAATTAATATGAAGTAGAATTTCTTAAAATGGAGTGTCACTGCTGTTAACGGAACTGAGTTTGTTGTGGAGCACACGTCGTGCTGTGCACTAAAGTAAACAATTTAGCTTTCAAAGAATTAACAGTACTTTGGTCTTTTACTTTCTAGAAGACAGGATAGCACATAAGGTGAAACTGGTCAGGAGCATGAGCTGCGGGGATTCAAATCTCAACTTTGTCCTTAACCTGATATATAACACTGAGCAAATTGCAGTATTTTTTCTGCAACTCAGTTTCCATGTCTATAAGGTGGGCAGAATAATGACACTTCCCAGATAATGATGGACGTGATAATGACAAACTCACTGGGCTATTGCGAGGAGCCAATAACTTTTTATCATGCAGTAGGTGCCCTGTAATTGTAAGCTACTGTCAATATTCACAGACTGAATTGTAAGCATCCTTTCTCTCTTCTCTGTCCTCTTGGGAGACAATTAGTTTTGCATTCATTAAGCCCTAAATTAATGCTGCTTAAACTTGGGTTCTCCATTCCTCTATCTGGGAATTTTTGACTATAATATGACTGATGATCTTATAATAATCTACTTCATGACAGGAGAAAATAATATCTTGAAAATGGATAGTGTGATGCATATATATATATATATATATGTATATATATATATATATATATATATATATATATATATAAAATTAACACTGTTCTTACTAATGCCATTACTACTAAAAAGGCTTTCAATCATGGAATCCTTAGGGGCTGGGGAGATGGCTCAGTGGAATAAGTGCTTCCCTGGACAAGCACAAGGGCCTGAGTTCAATCCCTGGTTCCAAAAAAAAAAAAAAAAAATCATGGAATCTTTATATTTGTAACCTGGTAAATAAATCCTGGATTACTTTCATTCTAATTTTTATTTATTTATTTATTTACTTATTTATTTATTTTTATGTACCTTTTTTAATTTTTTTTTTTTTTGGTGGAACCAGGATTAAACCCAGGCCCTTGCACTTGCCAGGCAAGCGCTTATTCTACTGAGCCATCTCCCCAGCCCCTTCATTCTAATTTTTAAGGCTGTGTAAGTGATAATTGATTTTAGCAAATACTTCCAATAAATCCTCTCACCTTAGCTCCTATTTCTCAACGTTCCCTCTTACTGTTGCAATTGTTCACCTGGATGCTACAATTTTATATCTGCCTCTCACAGAGCGGCCATGACCATGACAAATGCTTTTGCAATAGAATCTTTCCTTAAAAGTCTAACATTTTATTCTTTGCATATAATTTAATTTTACTCCATCTTTAAACATCCAATAAATAAAATACCTAGAAGATAAATTACAGTACCTTCCTGGGTTTTCTTTTTTAGCATCTGAATTGCAGAATTCTACAGCAGAACAAATATTCTTACATGTTACTTACAACTTATCTGTAGAAAACAGTAGGCATACTTTCTAATAAAGCCTTTGGATAGCTGGTGTTTAAGTCATACTTACTTATGGTACAAAGATTAATCTTTAATTTTCTTTCCTAGATTTGTTCTTTGATATATCATCACCTAATTTTTTCATACCTTGTTAATTATAAATTAGCTCATAAGTACTATAATTTTTGTCTTCAATAAAGTCCTTTATTTATTCATTCAAAATTTTTCTGCTCAGTCTATTGTGCCAGGTGACATACTAAACACGGGAGACACAAAAAGGAAAAAAAAACCTCTGTGTCCATAATTTATATAATTAATAAGAATATTAGTAATGATAACATGCATAATCATCTCTTAACTAATAGAATTCAAAATGATAGCAGAAATATTAGTTAGATAAAACATATTTATTAAAATGCTAAGCTCTGTAAGAAACCCTTTTTCTAGATGCTAAAAGAACAAAACTAAACCATGGCTGTGTTATGTTTGGCTACTCTTTAGAAGAAGAGCCAATTTGAGAATAACCCACAATAATTTGAAAAGATCCAAGCTGGTCCAAACATTTTCCAAAAGAAAGAAATCTCACTCATGATACAATAGCAAGCCTGAAAAGTGGGATAACACTAACACCATGCCACAGACACTTGTTAACTCACTTACGATGGGAGAAACAGGGGCATAATGTTGCAAAGATTTTTTTTTAGTTGATTGGAGAGAGCAAAATGATAACATCTTCCATATGACAGAGGGGAAAGTCTAAAAGGACCCGAGAGGCACAGTACATAACAAACAACCTGAGATTATCTTGAAGAGATGTAGAACATTAATTTTATTCACCATCCTGACAGCAGGAAAAACTAGCTTCAGGCACAGAGTGAGGGCAGCCCATGGCAGGTGATGCTAGAGGAAGGAAGAGAATTAGATGGCCATCGTGATGGCGGTGGCCAGCTTGCACTGCATCTGCTCTGTGCTCACAGCTTACTTGTCACTTATTTTCTCTTCCAACTTGTCCTCAGAACCCATTATTACTAGAGTTTTATGACTGAGAAAACTGAGGAGCAGAAAGACTTAGGCAAGGTCATAGCTGAATCTCAGCCAGAGTCTTGGATATTCATAGGCATCTGTAGCTGAGGACTTTCAGCACACCTCCGTCCCTTCTCCCCACCTTACCTATGTATCTGCAACCCACAGAACCCCTTCCAGCTCCTATGAGGGCCACGAAGGGACATTCAAGGACCCAAGAGCCTTCTGTGCTGTAGTTCATCTCTGTGTGTACATTAAGCAGATAAACCTGACTCCTATGAGGCATTATTCATGCAAAATAATGGCAGCTCCGGAAAGCAACCAATATTATCTGGGGGCTAATCATATAGTTTATGGATTGAGAGTTAATGATAAAACCTTGTCAATAATATTACTTTGAATTCATAGGGAACCTTTCCTCTGATAGGGCTTGGTAGTTAGGAGATGAATGATTGCTCAGATTTTTAGCAAGTTCTATGTTGGAGTTGAAAAGATAAATTAGTTATGGATTTCTATGCCATATTTTACTTGCAATAATTTTTAATGGAAGTTTACTTTTTTAAGTTTATTATTTATTTACCTCTTATTGTAAAGAGGAAAAAACAACAGTAATACAGTTTTGAAACAGGTTAAAAGACTTAATATAATTAATACTTGTATAATAATTTCTACTTTCCACCTATAGCTTTCTTTTTTAAAATTTTTTAAAAAATAAAAAATAGGTAAAAACAGAATGTCATGGAGCAAAATGATAGGAATTCAACAATGGTTGTTATATTGGATATTGGTGCTTCAAATTAATTTTTTAGATTACCAGCTAGAAGCATGCAAAATTGGTTTAAAAAATTGAAAAGGAGAGAAAAATTTAAGCATAAGCTGCTCCTTTCAATAGTCCAGCAGAAATCTTTAGCCAAGCTATCCTGTGTATATACTATTTGAATAAAGTTTAAAATGTTTCAGTTATTCTTTCAGTTAATAGTTTAGCAGCATAGGTTTGCGCATCCTAAGTTTCTATAAATTAATCAAAGCAATGCTTGTTTCATGATTTTTAATTTATAGTTCGTTTTTCCAGGAAGATGAGAACATGGTTTTATATTTTTTAGATGAAAAAGTAAAGCTGAAACAGTTCAGTGATGGGCCTACATTCTCCTAAGAAGAAGTCAAGCCTGGGGCACTGCACAGAGCATCATGGGATCCCTGTCTCACCCTTGCTGTCCATCCTCCCAGGTATGATACATTCCTCGGATCATGAGTTGGCTCCTGAAGTAAGGGCTGTGCCTGGAAATGAGCGTTTCCCACTGCTTGCTTAATGATTAAGTAAATGAACAGGAAAGTGTTTTTACTTAGATTGTTTCCCTTGAGCTCATTTCCATATTTCATATCATAAGCACTTTCCTATCGTAAGTAGAAGTCTACCTGTATAGAAAGAAAATGAGGTCCACAGAGGTTAATTAAGTGCCTAGCCCTGTAAATGATTTAGTAGCCGAACTGCACACACCGAGTTCCCACACTCTGAGCCCGTCTTTGACTTTCTCAGTGTAAAGCGCCGATGCTTTTCAGCCTGGTTGTTTCATTCAGTGCTTGTACTCTCCCAGTCATGGTAGCTGCAAAATGTTTTCTTTCTGGTATGCTGAGAAAAAACTCATTTAATGGATGAACACAGAAAATATACATATTTGGGGTTTTTTGTAAACCAATCTTTATTGAAAATAGCAGTAGTCATATAGAACAATTCATTAAAATAAATGTATTTTTAAGAATTTTAAATCTGAGGTAACCTACTCATCAGTTACACACAAAATTAAAAGAAGAATTTACATTGAAGTGAAGTGGCTCATGATGGATGGGACATTCCTATAGATGATGTATAAGCTCAATGCAGGGGCGATGGTGCCATTAATACTGGGAGACACCACTGACATAAGCTTAAAAAGTACAATAAAACAGTCTAAAAAGCAGTATTCAAAAACCTTTTGTTTTTTTGTCTTATTAAAACAGGGTTTCAATATGCAGTTCAAGCTGGCTTTGAAATCATAGCTTGGAACTCATAGTGGTCCTCCTGCCTCAGCCTTCTGAGTGCTGGAATTTTACAGGTGTGAGCCACCATGATCAAGCCTTAAAACCCATTTTTTAAAATTTATTTTATTGAGAAAAAAATAACAATGAGACAGTTTCAAATCAGGTTAGTAAGACAGTGACAATAATTAATACATTGCACATTGTTGTCTTCATAGTAGTTATTCATAGTACAAGATACAGACATGATATTCTGTCCAAACACTATTACAAATCTTTCTTCTCATTGAATTAAGAAAACATAGCTGTATATTTATCCTAACTATTTTGTATATACAGATACAAAATGGTCCTTCATTTATATCCCCTTTTTTGTTTAGTTTTTTCAGAGATGGGTATTCCATAGCCATTTAAATATTGTGGGTGCATGAAATCAGCGAAATAAGTATAGCCATTCAAGGTCAGAGAGGACTCAGGACATAAGAGAATCTGTACTGTAACATCTTATAACTTTGTGGTGTCCCAAATTTTCTGATCAAGGAGATTATGGGGCCATAGAGAAAACTGATAAACAATGTAGAGTGTCACTTGGAGAGAAAACATTCTCTCAGGCTTTCACAGAGAGCAAATTGGTCAAGCAATGGCCATGACTCATCCACATGGCTGACACTGACAAAGGATTTACAAACTGCAGTACAGAGTTTCAGGGTATATCCAGAGGGGATTTGACTGAACTTGTCAGATATAAAAGTTACATTTCTTGTTATATAGGTCTTGCTTTATCCAACAGGAAAGTATAAAAACAAGGTATAAAAAGTAAAGCCATATTAATATGCTGAGCAGTAAAAGGCTCAAGTCAACAACTTCTGACATTGTCAGTCCTATGGGTAAAAGCCATTTTTTAAAAAGGAATAGTTTTATATTCATTCACAGTCCATAAGGCTTTTTGACACCTGCCAGGAGTCCTACTTACCTGTACCAGGGCCCAGGGTGCCACCCTGGCCAAAGAGCTGCCTGTCACATTGCTCTGGGACACATCACCCCTCCTGAAGTACACCAGGGCTCCTTGGACAGAGATTTGTCTCTTTGTTCCAAGTGACTAAATTTTTACTCCTGTGGACTAACGTGAGGTTAGCCCACAGATGGGTTTCTATCACCTACATGAACTGAGAAACAAACCCTCTGAAACAGGCAAGGTCAGCTATGAAGTTTCTACCAAGTATTTGTTGAGTTTTTCCCATTTGAATCTCAACATGGCAATCTAACCAGCTGTCACATATAAGGCTTGTGGGAGGTGTGTAGGACAGAAGTTAAAATAACAAAGCAAGTTAAAGACTAGCAAATAGATGCATTAACATAGTCTCAAATATCACAATAATGGTGGTCACATTAGTTTCACAAAGCGGTGATTTCTCTATCTCCCATTTCTAATATAATTCCAAAGCTAAAACAAAACATGAGTTGGGAAAGTGAGTCATGTTGTAAGTCCATTTTAAACATTACACTAAAAAATTGGTGGGTAAAAGAACAAAGCACAGGTGTTTAAAATAAAGCTAAGCAATTTATTTTTATGATTAACTATAGAGGTAAGTATGCCTTTGTATAAAAATAGATAATCAATATACTTGATATAAAAAAATTGAGACAACTCACATATTAGCAGCAATTGGGAAAAATATATCTTTTTCGTAAGTAGATAGTAAAACCTTATCTTAATGGCGTATGTAGCAATCAAAATGATCAACTTCCTAAAAAGAGAAATTGCTTTGGATATGTTCCCAAGTTGTTCATTTCAGCATTATTCATAATTGCCAAGATAAGAAATCAACTTAAGTGTTCATGGGTGGATGAATGGAAAGGGAAAATGCAGTACATCTACACAGTGGAATATCAAAGGTACAGCCTTTTAGAAGGACAGTGTATCATTTATGATGACATGGCGGACCTAAATGACATACTAGTGAAATAACCTGGGCTAAGAAAGACAGATACCACATGATCTCACTTGTGTGTGGAACCTAAAATGTCAATGTGACAGAAGCAGTGTGATTTGTGATTACTTGGGCAATCGAGAGGACTAGGGAATGGAAAGGTGTTGGAGCATCCAAAATTGTGTTTGAATAGGAAGACTCATTTCAAGAGATCTATTGCAAACGTGGTGACTATAGTTATTAGCAATGTATTAGATATTCAAATATTGATAACAGAGTAGACTTTTAGGTGTTCTTATCACAAAAAAGTATGTGAGACTGTACATTATGAAGCATGATTTAGCCACCCCACAATATGCATATTCCAAAACATCATACTATAAACCATAAATGCATACAACTTAAAATAATAATGAATCAAAGCTGCAAATTTATCCCCAAATTTTATCAACCATAATGATCTATTTAAATAATGATGTAATACAATACACTTAGCATTGCTCAATTTTCCTTTTATCAAGTGAATTAGACTTTACAAGTAGAATACAAATAACATGCCTCTTCTGCTCATTGATTGCTTTTGTGCCAGTCATTTTCATTTCATTTCACTGACACTTCTATTACAAATGGTGTACTATAAAAATAGGGTTTTACTTTTTTATCAAAGGAAGGCGATTTCATTTTCTACTTCGGAAAGAATCCAATGCAAAATAGAGCCAGCATAATTACATACATACTTTTATAACTTCAATATCATAATATTTTGATTTTGCTTTACATCATACACTTTCCCAGCTGGTGGGCAGCTTTTGTTTTAGCTTTGTGGATTATATTAGAAACGGGGGAAAGAGATATCATACACATTGTGAAACTAATGAGACCAACATTCTGGCGTCATTTGAGAATATGATAATACATCTATTTGATAGTCTTTGACTTGCTTTGTTATTGTAAATCCTGTACTTCAGGTGCAATGGCACTTACAATTATTTATAGCATTCTAGGACTCAGGCAGAAGCAACACAAGGTAAGACAAGGAGCCAGGAAAGAAGAAAAACTTACGAAGGATAGGTGAAGAAAGCTGTTAGCAAGAAATGAGTCAAAGCAGATGGTAGGAAGAGGGGGCCACGTATGGATACAACCAAGAACACCTGGAAACCTACGTCCCTAACCTCAGGGCTAAATGTTTAAGAGAGGAGGCAATTTTTTAGCTTAGATATAAGAATCCTCTGATTTAATAGGAACTAACTCTTCAGTCCAGGTCTAAAATTCAATATTCACGGCTGGCGAGATAGCTCAGTAAACTAAACACCTGCTTAGGCAAGTGCAGGGTTCAGGGTTCGATCCCTGGCACAACATGCCATGTAGGACCCACCCCCAGGCACACTGAGCTGGCCATTGAGACCAGCTGTAGTGGCACATACCTGTAATTCCACCACTGGGAAGACTGTAAAAAGGAGGATACTCCAAGTCTGAGCTGCATAGTGAGACCCTATACCAAATACATAAAAAAAAAACTCTCAATATGCATGTGAAATTCCTCCCCCCAGAATTCTCTTAGAATTCAAATGCCAGTATAAGAGGTCTGAGGTGAGCTACACAAGTCTCCATTTCTAACAAGCTTCTAGGTGATACGGATGGTGCTCTAGGGACAGGGACCACATATTATGCAGCAAAATCCAAGAAAAGCAAGTGCATGAAAGGAGCTGACCAAAGAGAGGCATAAGGTTAGGAATCAAGTATAGTTTCAAAGGCCAAATTTGCACATTTAATGTATTTCAAATGAAAATGAAAAATTCATGAATGGCTGCTCATTATGAGTGGAATTGTGTCTCTCCTTGTCTAAAAGGTATGTTGAAGTCCTATGTCTAGTCACACAGAATGTGATCTTATTTGGAAATAGTTCCTTTCAGAGATCGGTTTAACTGAAGTCATGAGAAGGAATCCTAACAATATAATCAGTGTATTATTCAAAGAGAAAATTTGGACACAGAGACTACAGTGTGAAGATTATAATATGAAGGGTGATTACAGTGTGAACATACACAGGGAAAAGCTGAAAGTGACCCCAGAGTGCTCAGCTGCAAGGCCCCAGACACCAAGGATTGCCAGCAGCCACCAGGAGCTGGAACAGGCAGGTAGGATTCTCCCGGACAGCCATCAGAACATGGCCCCACAGACATCTAGATTTTGGGGTTCTAGCCTCCAAAATGAAGAATCAAGAAATGTCTATGGCTTTAGGTGGTTTGCTGTGTAATGGAAACCTTAGGAAATCAACACACTGGTAAAGAAGAACAAGGTTGACATTCCAATTTTTACTTCAATGTTCAACAAAGAAGAAAAGTGAGACATAGAAAGATTTAAATAATTGCTCAAGGTAGCTCTGTAGCTCTGTAACAGAAAGAAGGCCTGAAAACCAGATCTCCTAGATGTCATCTAAAGGCCTGGTGAGATAGCTCAGTGGTCTAAAGCACCTGCTTAGGCAAGCTTAGGCATGCACAAGGACCATGGTTCTTTCCCCAGCACCACATGCTGCACCAGCCCCATCTCCAGGGTGGGCTGAGCCAGCCACAGAGGGTGGGCATAGCGGTGCAATGCCTGTAATCCCCGCACTAAAAGTAGGAGGATCACTATGAGTTCAAGCTGTGTAGTGAGACCCTGTAGCAACCAAATACACTAAAGATAAAAATAAAAAAGATGTCAGCCAAAGCCTTTCCACTTAAGTATCCTGCTTCCAAAGAGCATACAAAGGGACTAATCAATAAAACAAACTTCCCAAAACTGTTCTGCAAATTCTTTTTCAATGTTTTATTAACAGATGCTACAAAGGCTTTATGGTTAACTAAGTTTTAAAACATTCTATATTCAAAGTGGGCATTAACCAAATGAAAGAGCTAAGTAAAACCTACCAAAAAATGTAAACCATTTCAAAAATTTGCAAAACCTGTTTTGAACCAGCAGTACAAAATCTTTCTTTCTTTCTTTCTTTCTTTCTTTCTTTCTTTCTTTCTTTCTTTCTTTCTTTCTTTCTTCTTTCTTTTCTTTCTTTCTTTCCTTACCATTCTTCAAAATGTCATTTCAGGAAATTCTGGCTGAAAGGATAAAATGCATAGCAATGGAAAAGATCCATGCCAACAAAACAGCTACTTTAAAATTTAATTCTGTTATACTCTATGTTATCTAGTAGGCTACCTGGGTTTTTTTTTTTTTTTTTTTT
>NW_004524585.1:14974581-15005930 GCF_000260255.1 Octodon degus
AGAATATATGCAGTGTATTATTTGTTGAAACTGTACTTCCGATTTGATTTGAAACTGTCTCATTGCTATCTGTTTATCAATAAAACTTTGAAAAAAAAAGTCTATCAGAAAAGTGAAGTAAGAGATCAGTCAGGGTTACGTGGGGCAAAGTGGAATTGAGCAAAGCTGATGGGCTTGGCAAAGAAGAAATGAGAACAGGGAAATCAAATATTTAAGGCCTATGGAGGCAGGTACAGTCCTTCTTCAGAAAAATCCCACTAAGCATAAATTTTTGACATTTACTGCACTTTGTTGAGAAAACCCACTGTGAACACGTGCACGAGATGACACATTTTAAATGTTCATCCCACATCCGGGACCCTTTCCAGGATATGACATCTTGGATGTCAGGCAGGTACAATGATACAGTGGCAGGTACAATGGGGAGCACCATTCACAGTGAATATTTGATAGATCTGAGTAGTGAGGAGGACAATTTTGGCAGTAAAATTCCACCAAAATCAGCAATGTAAGACAACAATTTGCAAACACAAGGAAAGAATTCTGAGGAAGAGCTGCCATTTTCTAATACACCAGTGGAGCTACACAACTTAGTAACTGCCCTGAGACCCTTCCTCACTACCTATAAAGCTCAGAATTCCACTTCAACTAGGGATGTTATCTGATACCATTATATGGCTCCTGCATGGCAAAAGAATGCTCTACAAATAATGACGTTGCTCTACTTGGTAAATATTCACTTTGTGTAGAAACCTGAGTCATGCGGCCCTCACCCCTCCCTTGAGGAACCAAGAACGTAATGGACCTGAAGGGTGACTTTCCCATTATGGGAATTCCTCATGAGTTCTTCAAAAAATGTTTCTTCTAGGTCTATTAATAAGAGATGCTGTGCTAAGAAATAGAATAAGTTTGTTCACAGGCTTGAGTATATGCCACATGCATGTACTGAAACATTAAGAATTTTAAACACATTAAACAGTATTACTTAAAAGAAATACTAAAATTAGATTGGTGCATGTTACACAGTATTTTGTCTGCTAGAGACATAACAAGATTAGGCAAAGCTGTATCCCCATGGAGATTACAATCTATTAGGCCAGATAGACTTTCAAAAAAGTGTCCTACCATCCAGAAGTGGCTGCCAGGCTCCTTCTCCAGTCTCCATCTTCAGTTCGCCTGCCTCTACTCCAGCCTCTACCATGTCCATAAGGGTGACCCAGAAGTCCTACAAGGTGTTCACCTCCGGCCTCCGGGCCTTCAGCAGCCTCTCCTATGCCAGCGGGCCTGCTTCCCGTATCAGCTCCTCCAGCTTGTCCTAAATGGGCAGCTTCTGGGGTGGCCTGGGGCTGGGTAGCTATGGTGGGGCTGGTGGTATGGGAAGTATCACGGCCGTCCTGGTGAACCAGAGCCTGCTGGACTCCCTGAACTTGGAGGTGGACCCCAATATCCAGGCCATGTGTATTCAGAAGGAGCAGATCAAGAACCTCAACAAGTTTACCTCCTTCATCAACAAGATTCGGTTTCTGGAGCAGCAGAAGAAGATGCTGGAGACCAAGTGGAGCCTCCTGCAGCAACAGAAGACATCCCAGAGTAACATGGACAACATGTTCGAAAGCTACATCAACAACCTCCGGCAGCATCTGGACTCACTGAGTCAGGAGAAACTGACGCTGGAGGTAGAGCTTGACAACAAGCAGGGGCTGGTGGAGGACTTGAAGAATAAATATGAAGATGAGATCAACAAGCATACAGAGATGGAGAACGAATTTGTCCTCATCAAAAAGGATGTGGATGAAGCTTACATGAACAAGGTGGAGCTTGAGTCATGCCTGGAAGGGCTGACTGATGAGATCGACTTCCTCAGGCAGCTATATGAAGAGGAGATACGTGAGCTGCAGTCTCAGATCTCGGACACATCCGTGGTGATGTCCATGGACAATAGCCGCTCCCTGGACCTGGACGGCATCATTGCTGAGGTCAAGGCACAGTACGAGAAGATTGCCAACTGCAGCTGGGCAGAGGCAGAGGGCATGTACCAGATCAAGTATGAAGAGTTGCAGACTCTGGCTGGGAAGCACGGGGATGACCTCCGCTGCACGAAGTCCGAGATCTCTGAGATGAACCGCAGCATCAGCCGACTACAGGCAGATACTGAGGCCCTCAAAGGCCAGAGAGCATCCCTGGAGGCTGCCATCGCCGATGCTGAGCAGCGTGGGGAGATAGCCATTAAGGATGCCAATGCCAAGCTGGCCCAGCTGGAGCTTGCCCTGTAGAAGGCCAAGCAGGACATGGCCCGGCAGCTGTGCGAGTCCCAGGAACTCATGAACGTCAAGCTGGCCCTGGACATTGAGATCGCCACCTACCGCAAGCTGCTGGAGGGCGAGGAGAGCAGGCTGGAGGCTGGGATGCAGAACTTGAACATCCACACGAAGACCACCAGTGACTATTCAGGAATGGTAAGCTCGCCCTCTGGGGGCCTCACAGGCCCTGACTTCACCTGCACCACGTCTGCCGTGGTTGTGAAGATCGAGCCTCACGATGGGAAGCTGGTGTCTGAGACCTCTGATGTCCTGTCCAAGTGAATGGGCCACAGGACCCTCTCCAGCCCGCACCTCCCACGAGGCTGCCCCAGACAGCTGTAGAGGGGAGCCTTGGGAGCAAGAGACCCACCTGAGGCTCAGCTTAGCCCTCAGTCCACCCTTGGGGGGGTATTACTGCCTGTGGTACCCCTTCTTGCCCGTTATCTCCACCAAAATCCAATTCAGTTGTCTTTTCCAAAATAAAGCTTGGTTATGCCAAAAAAAAAATAAGTGTCACACAATGGTAGAATTACACTTAAAACAATCATAAGGAGTAAATTTCACAGTGCTCGCTAAGAGCTTATAATAGCAGGTCCTAATGAAAACTAAGGATCTGGGTAATTTTTCCTGAAGAAGGTGTCTTAGGCTGAAGTGTAAAAAGCACATAGACTCTGGGTAGGTACAATATGGGGAATGAGTTGTGGATACTGAAGACAGGAGTAGATATGCAGGCAGGCAGGGCTACACCACTGCTGGCAGTCCAGCCTGTTCACCTAACCCTTAGCTCCAGGACTGGAGAGTGAGCAACCTGCTCATGCCAGCTGTGGGCTCCTGCTCTGTCCCTACAGTTCCCTTCCCTCCTATCCATGCCTTTGTGCTTAGTTTTTATAAATAAATCCTCCTGAAATTATAGTCATATGTATGATCTCTTCTCTGTTGGAACTCCGGCAAACAGAGCATTTAATAAATATTTAGAGTAGAACTGGCAGAAATGATGGCCCAGATGTACACTTTATTTGAATTACTTTGTAGATAATTTATAAAGTGCATTTTTGGATGTTGATTCACTTAAATGTAGCAGGAAGACACAAACACAACCCTTGAGTACTTTAATTTTTTCCATTTATTTCAATTCAAACAAATATGTTGCCAGGCTTTGTGGTATAGCTCTGTAGCCCTAGCTACTGAGGAGGCTGAGACTGGAGAATTGCAAGTTCAAGCCCAGCCTGAGCAATTTAGTGAGACGTCCCCCCAACTCCATCTCAAAATAAAGAATAAAAGTTTGGGAATATAAATTGCTATGAAGGCCTAGGTTCAATCTCCAGTACTGCAGAAAAAACGAAATACACTATGATACCTCAACATTTCATAATAAATAGTCTTCAAGTTTTGCATTGGTTCTTGACTTGGGGCACATTGCCAACTCATCTTCATTTTTACATTAAAATCTTAGACTTCCTTCAATTCTTGCTCTATATAATAAAAGCAATTTCTCAGATAAAAGAGGCAATCACTGAAGAAAAAATTGTTCAGCCAATTTGATAATTTAAAAAGTACATATGTCAAAATAATAAAATTGGCCAAGATGTTTTAGAACTATAATATTTATTGCTACTT
Organism: Octodon degus; assembly: GCF_000260255.1. Taxonomy (NCBI): domain Eukaryota; kingdom Metazoa; phylum Chordata; class Mammalia; order Rodentia; family Octodontidae; genus Octodon; species Octodon degus. The sequence continues at coordinate 14,978,499 of NW_004524585.1, forward strand.
GGTGGTGGTAGAGGAAACCAAGAAGTCTCATGTAATGTTCATGCTAGAGTATTTTGAAAGACTGCATCCAGAATATAACTTGGCAACCAAAACCCTTTGGTTAAACTCAACAAGCTATTTTTCTTCTACGAATTTAATCTTAGGAACTAATCAGGGATACATCCACCGACGAAAATTTACCACAGACTACTGATAATCCCACCCCCAGGAAAAGAGCAATACAAATCTCCGATTATATTAGGGATAAGCTAAAATCATAGTATATACATATGATAGGAGAAAAACATGGCTGTATTATTCTATGTCCAGGCTGCACATTGAAATCAGATGTGAAATTTTTAAAAGATAGAAATGCTTGAGTCTCTCTATAGAGTCAAATCAGGAAACATGAAGTAAAATCTGGGCTTCTCTATTTTAAAAAATCCACACAGGAAGTTCTATGGAGAATAGAAAACCATTAAATACAGAACAATATATAGCAACGTGAGAAAATGTTCCAGAGCAATGGTGGGTGGAAAACTTATTATAATATATTAAATTTCTTCTTAAATACAGGCCTAGAAAACAAACTCTAAGAATAGATCTATACTGTTAAAGCTTTAGCTCTTGGTAGTAGGATCAAGATAGTTTTTCTTTTCTTTTTCTTTTTCTTTTTTTAATCTTTCCAAGTATTTTTTAAATTTTTCTAGAAAATGTATCATTTTTAACTTTAAAATGTAGTAGAAAGAGAATATCTAATTTCATTTTGGCTTTTATGTATCCACAAAATTCCCTTTTAGTAGCTTCATTCATGTGTCCAGTTCTAATTATCTATCTTTAACTAAAGATTGATTCTACTGATTTTAGTCTTTAAATCTTAAGCCTAAAACCTAACACGGCGTTTCTTATTTTGTAATAAAGGAAACACCTTCATCAACGTGAGGCACTGTAAATTTTTATCTGCTGTCCTTATCTAATAACATAAGTGAGATTGCACAGGAAACACTTCAGCATTTTTTTCTTTTTAAAAATGTTTTTTGGAACTGTATGTTCAAAGGGAAATGGCCACTTCCTTAAATACAAGTATAAGAGACACAGTAGAGAAAAAAAAGAAAATGCAACCATTATAAATGTTAAAAGAGTATTTTCATATATCGCAATGTTAATTTACAACCAGCCTTTCCTGAGAGAAAAGTTGAAACTATTACTATTTGCATGAATTAATTCTAAGGTTCTGCTTATCTTTGGATAACAAAATCTTTTCCATTTTTAAATAAAAATGATTTGTTATTCCACTGTCTTTTTGAGAAGTGTTTTTTAAATTTTTTTACTTTTTGTTAGTAGTAAGTGCACGTGCTCATGGGTTTTAGTGTGTTATTTTTATGTTGAAAAGGGATTGAACTCTTCCCTTTTCCCCATCTACCCCTTGGTCCCCCTCCCAACTTTTGCAGCTTTAGTAATCACTAAACTACTTTCAGATCAAGTTTGTTTCACTTTCACATACGAGAAAAAATATGTGGTGATTGTTTTTCTGTGTCTGGCTTATTTTGCCCAACATGGCACCCTCCACTTCCATCCATTTTGCTGGAAATGACAGAATTTTGCTCTTTGTAGTGACTGAACAATGTCCAATATTGTATATATACTATATTCTGCTTACCCACTCATCTGTTTTTAGGCACCTATGCTGATTAGCTACCATCAATAGTGCCATGCTATAAATGGAATAAACATGGGTGTACTGATGAAATTTCAACACAGCCCAAGATTTGGGCTGTGGTATGGGTACTGCTGGCTTCCCTTAGCCAGATTTATATTGAGAACCAGAAACAAATAAGCAAACAATAATAACAACAAAAAACAGAGCAGAATGATTTAAAAACTTAAATTTTAGCCCGAAATAAAGATACCATAAAACTAGGGCCAGTTAGGGTATGATTGCTAAGGAGATTTGCAATGTTAAGAAGAAACTAATTTTTTTTTTTTTGATGATATCAGGGATTGAACTCAGGACCCTGCATTTGCCAGGAAAGTGCTTATTCTACTAAGCTATCTCCCCAGCAAGAAACTAAATTTGAATATTGTGAAAGACTTTTGTACTCTAAACTCTGAGGGGGCTGACACAGAAGGATCACAAATCTGAGCCAGCCTAGGCAACTTAGTGACTCGGCAAGACCTAATTTCAAAAATAATAAAAAATAAGAATGGCTGAGTATAGCTCAGTACAAAGGCCCTGAATTCAATCCTCATTACCAAAAAGAAAAGAAAAAGAATCTAATCAGCTTGAATGTACAAGGCAAAAATAAAGATGCTTGAAGGCATCTAAGGAACCAGTAAGACTCTACCAATAAGACACAAGGGGACAAAAATGTGAACCTTTCAATAGAGAATAGAGCTCATGCACCTCCTGTTCACAAAGGGCCCCCTAGGAAATTGGTTTTCCAGGATCCCTTTCACCTTGTTCAGCCTTGAGGCATTCAGAGGCCACTGCAGCCTCAGAGGGGAGCTGCTACTGTTAGAACTGGCAGCAGAGCTTGATGTTGTTCATGTGATGCTTGTACAGGCAAGAATACAGCAGAGTTGGAGAAGCACAGAAGGTTCTATCCAGACTTCTTTTTTTTTTTTTTTTTTTTTTGGTACAAACCTTTTTTTTTTTTAAGTCAACAGAAAATGGAAATATACTTTTTGAAGTTTCTAATACTAGGAGAAGATATCATACAATGTCTTTTAAATAAATTGTAAGTCAAAGATACAGTATAAATCTTAGAACAAAAATTAAGATTAAGAAATATTCAGAAAATTAAATGTTTCAAAACAATTGAACTAAGAAAAAGTTTTCATGATAGCGAAGAAGTACTAAGAGTAAAACATAAGATAAATACTGGAATGGCAAGTAAATGACCAGCACTTCTAACAGTTTGAGGATAGGATATCGCACAAAGTTCTAGCGTGTTGCGGACATGCATAATGACTGTGACAGTTACTGGTGGCTAGGCATCACTTATGGAAGTAAGCTACAGTTATTTCTTTGAAATCCACCCTGTAGACTCAAGTGGAATCATGACCCATAGGGTGGAAGAGAAGTCCATTTGTAGAGTGTGCTAATGGAAATATTCTGCTGCTGAATACAAAAGAATAACTGAAAGACTACTACTGTATACCTCTAATTCTCCTCTGTTTGCCCTGTTTGGCGGGTTCTTTCCATTCTCATTCATGGGGCTGTGATCAATTTGCCCCCTCTCTAGAACATCATTTAGTAGTCTGTGTAGGCTTGGCTTTGTCATCATGAAATTCTTTAGTTTTTCTTTGTCATGGAAATATTTTACTTCTCCATTATATTTGAAAGATAGTTCTGCAGGATAGATCAGTCTGGGTTGGAATTTGTTTTCTTGCAAGACTTGAAGTACTTTGCTCCATGCTCTTCTTGACTTGATGGTTTGTGAAGAAAAATCTGCCGTTATTCTGATGGGTTTTCCCTTAAATGTGATCTGTTTCTTTTCTTTAGCGGCTTTTAGTATACTGTTCCTATGCTGAATTTCTGGAATCTTGATTAACTACCCAGACTTCTAAGGAAGGCCTGGGAGGTGGTACAGTTTGCTCCTTAGAGTGTGTGCCTGTTAGCTGTAAAATTGCCTGGAGTAAGGAATGCCTAGAAGATTAGGGAGCACAGTTCAGGGGACTGGTGCTATTTCCCTGGTTCTGCAGTCTCAGTCTTTTGGGCTGAACAGCGACTGAATTCCCTGGATCTCTGGCATACAGACAGCTGTTATGGGTCATCTTGCCCTTGAGCCTGTAAACTCACCTAAGAAGTTCCCTTGCACAGTTATACATATATTTTCTATTGATTCTATTTCTCCAAGGAGCCCTGACTGATACAGAAGAAGACACATGGAGTGGTGGGAATGGTGGCAAAGGCGTAGCGGAGACTCCAGAGAGCTAGCCGTGCCAGGGATATGGGACATCTGCTGAGGAAAGCCAAAGGAAGGGTGTGGAGGCCAACCAGAGAGAGGCCAAGTGCACGGAAGCCAGCAACGTCCTAGGGGTGAGTCTGCCCAAGTCCTCTGCAACCTATATCTTACTGTCACGCACCCCAGGTGCTCTAAAAATTAGTGTTTGTCTTGCTGGATTTCAGTCTTTGGTTTGATCCAATTATTTTCTGTCCTCCATATTCATTCTCTTTGGGAAGAGAATGTTTTGCCCTGTGGCATTTTATTTGGGGAACATGTAACTTTTTTTATTATTTTTACAGACATCTGCAATTAAGAGTTTGCTGTGAGTCTCAGCAGAAACTTGTATTTGGATTTTTGAGTATTGCTGGGACTATAAATTTGGGGAAGAAACTTAGATTTTTGGTTGTATGCAGGATAATTAAATTTTAGGCTGAATTATGACCTTTCTATTGTGTTTATTTGGATACTAAGTACGGTTGAGGGAAATATGATTAAATTGTCAAGGACAGACTAGTACCAGTTAATCTTAGCTGTCAACTTGACTGGATTCTGAGGGGCCAGGAGAGATGAAGAATCATGGGGTAGAGTTGCCTGTGCTCATCCTGGGATTGGCCTGCCGATGGTCAGAGCTGGCTGTGCTGTCAGGAGGCTGGGTCCAGGGTACAGTGGGTCACAGAGGGCCCACCTAAGGTCTGTGTCCCTTGCTGGCCCTTTTCTCTCGTGGTCTGCTTCCTGACCTCCATGAAGTGAACAGCGCTGCCGCATCGTGCCCCTTTCTCATAAAGTTCCTGCTTTGGAGCCAGCTGGCCATGCATTTGAATCTCTAAAACTATGAGCCAAAATCAACTTCTCCTTCCTTAAACTGCGAGTATCAAGTATTTTGTCCCATCAGCGTGAAAGCTGACCGATACACATGCTTTCAGCACATGCACAATTTTATTTAAAAACAAAAAGCTTTTCTTCACCAAGTGTCTGAGTCATTTTCCTTTCCTACCAGCAATAAATGAGAAAAGCAGTGGCTTCACGTCTTTCATCAGAGATGGTTGAAAGGATTCTTATATTTATTTAATTTTGTCTCTTTTTGTTGTTGCCATTATAACTGGTGTGTTATGACATTTCATGATTTTAATTTATATTTCCTTAATGAATAACAACATGGGACATTTGTCACGTCTTCGTTGTGATCTATCTATTGTCCTTGGTGAGTTTCCCTTCAAATCTTTTGCTCACTGTAAAGATTAGAGGCTTCTTTCTTTTTAGAGTTTTGAAACTGTTTATATATTCTGGATGCAAATGCTTCATCAGAAATATGCTTGGCAAATATTTTATCCTATTCTATAACTTATCTTGTCATCCCCTTAAAAGTGTCTTTCACTAGAAACTTTGATTTTTTAAGGAAATCCAATAGATCAATTCCTTCCTCGATGGGTTATACTTTTGATATAATATGTTTAAACCTTTGCCTAATCTCAGTAGATCAATATATTTTCATGGTGTATTTTTCTCTGTTAATTTTTTACCAAATGCCTGGCACTATTTCTGAAAAAGCATAGAAATAACATAAGGCTCTGGATGACGTGACCCTCCCCCTAGAGAGCAGCCCTCATTACCAGCTTATCAGACAATTAGGTTAGAAGCAGATCTCTTTAATCGAATTGGGAACTCAGATGCCTCAAGCCTTGGTTTCAGTCTTTGGAAGGCTGGCTTATTTCTTGTTTGCCCTCAACTCTAATTCGCGAGGGCAGGGTGCACTGCAAAGCCAGAGTTTTGAGCCAGCCTTCTCTTCCCTGGGTCTTACCCCGCAGCTTCTGTCTCACCAGTCCTGTGAGCCTGCCGAAAGCCCTGCTTAGCCTCTCTTCATTTCAGCCACTGCTTATGAATCAGCAAATGGCTCAGGAGAGATCTTGAGCCAAATGTCAGGTTCTTTCTGCGCTTCCTTTCTGTTCAATATCATGGTCCCTCAAGCACAGAGCACAGACTTTCAGATGCCTTCAAACAATTTTTTAATTCAGCTTTTATAATTTTATTGAATGTGTGGGCTAGACTTATACAAGCTAATCTGACATAACCAGAAGCAGAATTCCTCCCCATCAATTTTTCACATTGACTATTTGAAAGACATATTATTAACTCGGTGTCCCAGAAACTAATTTTTCCTTCTGAGCAAGCAATTATCCTATATGGAGAGGAGGAACATTGTAAGCCAGTGGGTGCATGAAGATGGAGAAAATGACATCCTTTCCATGTGGGCGTTGAAAGTTAAGGCAAATTCTCATTCTCTCTCTCTCTCTCTCTCTCTCTCTCTCTCTCTCTCTCTCTCTTTCTCTTTCTGTATTTTCTAGGAAATATCATTTTACTAGGTTAAGACGATAGAATCTGATATTTATTCAGCCACCTGTAGCAGCTTAATGTAATATCAAGATAGCTTCAAAAATCTAATTACTTTCTCCGTCAGTTGTTCTATATGTTTATTCTCCCCTTGGAAAGGTTACCACCAGCAAACCTGTGTGTCTGGTAGTATCTAGCATTCCATCCAGGACTTAATAGTGTGGTTCTCCAGGAAGATCCAGGAGGAAAGAATTTGTCTTCAAAGTGTCAGAGAAGAGAGAGAAGTCTCCACAGTCAACATTAAATATTGATAGGAACTCAAAAATAATTGAAATTAAAAAAATGCTAAGGGACCGGTGAGATAGCTCAGTGGACTAAGCACCTGTTTTGGCAAGCACAGGGACCAGGGTTTGATTCCCTATCCTGCATGCTGAGCTGGCCCCGCTCCTAGGGTGCACTGAGCTGGTGGTGCACGCCTGTAATCCCAGTGCTGGGGAGGCTGAAAACAGGAGGATCACTACGAGTGTGATCTGTGTAGTGAAACCCTGTACCAACTGCATAAAGAAGAAAAAAAAAAAAAAAAAAACAGGTATGAATGCACATGCACCAGCATTCAAAACTGAAAGCAAAATCATTCTAAGAAGGTGAAATGGAGATACTGTGGGGCTTGTCAGGGCTGTGCTGCCAGTGGGACCAAGTCGGGTGAGAATAAAAGTAAAGGGAGCAATGGGCAGTCTCATACAAGATGCAGAAACACAAAAAAAAGAAGGTAGATTAGAGGAACTGCTAAGGGTGGGAAGGGGGTGGGAAGTTGGCTCAGGGGTATAAGTACCTGCCTGGAAAGCACAAGGTCTTGAGTTCAATCCCTGGTGCCACAAAGTAAAAAAAAAAAAAAGGATGAAGGAGCTTTTATGCTGAAGGAAGCCATGAAAACACTGGTGTAGGAGTGACAAGCTTGACTAGGAGAAAATATGAAAGCAAGGACGCACAAGTATTGGACATTCTGAGACTTGTTTTTTTCAATATTTTATAGTATTTATTGTTTGTAATTTTTATTAGTGTATGTTTGTAGTCCATAATGATTACATTCATTGTGCGGAGTTGGCACATGCATTTACATATAAACCTTGATTCTCCTTTCATCGCCTGCACCCCGCAGCCCTCCCTGCTCCTGCCAACTCTTGGGCCCCTTCTCTTTCGCCAAAGCTCCGTCTCCAGTTTCCCTTTCTCCTCCCCCATGTCCTTCCCCCTCCCTCCATCTCTTGTTCTACGTTAAACGTCTTTACAAGATGAGCAGCACTATGACCAGTGTCTGTGTCCTCCAAACACCGAGCACAAAATCTTTGGGGTTAATGATCCAGAGATGAGAGCAAAAGTTCCAGTTCTCCTGTCCATTCATGGAGTGACCTTGGGAAGATCATTCATTTTTCTAGGCTGCTGCAAAGTGGCAGGCTGACACTGAGTCATCATTTAGGGTTTTCAAAGTTGTAGGTATACTTGTAGAAACAGTGCTGGGGAACTTTAATGTATACATTCTTTAATACCTTTTTGTTCAATACAATTTACTGTGGGGGGGGATTTGGGCTGCTTTGTTTTCTAGCACAGAAATATGGCTCATATAACACCTACTTCTCTCTTTGCCATTAGTCATTTACTACATACAAAACAAACTGTAAATACAAATATGTACAATTTGCAGAGAACCTGGATTCAAGCCTAATCGTGTATGGAAATCATTACTTCAGACTCATACTGAGCTAAATTTTGTATGTAATTTTACCCCCTGTGTACTCACTCTTAGATGAATGGCATATTTACCTCTCTTGGGAAGAAAAGAGACTTTGTCACCAGATATTTGTGAAGCAACTAAAACATTGTGTCACCAGCTTTAAAAGATCCAGCATTAACTCCATGCAAAATCTGATGGCATTTTAACTTAATTTTCTCTCTTCTAGTTTCAAGACAAAAATATAAGCACTGAAGCTACAATAATTCAAAACCAATTTCCAATCCTGGAAACCTTCATGCTTCTTTCAGAAACGCTACAGTCATTTATCTTTAGAGTCCAATCCCTTATTCAAGAGACAGGTAATACTAGTGTACATGCCTGCAATTCGCTTCAAATGTCAGTCACTTCTTAGACATTTAGAGGAGGAAGGGATGTTTGAGAAAAACGTAGACTGGCTCTATTATCACACAGGTAAGGAAACCAAGGAGGTGCAGTCCTCTCACTCTCTGTTAAGTGCCCTTAGAGACTATTTATCAAGTGTCTATTTGGATAGAAGTTATTTTCCCAGGTGCTTACAGGAAGTTACAGAATAAAGAAAACATGATTTCCATTCTGAAAATTGAAAGCAACAGGACCCCTGAGCCCATGGCTGCTACCTCACCACCTAGCTTGGTGTCTGGTACACTGGAGGGGCTGCCTTGGGCTGAGTGGAGCGAGGACTCTCATTCTTGTACCTCCTATCCCTGTGCTTGAATCATCACTTTCTGGGCACAGATTGAGTGTCAGATGCGCAAGGCTGTTTGTGGGAAACTCCTTCCCTGACACTGCCTTGGTAAAGCAACCTGCTCTCCTCCCACTGGGAAGGGCCTGGACCTCCCTGGTGAGCCTGTGGAAGTCTGGCTTATAAGTTCTGTGAGTGAGTTTTGGAGAGCTGGGCTGGTATAGTGCTCAGGTGCACAAGCATGGAGATTAACTAATTACAGTGAGGAACTGGGAGGGAAGAAGCTGCTAACTGTTGTGTGTTGAACATAGCAATTATGTACCATGCATTTAACCAACATAAGCTTACTTAATCCTCATAACAATCAGGTGAAGTTAAAAGCCGTTCTTCCCTCCAAAGGGAGTGCATAGAGGCGGAAAGGGTTAACTGTTTTGTTCTGGATTGAGCAGCTTCTGTAAACAGCCACGGTGGGGCCAGAGCTTGTCTTCCTGCCTCCCTGTACAAAATGCTGCATCAGGACAAATGAAGAAGCTTGTCACAGGCAGACACACCGTGCACTGTGGATTGCACCATGGATGCACAAGGCAACCCATGCTCTTTCCTAGGGACAAGCAGGAAAAGGAAGCAAGCAGCCAACCAGCAAGCAGGGACCTGTTCCAGACCACAGTGTGGCTCAGGATCTGTGGCTGAGTGCAGAGAGGTTAGGAAGCCACCACAAACAGACGCACATGGAAAGCCGGAGGCTGTAGCTAGGAGTCCCGCAGAGAGAACAACTGGATTCTCTGGGCTTCTTGGAGACTGCAGACTGTTTTTTGTTGTTTTTTTTTTTTTAAAAAAGATAGGCAAGTTCCTCCTAGCAGGGCCGCTTAAAGAGAAGCCCAGCAGACAGAACTCAACTTGAAGGGCCCCAAGAAATCACCCTTGGAAGCACTGCCCCAGATCTGCAGCAGGTTTCACTACTTGACTAGGTGCAAACAGAAGAGGTGAAACCAGGACCGACTGATCTTGCGGGGCAGGTTTTTGAACTAACATTGTTAGCTTTATGCTATTTGTGTACACCAAGCCATTGCCCTGTATCTTTGATTTCTAGGATTGAGTTTTATTCTTGCTCTCATGCCCTTACCTCAGGGCTTTTTGATAAGAAAATTTAATAAATATAGACGATGAAGTAAACATTCATATTACATCTTACATACATGGGAATTTTAATTATACAACCAACAGACAATCAAACTGGGATTTGCAACATTAGTTAGCCTGGTTCCTTCCCAATTTAACAAAGACCTGAAGCTCAGAGTACACACTGAATATTTGTTCAGTGGATGACCAGGGGTGCCCAATTTAGCTGCACTAATGTTTGCCCGTGACCAAGAGCTCAGCTGGGGCGACTTCCAGTTCCTTGCTCTGTTTGTAGCATTGTGCATATAGACAACTTCACAATGCACAGGGCCTTTTGTGGAGTTCACAAATCCAAACTGAATTTGAGGTGTCTCAAGTCCTACAAAAACATTTCTTTTTATCTGTCTGGTAAACCAGAGACATATTTTTACAGAAAAGTCACACTTCTAAAATACTAGGTGTACACACATACAGCTGCCCCCCCCCCACCAGCAGGCAAATTTAGGTTATGACAAGTGGCTACTTACGAGGTCACCTGTCTCATTGTACGAGTTCCTTTAAAAATAAAGTTCATCAGAGAACAAGAGAAAGTACAGCAGCTCTCGCAGCCCTTCCATTACTTACAAGAGAATCTGTACTCGAGGTGTGTTGCTCTCCAGCTGAAAAAAAATGGATTTTACAGCACTTCTCAACTTGTTCTAGAAATTGAGAAAAGTTAATAAGTATCTGCTATTAAAATTCAATGCTAATTTTTTTTTTAAAGTTCAATGCTAAAAGAAAACAGTGTTCATCTGAATGTTCTGCTTGGTACCACCACGCTTTTTTATTTCAGTCTTAATATGTCTCATTCTCAGATTTACATACTAGAGACTAAACTCAATAAATATTACAGAAAAGGGAGTTTTTCTCTGAGAGCATGTCGCAATTAGTTCTTACTAAACTCAATTTTTTTGTTTTTATCTCTGTCTTAACTAACAAATTATTTAAGGTCTTCTAATCAGTAATTGAGAATCTAAATGCTACAAATGCTGATAAGATTGTCTAAATAAATATAAATTTATGATATAGTAAGTGTTAAAGCCTCAACCTAGCTTTACAAATATAATTTATGGTCAATATTGCCAAGGGTTGTTCTAAATTTACCAACAAGAACAGAGAAATGTAACACATAAAAGCTACATATTTTTTCAATGTCACTGCATGAGAGCAGTTACACACAGTATGAGAACTATTATAGAAAGGCATTCATAAAATGCCCCCCAAAAGATTTCATTGCATGCTACTGAAACCTATCAAGCAATTTCAGTTATTTTCTGTTAAAAAAACACATAAAACCCCCCAAAATTAAAGGCATATTGCCTGCATGCAGTGCTAATCTACAGTGTAAAAAATTCTGCCAAACTAAAATATAAAAGAAAGCAGTATTATATGCATATAAAATGTAGCTTTCACTTGGGACCACTTTGTAACGGATTAGTAATATTAAAGGCCATAAAACAGATAATGGCCTAATTTTTTCCTACCAAAAAGAAGGAAAAAAAAATGTTTATAAGGAATAATACCTGTCAGTGACTAGCCTGGCATCAATTAGGCAGTTGCCATCCCTACAGTAAAACCTGATCTTGTCTTTAAATTTCTTACTCATTTATTCCACAAACATACATTTTAGCACTGACCGTGGGAAGTGTTGAGAAGATGTGGTGGTAGCAGGTAGATGTGGCTTTCACCCCAGGCAGCTGGCAGCTTAGTAACCCACTAATTCAAATCAACTTTTGCAACTCTAGACTGGAATGACCACCTGTAAGGGTTTGGAGCTGGCCCCTACCACAGCCCCCGGAAGGCTGCAAAGGAACAATTATATTCATATTTGCACAAGAGAAGCACAGACGTTCCCCCAAATCATGCAGCTATTAGTGGTGAGGACTGGCCATGTTTCACTCTGCTGGCTTCTAGACTTGACTAAAATCTGGGAAAGTCACCTCTAGGATGCCAAAATGGTGAGTTTCACTCTGAATGGAGCTACTGACATCAGAACCACAGTAGTTAAGAAAAGGACCTGAAGTTGGTGGGATGTGAACAGAAATCTGAGAGCTATGAAGTGAGCAGAACATTTATCAACATACAAGTATGATCAACAGTATGGTAGATGCTGCTGCTGGGTGCCATCCAATAGAAAGGCCAGGATATTCTTTATGGAAGTGGTGGGTGCCAAGTTTTACTTTGTTCCGTAGGTTGCGAGCTATGGTAGAGAGAAGGTGTTTTGTTTTTTTTTCAATGTATTTAGTACAGGGTCTACAGGGTCTCACCACACAGATCGGATTTGTAGTGATTCTTCTGTATTCAGCCTCTCAAGCACTGGGATTACAGACACACACTACCACACCCAGTCTCATCTCAGCACACCCTGGGGACAGGCCCAGAATGGAAGGCTAGGGATCGAACCCCTGGCCCCGGTGTCTACCTAAGCAAGTGCTCTAATCTGCTGAGCTATCTGGCTGGCCCTGAGAGAAGATGTATTAAAGTACACAGTAAATCATGGATCACAAACAATGCATTAATGTGAACTTTCGTCAATTTTACTGAAGTTCTATGAGGTATCACTTAAGATTCCAGCTTTTTAAGAAATGTCATGTTAGGAGATGAAACTTGGATTTATAGTCGTGATCCTGGGACCAAGGTTCAAAGTCTTCAGTGGAAATCACCCAGTTCTCCTCATGAAAAAAAAAAGCACATCGTCTAAGACCCAGCATCAAGGTGATGTGGTTGCTTTCTGTCCTAGGTGGAACTGTGTGAGCTGAGTTCTCCCCCAGTAGCACTACAGGGAGCTGAATAGCACAGGACTTATTAGGACATTTAATAAGCAATCTGCGTTAAAAATGGTCTGAGAAATGGGCAGAGGTTTTCTCCACCAACATGACAGCTCTCCATGAAACACATCACTTCTGGTATCACATCTGCTGTCAAATAAAAACATCACAGTGTGCCCCAATCCACCAGACCTGACACCACGAAACTTCTGGCTTTGTCCCAAAGTCGAAATGACCATGAAAGGTAAATATTTTGACTCGTTCAGGACACGGAGGCAACCATGACAGTGCAACTAAGACACTAACAAAAGAAGTCTTTCAGAACTGCTGCAGAGGGCCAAGGAGATGGCTCAGCAGAATAAGCACTTGCCTGGCAAGCGCAAGGGCTTGGGTTCAATCCCTGGTTCCACCAAAAAAAAAAAAAAAAGTACAGAGATGACAAAAGCACGTCTGGAGTGAGAGGATTGAGGGGCATTCATGGCAATGTGTCTTTTCTTACAATATTTTTCAAATTTAAACATTTATTATATTTTTTGTCATACCCCATTTAAAGCAAATAGTTTTCTTTTCCTTTTTTTTTTTTTTTTTTTGGCAGAATCTGGGATTGAACTCAGGACCTTGCACTTGCCAGGCAAGCATTTATTCTATTGAGCTATCTCCTCAGCCCATCTTTTCTTTTCCTTCTTTCTTTTTTTAATGTATTTGGTACAGGGTCTCTCTATGCAGCTTGATCTCATAGTGATCCTTCTGTTTCAGCCTCCCCAGAGCTGGGATTGTAGGTGTGCGCCACCACTCCCAGTCTCTGTGGTGGACTCAGCGTGCCCTCGGGAGAGACCAGCACAACATGGGGTGCCAGAGATCGAACCCTGGTCTCTGCACTTGCCTAAGCTTGCACTTAGTCTGCTGAGCTATCTCACTGGTCCTTAAAGCAAATACTTTCTAGTTGTGGTGGTGCATACTTGCAATCTAGTAATATAGGAGGCTGAGACAGGAGAATCTGGTGTTCAAGCACATCTTGGGCTTGAGACACTGTCTCGAGACAAAAATAAATGTGGATTTTTGCTTAGTGTGAAGAACCTAAATTCAATCCCTAGTAGCACACACATACACATACACACACACACACACACACACACACACACACACACACAGAGCAAATATTAACAAGATGACCCAATGCTAACTGACAAGATGAAAAATAGCAGTTACAGTGTGCTTGATAGTATTTTAAGCATGCATAAATGAGTTCCTCTATCTATAATCTACACTTTATAGATGATGAAATTAAAATAAAGAAAATAAATATTTTCCTCTGATCACACAGTTCATAAATGGCCACGGTAGATTTGGAACTAGGCCATTTGACCCCAGAGCATGCTACCTCTGCTAAGAATGAGTTAAGAGGTCTAAAGGGATATTTGTTTGGAATCAATAATCATTTTTTCCTTCAGCGATTACAGTACATAAAATGACAATAACATAGTTCCTTCTTTATGCCACAGTACTATCATGGGGCTTTATAAGTTAAATATACTTTCTTCTCCACTGTCCCCTAGGAAAAGTTCCCTGCCCTTACCCAATGTGTCAGTCAGCTGTCCTGTTTCTGTGACACAGTACAGTGCCTGACACCCAGAACTTGAAGGAGGAGATATCTCATAGTTCAGGGGATTCAGCCCATAGCCAGCTGGCTCCAAAGCAGATAGATCATGGTGGAAGAGCCTGGCAAAGGGAAATTACTCACCTGGTAACAGCCAAGAAGCAGAGAAAGGAAGGAAGAGCCAGAGAGAATACTACATGTTCAGGTCACACCCTCAACACATTCAGACATAAAGCCAAGGATGGGTTAAGCCACTCAACTTCCAAACGTTCATCTCTGAATACATGAGGCTCTGGGGGGACATTTTAGATCTAAACTATAACCTAGAGTAGGGAAGAGCTTGTTTCTATATTCTGTCCACTTGCTACTACCCGTGCCTTAACTGCAAATTTCTTGGTATTCTTTTCTAAGCATTATCCTTTATGACCTTGGAAATCAATAGTTTCTTATCTAAAGGAGAGCTCAGCAAATCAAAGTGGTAGGCAAGTATGAGACTGCTACTATTTATGAAAAATGCCATGACTCTAGTAGTACAGTGACCACACAAAATAGAATTTGCCTGTAAGGAGAAAATGGCTGCACTCTTAAATAAGAATTATGTTAGTGGAAAATTGAATTTATAATATCATACCACAAGTTCTTCCAGGGATAGGCTAGATCCAGGGATTATGAATTAAGAATCACTATGTTTAAGTTTACTTATTCTTCAAGCAGTCCATGAGTACCAGTCCATTTTGGCATCAGCCATCAAACCTTATGGGCTAAGAATCAGGATAAGTATCTTCCCAACAAGGCATTAAGTTATCCTTTCCAAAATCAAATAAATTTGAATGGACAACAAAATGGGGCAACTACAAAGCAAAAGAAGACAAACATGAAGAAGCCAGCCTTCACCTGTCAAGTTCAGAAAATAAGCCAAACTCCCTTTGTACAGCAGCATGTTGGAGAATTGGAGATTTAGCCAATGATGTTTTCCTGCATTAAGTCAAACAATATACAGGAGGAAAGAGAAATAAAATTTTTAATATTCTAAAGTATGCTTTGTGCCATGATGGCCCTGACCCAGGGTGCACTGAGACTGCTATTGAGACTGGACGTGGTGGCACGTGCCTGTAATCCCAGCACTTGGGAGGCCGAAAGCAGGAGGATCACTATGAGTCCGATGTGTGTAGTGAGACCCTGTAGACCCTGTACCAGCCCTACCTTTGGCTTGACCACAATCTTCTGTGAAAGTAACTACATGTGGCCATTTTGTAAAGCTTCCTGAATTGCTGTGTTGACATTAAGAATTTCTTAATTATGTTCAGGGAAAACTGACAACCATTTGAGTTTTAAAAAGAATATTAGATCAATTCCACAATGAACGTGGAAATAGGAAAATAACTATATTTTGACTTTCATATTATTGGTACTGTCAGGTCACCGGGGATTGTGTCTGGTTGGAAATTAAGTCAACAGATGATGTTTGGTGACTAAGATGTCTGTTATTTTTAATGCCCTCACATGATGCCACATGAACACCCATGTCACATGTTTCAGCCATTGTAATTGTCATACTTGACTTACAACAAACTCGAAAGAGACTTAGAGAAATTATAGTTGCGAGATAAGAGATCCTAGAAGCCAGAAGAAAACTCAGGTCAATCTATATTAAGAGCAAAACTCAGTGGAAAAACAAGCTTGAGCACTGACCCGCAGTATGGCTCTACTGTAATGATGAAGTGTGAGATTGTCTTTTTCTTATATGCTCTTTGAGCCATTTTGCTTTTGGAAAGGAAGGTTTCTCACCAAAATCCAGGCTTTCATTAACCCAGAACTTTATACTTAATTAAAGACGAAATAAAGCACTCACACCATCCCTCATGCAGGGGCCACACACCCAGGGAACAATGACACAGCTGCTGTCAACAGCAGTCCATGAGCAGGAAACATGCCACAGCCTGTGCCGCATCTTCATGGCCTTTTCTGCAGAAGGTTTGGTTTGACGGATGTTCTTCCTCTCTAAGCTCATTACACTACCCAACTGGGCTAACCTTAGTAGTGGGACCATTTCTTCAAAGCTCTCTGTACAAGCTGAGCACAGGGACATTGGCTCATGATATGTGGGTGGGTGATGTTGTACATGCCCAAGGTGATTTCTGAACCATGGAATCATGCAACAGAACAATCATACAGCCCTGCCTTTTCACCTCCATTGGAGTTCATTTGCTGTCATTATCCTTTATCCTGTCACTAGTCTTAACAGAAATAAGAACTCTTTAAGAGAAAATAGCCTTCAAAGCTTCATTTCTACATCCTTGCTGTTTTGACTGATGACATAGCTGCTAATGAGATTAGTGCCTTCCCTTCTGCTCATTTTCTAGTGGAATTAGTTGTTGCCTTTATACCCTCTGCTGCTAATTTTGCTGGCAAATCTCTTGAGGATTCCAGCCTAATTTTCTGCTACTAGAAGCAGAACTGCTGTTGTAGTAGGTCACCTAACACTATTTAATTCTTTTAGGGAATCTTGAAGAAGAAAACCTTAGGTGCAAATTCAAACACAAACATCAAATACAGACCGTAGACCAATTTTTCAGACAAGGCAATTGATTACTCTGAACTATATGATTCCTATTTCCCCACAGTCTTACATCAAAGTGTTACTGTAAATGTGTAGCATATTAATCACAATGTTCTATAAATTGCATCATATTGCACTATATCATATTTTATTACATATTCAAATATAACCTAGCAGTGTACTTGATGCATTAAAAATAGATTTTAAAGTCATAGACTGGGCGTGGTGGTGCACATCTGTAATCCCTGCTTTTGGGAGCCTGTAAACAGGTGGATCACTATGAGTCCAACTTAGTAGTGAGACCCTGAACACCCTGTAGACCCTTCCCTAAAATACACACACACACAAAAAAAAAAAAGTCTTCTGGGAAACAAAAACAATTTAAGGTTCATTCATGATCGTGCATTTAAATCACCCTTTGCTCATTCAGGGCTCAAAATATATAGTCTGAGGATTACACCAGCAACTTTTAACTTATTCTTCCTTGTTTATTCCTTTTCATTTCTTGTACTTTGGAACATTGTCTCCTGAAAATAGAAGGAAATAAAAGTGAAGCATTTCAAATTCCTTTAGAGGACTGCTGTCGATGCAAAGAGAGATGTCTTCACAAACATCTATCCTGCCAAGTGCAAGGAAAACTTGGGATAGGCAGAGGCCAGGGCCATCCTAAAGTGACAGCGGGGTCGCTCCATTTAGTGTTCATTTTATCTTCAGCCCAAGGAGGCCTTCTGGGAAAGAATACTACTGGTAATGGGCTTGGAATGAGAAGTAAGAACCATTCCAACGAGGAGGACAAATTTGTAATTTATCTGAAAGTATTAGTCTAAAGTGGGAAAAAACACCCAGATTGGAACTAGGACTCCTCATGGGAACTCTATGCTAAACTTAAAAAAAAAAAAAAAAAGTCTATCTTTTTGGAAATGAAAGACCAACCAGCAAGCATAGTAGATTTTGCCACAGGGTATTAAAGGTGCAGGTCAGATTCTGGCAATACCCTGGGCTAGATTACTGATAAAGAAACATCCATGATATTAATTAAACCATAGGTTTTTTTTTTTTTCTGAAGAAAAACACAATGAACACGTAACTGTGCTGTAAACCATGGAGCCACGGTTAATTTATACCAAGTGATGTGAGGATTGTGAAAGTGGGACCATTAACAGGATAAAAGCTCAATAAGGTGACAGCACAACTCACAAATCAGCGCTATCAGATGCCCTGGAGTCATTTGTAATTGGCATAATAGTCTAGAATTGAAAGCACTATACATTAACTAGCCTATGGAAGCAATCGGCTGGGAAGCATTGTAATTGTGGAAAACGGCAATTAATGTTGGCTAGTCACAAAGTTGTGCTTAAATTTGTAATTATTTATAATTGATTGTAGATTATGTGGAAATATACTGGAAGCTTAAATGGGTACCACAGCTAAACAGCATAGTAATAACACAGCCTGCTGTACTCAATAGAAATTAAGAAGAGACAGAAACACAGCACAAGGGGTCTTCTTTGAGTGTTGGTATTGTTCACAGAGATAGCACATTTTGATAAGAATGCTTTTCTGATATTCTTTGGCCCAAATTCATGTTTGAGTCACAATGTCATGACTAATGATGTTGCTAAGTCAACTGTAGTCTCAAAACAGTAATTGATACATACCAGAAATTAATGATTTGTCTTTTTCTCTTAATAAGCTAGAGGGCCTACCATGGCAGCCCAGCCCCCAGGATGAGCAACTGAGACTGGGCGTGGTGGCATGTGCCTGTAATCCCAGCTCTTGGGAGGCTATAAGCAGGCGGATCACTACAAGTCTGATCTAGTAGTGAGACCCTGAACACTGCAGATCCATCCCTAAAATACAGAAAAAAAAAGTTAGAACTGAAGATTATCACTAGGCTAAAGCTGTTCCTTCTCACCAAAAGGTCCTATGGTTTCTTGAATAAAAAGAGAGAAAAATTGCCTAATGTATCAGAAGTTTTAAGCAAGTAGAAAGTAAGGAGAAGGGGTTGAATTAGGGGGGAAAGCATTTCTCTAACGTGATGATAAGTTTAAGTATTAGTGGGCAGGACCTTGGGACACCCAGACATCTGATTGGATGTCTCTGGGAGGGTATTTCAGAGAGGCTAGTATTTGAACAGTGAACTGAGTAAACCAGATGGCCCTCCCACGTTGGTGGACACCACCCTCTATGCTAGGAGCCTCATGAGAAAAGGTGACATTTCTGTCTCTCTGACTTCTTAAACTGGAACAAGGACATGGATCCTCCCTTTCTCTCAATGTTCGAGATCCTCAGGACTTCAGACTCAGACCAGATTCTATGACACTTGGTTCACTGGCTTTTGGGCCTTCATGTTACCCACTAGCTTTCCTGGAGTTCCTGCTGCTAGTGGCATGCCATGGGGTGGCTCAGCCTCCCCATTTGTGTGAGCAATTCTTCATATTAATAAATCTTACTTAATGATATGTATCATGTATATTCATATATATGAATATATAAACATATTTATACATAAATATATAAATAAATATATAAAATATATTATACATATATTAATATATATATATAATTTCTCTGATGAAGCCAAATTAATATAGTTTATCTGAGACTAGAATATCCCCTTTTTCATGCAATGTTTACTCTAACTCTTAAAATTCTATGAACGTGTGCTTGTCTTTTTTCCACTACCTGAACCCTTTTCTATTTGGAGGACATTACCTTATGAGAAAGGTAAGATGTTACACAAGGTGAAAACATTTGAGAGACATTTTTTCCAGCCTCCCTGGTGGCCAGCACATAGACCAAAGAGGTAAGCTTGACTAATCTGATGGGCCTGCCCTAGATTCTGACCCAGAAGCTGATAATGGTAAGAGTTAGGAACTGCCAAGGATTCAGTACTGGCCAAGCACAAGCAGAGACTGCAGGCTCCATGGTTGCACACAGTAACCTGGCTCTGGGTCCTAGGAGCTGGCCGTAGCACCTACTGTCTGTGCCCACAGCAGCGCGGAGGTGGCTCTAGGCCATGTGAGGTTCAATTTGGAGCATTTTCCTCCTAGATTACATGGACCCCAAATCCTGCTCTTGACCTTTTCTGGAGACACTATAATCTACCTAATATTTTTTAGTTAAGTAATGTTCTGCTTGAATCAATCAGCGTCCTGTTGCTTGTAATCACAAACCTCAAATGAAACAAATAACTGAGAGATATACAGTTCTGTGTTATTTTTTAAAATAGTAAAGAAGAGTTCTTATGACAGAGAGATTAAATCAAAAGAAATGGCAAACAACTGAATGTTACTATTAACCAGCTCTGTGGCTTAGGTTTTTATCATGTGTGACTGTTGTCACTCCAACTTTAGAGGTGGAAAAAAACAAGACTCACAGAGGCTTTGCCTGAAGTCAGTAAGCAAAGACTCAGAAAATTCAGCGCTAATTCTTTTGTCTACACTAAGGAAACAAAGCTAGATAATGTCAGCAACTTAGAGGAAAGGATCCAAATTTAAATAGAGTTACAGAGGTAACCAGGACTTGCATCATTATAGCAAAGTCCTCGGTGAAAAGGGGCTCCCAGACTGGCTGAGCCACCGTGCACTAGAGACCTACTGTCCTCCACTTGCCTCGCAAAGGGAAGGTGCTTCCTTTTTTATCACTTTGTTTTTAATTGAGAACTAATAATTATATAATATGTGGTTATGGGGCACAATGTGCTGATGACTGTAATGAAGAACGATGCATTATGTATATCAGAATTATTAAAAGAGCAGATTTCAAATGGTCTCACCACCAAAAGCTGAAGGTAATTAAGAACAGTTAGTGCTCAGAGAGACAGAAGACGTTAAGGAGCTAATCGCCCCTCACAGCCAACCAACTGACAATTAGCTCCTTTGATTACCCAGAGCAATGACACATGCCTGCAGGCACTGTGGATGTCAAAGGGACTGGTTATAAACTTGTAATTGACAGATTAGATAAAAAATATTCATTTGGCACTTCAAAATTGATTTTCCTTTTAACCATTATTGCAAATGCACATTAGTCACTTTAAGGTTAAAAAGAAAAGTCTAGGCACACAACTACATGTATCCAGTGTTTCATAAATGAAGAAATGTGATTTGTGAGAAAGAGCAAAAGAAAAGATGGAGTATTGCACTCCTGTTGGCCCTTTGTCCAGAACTGTCTGGAAGACAACCACGCTGTTGGCCTCATGTTATGCTGAACAGCAGCTGCCAGGCCGTGAGCTCCAGGACTCAGAGGTAGATGTTAACATATGCAGAGGGCCTTCTGTGTCCACAGGTTGTGTGTTGTGGATTCAACCCATCTTGGATGGAAGAGAGAGAGACAGAGAGAGACAGAGAGAGAGAGAGAGAGAGAGAGAGAGAGAGAGAGAGAGAGAGAGAGAGAATATGTGCACATTTTTATCTTTTACATTATTCCCTAAAGAAAACAATATAACAATTTACATAGCATTTGTATTGTATTAGGTATCAATTAAGTGGTATCTAGAGTTGATTTAAAGTATACTGAAGGACATGCATAGGATTTTATATGAGGAACCTGAGAATCTGAAAGTTTTTTAACTTAGACTAATATTTTTTAGCTGATGCATAAAAGCAAAACTTGTACATATTAATAGAGTCATACGATGTTTGATGCTCATATACTTTGTGTTATCTTTAAACTAGGCTAAATAATCTCATCTCTTCCAACACATCACTTATTTATGATGAAAGCCTTCACAATGCTTTTCTTCCAGCTTTTTGAAATGTACAGTTCATCAGGGTCATCTATCATCAACCAACTGTGTAGTAGCACCCCAGAACCTGCTCCCATCTAACTGTATCTTAGCACCCATTGTCCTTGCCCTACTGTCCCCAGTCCCTAGTAACCACCATTGCACTCTCAGCTTCTATGAAATCAGCTTTTGTAGATTGCCACATATCAGAGAAAGCATATGGTACTGCTCTCTCTGTGCCTGACTCCTTCATTTACCCTAGTGATCTACACTCTCATTCTGCCATTGTTGCAAACAATGAAAGAACTGCATTCTTTTTATTGACTGAAGAGTAGCTGTTTTGCTTATCACATTTTCTTATCCATTCTTCAGTTGGTGGACACCTCAGTTTCTTCCACTTCTTAGTTATTGTGAGTATGGCTGCCATCAACATGGGAATGCTGCTATCTCTTGGGACAGACTGATTTTATTTCTTATTGATTTTATTTCTGAATATGTACTTAGGAATAAAACTGTTGATCCATACATAGTTCTACTTTTTTTTTAAATTTCTTGAGGACTCTCTATACTGTAGTCATAGTGTAGGAACTCATTTATATTTCTACCTAGAGGGTTATCTAGAAGTTTTAGGTGTTCAAAGGTTCTTCTTCTCCCCATTCTTACTGGCACATGTTCTCTTTAACCTTTAATAGAGTAGGTATTTTCAGCACCTATAGAGATAATCCTGTAGAGTTTTATCTTTCATTGATATAATATGTGATACTGAAGAATTTCTTGGTATTCAACAAAATTGGTATTACTAGAACAAATAAAACTTCATATTTATTAAAGTTAATTAAGAAATGTGGTGTATTTCTTAATTAACATTGGATTGTGCACACTAATATTAATATATTTTGTACCAATAGTCACAAAGATGTTAATTGATACTTTTCTTTTACAGTCTGCTTTTCTTCTTTCATTTCTAATTCTTCCCCACGTCACTTTTCTTTAATTTTTATTTATTTATTTATTTTTGTCCTGTCAGAGGTGAATATTCTATTTCACTTTTCTTCTAATTTGTTTTTTCTTCCTTTTCATTTATACCTATTAAATTGTCATGTGTATCTATTCTTTCTCAAGCACCTTGTAATGTATTCTTTCTTAGCTACTTTTTTTCATTTCTTTCCTGAGTCCAGTCAAGTCTGTTTTTAATTCTTCCAGTTTTATCCATTTCTTATGTGTTTAAATTTCTTAGCTGTTTAAATTTCTAATTCAAGGTGTTGCTTTCATATTCTCAAATGTTTGAATGATTGTATAAATTTTGTTTGGAGTGTGGACTTAGGACATATTTCTACTTCAGGGGTTGCCCTATGGAGTACGAGGGCTATTGCTCAGTTGACGTATGTAAAACTTCCCTGATTCTTTGCAATGGTTCTTCATATATTTGGTGATATTTCCTTGTATTTGTATGGTACTGTGATAATTTATATGATTTATAGTTTAAGGATGACATCCTCTGATAAAACAAGGTACATACGTTTTAGGTGTCAGCCGTTCACACCTGTCGGTTGTGGGAAGAAGAACCGTGCAGCCTCCAGTGCTGCGCATCTGATCTCACAAGACCCTAAAATGTACACCTTTTGCTCCTTTGCTTTTCATTACCAAATTGCAAAGGGTGCTTTCCCTTTTCTCTTCATCTTTTCTTTCTTCCTTTAACAATATATTCTGAACAATTCCTTTCACATACCTCCTGACCCTTTTTATGACACCTACTCTGAAGTCCTTTCCCTACAGTTCGTGCTGTGCTCTGCCCGACACTGTTACCATAGTTATACAGAAAGAGTGAACTCAGCCTTTTCTGCAGTAGTTTTTGATGAAACCTCAGCCCCTTCACTGCCTTCTCATCTTGACTGCCCTGGAGTTTGTCTCAGTGTGTCTTTAGTCAGCATGGAGCCAGTGTGGGAGAGGGGCAAACAGACACAGGAGACTATGCCCTGGAACGGAGTAACTTCCTCTTTCTAGTTATAGTCACATTAATGTTTTAGCTTTCTTTAGTTTTAGGCTATTGGAAAGATATGATTTAATGCAGATCTGAATATCTTTTCCTGTTAGTTTTATTCATAGGAAGCAGAAAGAGGTACACAATCAAGTAGCAGTTATGTCTTCAACCTCCCGGAAGTCACCAATTAGAGCTATTTCAAAGTTCTTGCCTGTCAACTTCAGATATGTGGATCATCTGTTTGCTTTTATTATTTCTTTTCCCTTGTTTATTGAGCATGTGCTCTGGCCTGTTAGCCTGGCCAGCAACTCTTGTTTGCAGACAGGCTGCTGTGTACAAAGGACACATGGAGTTTCCACGCATTATTATATTCTGCAAGAAAATGTTCTTTTTCTGCCATGGACTGAATTGTGTCCTCCCAAAATCATATGTTAAAACTCTAAGCCCCAGTGTGACTAGATCTGGAGGCAAGACCCCTTCTAAGGAAGTATTCAAGGTTAAATGAGCCCATAAGCATGGGATCCTAATCCCACAGAAGCAGTGTATAGGAGGAGAAACCATCTAGCCCCTTGCTTCCCTGTCCTCCTCCCTCCCTCTTCTTCCTACCCTGGGCACACACACCAAGGAAAGGCCTATGAGAAGGGGCAAGACAACAGCTCCCTGAGAGCCAGGAGGAGATTCCCTTAAGCAGAAAGTAACCTGCCAAAATTTTGACCTTGGGTTTCTCATGACCCAGAACTGTGAGAAATGCCTACTGTTCAAGCCAACCAGTCTGTAGTATTTCGTTGTATAACTACTACACTTCTATGAGGCATATTACAGGCACTCAACTCTTCAATACAATTGGGATTAAATTAGGACAATCTTGTTTTAGTAAGACTTAATCTAGTTTTCATTACAAGCGTGGTGTTCTTTGTCTCTTCAGTACTAAAAGATTGCAGAGGATAACTTTCAGAAGTTTTTGACTAATTTTGGGGCTTCTTGCCCTATGTTATTTCAAGATTTGCTAAGTGTTTTCAGACTTTGAAACCTGGGTGTGTAGTTGGGTTGGCCTTTTCCCCGGTAAGTGTGCATTTTCCAAGCCCTGTGAGGTGGTGAGAAAGTTCAGTGCAATAAGAAGAACCGGTCGTGCTCTTGAAGTTTCTCAAGGTTCCAAAGCTCTGCAGAATATATAAAGTTTTTTATGGTTTTTCTCTTTCCAGAAAAGCCCCTTTCCCTAGGTCAAGCTCAGACACTTGCGAATTTCCAAGAACTGACAAATGCTCTGAGAAGAAAAGAGCTGACAGTCATATTGCCTCAGAATTGTTCTTGTTCTAGAATTTTAATTCACCTTATCTTTCTTCTTTTGACAGCTCTCAGATGGTTTTGAAAACGGCTTTTGTAATATTTTCCATTTACTTAAATAAGATAGTTTACCTGTCGCATCCTCCTCAGAAGTACAAGTCTTTCTCTAATCTTTACAACTCTGGCCTTTCAAAGTAATCTAACAGAGCTAATATGTGTTTGTTACAACAAATGAACAAATGCATGATTTATGCTAATTTTTCTTGATCTGCTGTCTTTAGGGGCCCAATTTGCCACTCCAACATGGAAGTCAAAACGTTATTTTAGTATTACAACAAAAGTATAGTGGCCAAGATTCGGGACTTTTTGATACAAAAGGCATATTTTTAAACCATGAAGTGAGGCTTCCCTCCTCTCCCACTCCCTCTTTGCTGGAGTTCCCAGGCAGCCTGTCCTCACCTAGAGGACTGCTGGGAGGACCTGATGGCTGGTAGGCCCAGCCCCACACCCTCCAAGCCTTGCTGGAGTTTGTCTAAGTCCCAGCCACCCATCCTCATCTGAAAGACTGCCTAGAGGACCTGGTGGGCCCCACCCTGCCCCCCACCATACTGGAGTTTGTCTGGGTCCCAGCCACCCATCCTTACCTGGGAGACTGCCAGAGGACGTGGTGGATCTAACCCTACTCCCTCTCACCCTTTCTGGGGCTCAGCTGAACCCTAGCCACCCAACCTCACCTGGATGACTGTCAAGAGCACCTGGTGAACCCTGCCCCAACCACTTTTCCCTTGCTGGACCTTGGCTGAGCCCCAGCCACTCATCATTGCCCAGGAAGACTGCCTCAGGGACCTGAAACCAGTCACCTGGAAGACTGACACTGGGGCCTGCAGGTGTCTTGCTGAACCTTCCCTGTGCCAACCCACCATTGAGAGAGCCTCTCAGAACTTAGGCCTACCTTCATCATTATCAAATTCTTCTTTGGTTGTTACAGGGTCTGACTATGCAGCTCGGACCCCTAGTAACCCTCCTATTTTCAACCTTCCTAGTGCTTTAATTACAGGCATGTGCCACCACACCCAGACTCTATGGCTGGCTCAGTCCACCCTGGAGTCAGGGCTGGCATGGCATTTGGTGCTGAGGATCAAACCATGGTACCTGTGCTTGCCTAAGCTTGCCTAAGCAGGCACTTTAGTCCACTGAGCTGTCTTGCCAGCCCGCAGGTACTTCTTGAGCTGCAGCTTGCCTCTCCCACACCCAAGGTGGAATCCACATTGAACACCATATAGTAGGAGTTTTGGTGAGCCTACCCTACCCTCCCACTCTCATGAGAGCCTTGCTCACCCACACCTTCCCCACCCACCATCATTGCAGAGTCAGGTAGAACACTGGGAGCTTCAAAAATGACAAAAGTGAAGGGGAAAAAGGCAATCTCAGAGTGCTAGCCCATCCAAAACAAGTTCAGGAGACAAGAGTCATAGAAGAAATTAGAAGTCACACCCTTGAAATTTCCAAGATGATAACAACTGAAGTAAAGAAACAACTCCATCAGGCTATGGTAGAAAACAGATCAGAAATAATCTCTCAGGTAAAAAAGGACATGACAACAATCATGAAAGAATTGTTCAATACATCTAAGGAAGATATAGATTTTTTTAAAAAATAGAAGGGAATAGGAAAATGATAGAAACATTAAATGAACAGCACAGGAAAGAACTAGAATGCATGAAACAGATTCAAACAGATATCCAGGACATTAAGAATTCCACTGAAAGTTGGCAAAAGTTCTTGAACTAAACTGAAGATAGAATTCAGACCTTGAAGATAGCATGGCAGCTAGTAAACACAAAAAGAAAGATCTCTTTAAAATAATAAGAAAATAATAATACCACAGTTGCAAGATGATATAAATAAAAATAATATGACTGATAATGAAACAGCAGGAGTTAATACAAAGACTTAAAAAGATTGTTTGCAGAAGTAGTACCAGAAAATTTCCAAAGCATGGGAGAAGAATCTGACATAGAGTTGAGTGAGGCATATAGAATTCCACCTAGCCATAATCAAAATAAATCTTCATCCAGGCACATAATAATCAAGATCCCAGAAATTGAACAAAAGAAGAGAATATTAAAAGCTGTTAGAATCCTGTGACTCAATGGTGTCCCAAATTTTCCGATCAAGGAGATTATGGGGCCACAGAGAGAAGTGATCAGTGATGTAGAGTGTGCCTAAGAACAGTCACATGGAGAGAAAACATTCTCTCAGGCTCTCACAGAGGGCAAATTGGTCAAGCAATGACCATGACTCATCCACATGGCTGACACTGACAAGGGATCTACAAACTGCAGTACAGGGTTTCAGTGTAAGTCTTGAGGGGATTTGAATAACCTTGTCAGATACACGTTACATTTCTTGTTATATAGGTCTTGCTTTTTCTTGGTCTTAACCATCCAGCAGAAAAGTATAAAAATGAGCTACAAAAAGTAAAGCCATATTTGTATGCTGAGCTATAAAAGGCTCAAGTGAACAATTTCTAACATTGCCAGTCCTGTGGATAACCCTCTACTATTATGGACTACTGGAGTATATTGGATTATTTTGCTGAATTCATGCACCTACAATATTTAAATGGCAATGGAATATCCATCTCT
>NW_004524585.1:15006030-15047658 GCF_000260255.1 Octodon degus
TCTTAATTCAATGAGAAGAAAGATTTGTACTAATGGCGTTTGGACAGGATATCATGCCTGCATCTTGTAATATGAATACTACGAACACAACAATATGCAATGTATTAGTTATTGTAACTGTCCTACTAACCTGTTTTGAAATTGTCTTATTGCTATTTGTTTCTCAATAAAATTAATAAAAAAATAAATAAAAGCTGTTAGAAAACACAGATTACCTATAATGAAATGCCCATCAGAATCACAGCAGATTTCTCATTACAAACCAACAAATTGAAAAGAGCTTGGAGTGAGATATTTCAGATCCTGAAAGAAAACAACTTTCAACCTAGATTGATGTATACCACAAAACTATTACATTTAATGGAGAGATTAGATACTTCCATGACAAAAAACACTGAGGAAATTCATGACAACCAAACCAACCCTACAAAGAGTACTGACAGATATTTTAGAAAGAGACAAAGATGACCACAACTTCAAGAACAACAGAAGAGATCTACCAAGCAGAGCAAGCAATTAAAGAGAGGGAATGTATTAATTACTTTTCTCTCATTGCTGGAATTCTGTCTTAGTTACTTTTCTCTCGTTCCTGGGACAAATACCTGTTACTCAAAATGAGGGAAGGAAAAGTTTATTTAGCTCACAATTACTGGAGGTTTTAAGACACTGGAGGAGAGGCTGGGGCACTGCTGTGTCCAGGATGACTCTCTACACATCTCTCAGAAAGCACAGGCTAGCCAATTTAATAGTTCACACCTCTCTGGCTCTGCCCCTTAAGCCCCACCCTGGTTCTCTGGCCCCACCCCTCAAACCACTTGTTGCTCCTCCAGTTGCATAACTTACATGAGACTTTGGGGGGACAACTAGACACAAATCATAACGGGAAAAGTACAGATCTACAGCAGAAAAACAAAATGACAAAGATAAGCCAATGTGTATCAATTATAACCATCAACATAAATGGTCTAAATGTGCCAATCAAAAGCAGACTGGAAGAGAGGATAAAGAAAGAAAATCCAACAATATGCTGCATATAAGAAACACATTTAACTGAAAAAGTAATTAATATGCTCAACATCAAAGAATGAAAAACAATATTCCATGTGACAGTAACCCAGAAAAAAGCAGGGGATAGCTATTCTGGTTGCTGACAATGTCAACTTTAAACCAAACGTGATTAAAAGATAAAGAAGGTCACTACCTACTTGTTAGGGGAAAAATGCAAAAGGAAGAGATAACAATTATAAATATATAGGCACCCAATATAGAATACCTAACTATATATGACAATTTTTAACAGTCATGAAAAATCAAATGAGCAATTATATAATTGTACTGAGACACTTTAACACTCCATTGACACAAGGGACAGATCCACTACCCAAAAAATCAGTAAAGAAATAACAGAACTAAACCAAACTTGTGAAGAAATGGACTTAGTAGACCTTTACAGAGTGTTCTACCCAACAGCAAGAAATTACACACTCTTCTCAGCTGCACACGGGACATTCTCCAAAATAGATCATTTGCTACCATATAGAGCATGCTTAAGTAAATGCAAAGTAATCGCAATTAAAGCATGAAGCAATCAGACCCAGATGGCCTAAAGCCCTGAACTCAGCCTTTATTTTCATCCACTTTTTGCCTTTCAACTTCTGCTTTAACTCTCCAAGATGCAAAGTAGTGGGTAAGGTAGCAGTTCACTGCCTCAAAAGAGCAGGGACTTCGCCTCACATACTATGGTATCCCTAGTATCAAGCACAGTTCCTCACCCATCCTAGTGTACAAATGATTTGAAGTGGTAAATAAGTGTCACTAAGTCCTTTCACAGATTGGCTAGATTAACCTCAATGAACACATAACACGAATGTAAAGGAAGCCCTTAGTAGTAGTTATTGGCAAGAACTGATGCAAATATGACTGTCAGACACTTGTGAAGAAGCACTTCAGCCATTTGATCTAACAGAGACGGAAGTTCTACTTTAGAATCAAATAATTATCATTTGTGAGATTAAATTATCCTAACATCCTTCAAATAAAGTAGAACCCCATGCATTCAAGTAAGGACTTTTCAGAAAACAAAATGTAAGGAAAACTTCAAAATATACGTAGCATTAGAAACAGTTTCAGCTCCCAGTGCTAACTCTAGTTGCTGACTACTTGGCCCCCACCATGGGAACATCATTGACAGTTTTATTTACATAGGCCACTGCCACTAAGAACACACAAGCTGAACCAAGGGCAGAAGTTATTCCAAGAAAACTGTAATTAACCTTTTTTAATATTTAATTTTAGCTCCATTTATTATTTCTCAGTACAGGGCAGGTTGTCAATAGCTCTGAGGCAGCATTTTT
This sequence comes from Octodon degus, assembly GCF_000260255.1. Lineage (NCBI taxonomy): Eukaryota > Metazoa > Chordata > Mammalia > Rodentia > Octodontidae > Octodon > Octodon degus. The sequence goes on from NW_004524585.1 coordinate 15,008,385, forward strand.
AATTTTTTATTAATTTTTTAAAAACAGTACAAATTAGAATTAAAACAAAAAAATTACAAGTGATGTAGATTTTCACTTAACAAATTAATATAAGAAGACAAAAAGGAGAAACAATTGAAGGAAAGAGATGAAACAAATCAAAGTATGAACTCTTTCTTTCCATAAATCAGCAGAAATGCACAGTACAGTTGTCCAAACCATCCTACTTACATACATAGATAAATCTCTCGCCCCCACTCTTCCTGAAGTCAGTAACTCTTTCCTTTGAAACTGTAATTAACCTTATATATTATTTATCACTTGATTTTTTTTCTTCCCTGGAGAATAATATTTGACAAGATCATTATGTAAAAGTAGCATAATTTTCTTAAAAATTACAAAGCTATATGAAATGATTGATTCTTACTAAAAAATCTAGATAGAAAAAAATCAATTTTAGGTGAAAAATATAATGTGCGAAAAAACTGATTTAATTCATAGTTGTTGATAATATTCAACAGCAGGATAATTGGCCATAGGGGATGATTCAAGTTAAATAATTTTAAAATGTCCATCTCCTTACAATTTAATTTCCTAATTCAATTATAAGTGAAGAAAACGTAACAGTTCCATAGAGTATGAAGAAAATATATGCACTTCATAATGAAATAGTTCTGAATTCAAAATTTGCCCTTCTGTTACCAGCAATTGAACCAACTTCTCTGAACCTCATTGTCTTCATTTGTAATATGGTAATTACTGAGCTAGCTCAGAGGAGTCAGTTGTCACCCAGGTGGGTAACTAGGGTCAGCTAGTAGAAACAAGCAGCAGTTGTTCTAGTAAAAGAGGAGCTGTATAGAGTAGCTGGGACATAGGGAGAGGCAAAGATACACAAGAAGAGAAAGCAGGCACAGCTACCATGTGATTTTTTATTCTTTTAACTACAACAGTGAGAAGTACAATAAGACTCTGGCCAGGTAGAAACAAAGGCCTGGCTCAAATAATATACAATTAAACCAGGGATGGTGGTGCACTCCTTTAATCCCAGTCCTTGGGAGGCTGAGGCAGGAGGATAGTCTCAAATGCAAGGCCAACCTAGGCCACATGGTGAGTTCAAGGTCAGCCTGGACTACATAGTGAGACCCTGTCTTAAAACAAAATAAAATGTACAGTTTGACTCTACTCCAATGCCCTAATAAGAGGATCACTGACATAATGACATTGCATGCAAAATGATTCCTTGTCATTGAATTACTTTTGCCTTAAGAATTATCTAGTGAAAGTCTAAAAAGGAATTAAATCATGGGCAAAAATTGTGTCAAAAGGGCACCTATGATTTCTGTGGGAAAAGATTATCTTTGTATGGGAGCACTGGGCAAGCATCTGGTACTGAGGACCTGCTGATGTGGAGACTGACTTAGTAGGGAGTCAGAATAAGCAACATTGTGTAGGCTCATGTCTCCATTTGATGCTTGGTCTACCCAGACCGCTCCTTTGAAAGAAAATCCAGAAATTCTGAGCCCTAGACTGGGATATAGCAACTACTCCTTGTCCTAGAACCTGCTTGAAGATGTTTGGAACATCCTAGGTTTCATAGACACTACCACCACCACCATCTCCAGCCCTGAACATGGCCTGGGCAGCCTGGGCCAGGGTTTGGGGCACAGCGGATGTTGATCTCATGGGGCGTGGTGAGAACTCAGTGAGAAAATTTACCATAAATGTGCAGAGCACAGAAGTGCAGTGTTAAAAACACTATGTGTGCTTATAGGCTTGAAAAACTAACCAAACATATTTGCCTAAAAAACTAGTTTAAACAGCTTAACCTGAAAATTCAATCTTTAATTTAGAAGATAGACATTTTCAAACAAAAGCATTAAAAATATCACTGAGACTTTAAGGTAAAGAAAATATGAAGGTCTTTAATAATTGATATTCTAGGCCTTCTGTGGGATTAAGTACTGTACCATGGGACTGTGTCTTACTAAGCGGTGTATTACAAGTCTACAGTTCCTCAAAAATCTGCTGTTACTGCTGAATGAGGGGTAGATTAAGAGAAAAAAGCCAGTTGAGAAACTACATCTATCTTAGTGATTTCAGATATAGGTCTCTGGAGGCTGTTACTTTTGATAACCGTTCCTCCCTTTTCAGTTCTAAATAATGAGCAAACCACATAAAACTAGATACACATGAAATTTGACTAAAACTTTAGATTTTTTAAGAGAAACTAGTAAGATTAAAGGGATTATGAGGAACAGAGGAGAGTTTGTGATAAAAATCACTATACCATATTTATTAGACGATTTTAAATGCCTGTGATCTTTAAAATAGAAGACTGCATTTTATTCTAGCAACTGAAAATGCCATTAACTTCACAAGCACTGAAAATCTCTGTTACCAGGATTTCATAGTAGACCTTACCTTCATGACATGGTAAATTTTTAAATTGCTTTAAACTATGTTTCCCCAAAACAGATTTCAGTTGCTCTCTAAACATCAAGAAAAGAGGCACAGCTGAACTTCGCGTATTGCACAGGTAAGGATTTATGGGTCTAAATGGCCATTGCCCCAAATAATCTATTATCGTGCAGGCACAGAGGTACAACACTGTCCTAACAATCTATAATTTTTTGGACAGAGACACAAAATCGCTAAGAAGAACAGCTGATTGCTGCTTTCCTAAAAATTGAATTTTTGGTAGCAAGTGATCAAAATACTATTGAACTGGCTTAAAGGAGAGCAAAAAGGGAAAGTGAACAAGAATAGACCTTTATTTGCTTAATGAAATGAGTAGTATAGATGTACTACTCCAGGTATGGTTAGGTCAAGGGCTTCTCATCACAGTAGGAATTAGAGCTCAATTGTCTTCTGGCTTTTAACTCAGACTTCCCTACACTGTCTTACCTCTCATACTACTTCTCATATTATTGTTAATATATATTTTTATTTTTAATTCAAATGTAGTAATTGTACCCATTTATATGAGATACAATATGATATTTTAATGCAAGTTTACAATGTGCAAAGATCAGATCAGGATAACTGGCATAGTTATGACCTCTGCCGTGTATCATTTCTGTGTTAGAAAGAGTAAAAATCTTTTCTAGGGGCTATTTTGAAATAGTCAATCAATGATTATTGTTAAACTCTATGTGGCAGCCTTTGTTACCTCTAAGATGACAGAGAGAGAGAGAGAGAGAGAGAGAGAGAGAGAGAGAGAGAGAGAGAGAGAGAGAGATTTTCCTTGTAATTTCATCAACCAAATCCCCCATACTGATACTTATTGGTCTGGCTGGAATAATATGTCGAAATAATATCAAGTATGTACAGAATTTTTAACCAGTTCTAGGTTATAGCATATGTCATGACTGAGATCAAAAGATACAGGAGAGGAAGTGATGTCCTTCCCAACCTTGATGTTACCTGTTTACAATTGTATTAGCTGGCACGTTCTCTTCTAGTCCAGGCCTGGCCCCTCTATCATCCATGTTTAAATTCTACCTCTGGCTAAAACATTTCTAAGTAGTCTGTCAGCTTGTATTGTTATGCCAGGGATATATACCTAGGTTTATCTCCCTTCCAACCTTATCTCTACTTGGTTTGCCGTATATTAAAATTTGGCTCTGCAGGGAATGCCACAATAATTTGGATTGTTGCAGGGAAGGAAAATATGTGGTGGGGATAACATCAGTAGGAAGATGTGTGTTAGTTTGCTTTGAGGTATGAGTTTGATTCCTCCATGCATGGGGCTTAATTGGATTCTAAAGTTTGCTTTTGTTAAAAATCACAGCTCTAAAAAAAATCTTTGGGGCATGGTATATGCTTGCCTTTCTGTTACTGACAGATAAAGAAAATAAGATGTTGTTAGTACACTTAGTGAATTTGTCTGTGGACGAGCACATGTCATGTATCATGACAGATGTCACAGGTCAGTAAGAATCCCATCAGCAATGCTGCTTCTAGAAGCTTCTCAAGGAGGAACATCAACGTTACATAACATGGCAGTGAAAAGGCTGTGGATTTGGAATTATAAAAGTGGATTTGTCCTTGCTTTGGCCTTTCACTCTATTCAAAAAGTATTGGACATTAATTTAACTAATGTATGTACCTCTGTAAAAAAGAATAAAAAACAAAACAAAAACAAAACACCTGCCCTACTTAACTTATGGGGCCAGTGTGAGATTCTAATACAATGAAGCTTATTTATACCCATGTCTCTCTTGTGGATGAAATGCCTCAGAGGCCATATCTTACTCCTTTGTGTGAGTTATGACCCCTGATATATGCCTGCTAGTTAAGGTATGCTTAATGAACATTTTCATATGAACAAATGGTCAAAGAGACAATGGATGGATCAATGAATGAATGATAGGCATGGTATACAGAAATGACAAATATCATTTAGCACTGCCTCAGAGGAGTTCTGAGATTGAACAATACTTTAACAGCAGTTTGGAACTTACGGTTCTTATATTTATTCTGCATCTTTTTGTCCCTAGGCTTTCTTCAGTAGAAAATAAGCAAAGCTTCAAGATTTAGAAAGAATAGTGACTTCCTTAGTAAGGAAACAGCCAAGAAAATTACTGCTCTCCCAGCTCAGAGAGAAACATTAATTAGAGAAGGCATGGGCAAGGAGCAAAATGGAGAGCTCGTAGAGTGAATTGTATTATAATTAACACTTAGTAATTCCTCTAAATTTTAGAGCATAACTGTCTTGTTGCAGAACCCTTTGAATTATTTAAGATATTTCTGAAGGAAGCCTTTGAAAACCCTGGAGATGGCTTTTTATCTTTTTATAAAGGCTCTTTCCACTTCCATCTAGATTCTCTGTGAAAGTTCACATGATGTACAGCCTGGGGAAAAGGGAAGGAAGTGAGGTAAACCTGAGCTGATCTTGCTTGTGTGCATGGACAACTGGGCAGTCTGCATTGTGGAAGAATATTTTGTATGTGTGTGTGGCTTCCGGAATTTTCTGTACTGGACTGTTAATTTTATCATTGCTTAATCTTTTGTTTAGTTTTTCTCAGTGAGGGAAATGGTGCTTTGATTACCATTTTAAATTCATGCCAAATATAGACTGCAATATCTATTCAAAATTCTAAGTATGTGTTTAAATGGGAAGTACATACCATAGGGGCAGGGAAGATGGCAAAAGGATTTGGGGATAGGTACGATAAAGTATTATATTCTTATTCTTGGCTCGTCTGATGAAACACATAGCCGTCCTCCATAGAGTGCAACTATTACAGAAGCATTCTCAATGTTTGCTCAAGTCCAAGTACATGGGTGGAACAAATTCCCAAGAACTTCTACCGTTTGGGTCAGATGAGGCATATAGACAGAAAAAAATCATCTATGATCACATTTGAATTTTTGTCAAAATCACTCGTAGGAAACGGATGTTTCTCAGCTCTGCGCCATACTTTAGAGCATGAAGCCGGTGGGAGAAGAGAGAATGAATCTTGCTTCTCCTCTGGGAAATACTGTATTTCACCTTCCCAGCCCAGAATACAGAGAAAGAACCAAACTCTCTAGGACAGTTCTTAGGCTGGTAGCAAAGCCAGTGGTCTACTACAGAGGAGAAGAGAATGAAGCTCTTAATCACCCTTCCCCTTTCATGAGCACAATTGGCCCTATGGATTTTAAACACATGAAAATACACTTTAGTCAAAAAGAAAAAGAGACAACAATATAGAGAAATATTATTTTTATGTACCAGGATGACCCATTCATTCATAGTTCTTTCGATAGAGGACAGTGAATATAGGTAAGTGCTTTTGTTAGTGGAACTTGAAATTGACAAATTCTTTGGAAGTCTATTTGGAAACATATACTGGAACATAAAACAAAGACACCAAAATCTCTAATGTACACACAGCTCTAGGACTTTTCTTAGAGCCAGTCATTCTAATTGCAAAACCATATCTAGAATCTATTACAGCTCTAAAAACTGTAAGAATGAAATTGATAATAGTTTAAATATGGCATTAGTAAAATGCTTAAACTAGGAGTTTGTCATGTAGAATATCATGCAGTCACTGACTAGATCAGTATCTTAGCCAGCTTGGATTTCTGTAACAATATAACCTATAACAGGCCTCTTAAGAAGACACTTATTCCTCAAAGTCTGGAAGCTGGAGAGCCTAATGCTGGTACCAGCACGGTTGCATGCCAGTGAGCGCCTCCTTCTGGGTGTGCTGATGGCTCCTTCTGGCTATATCTCACTATAACTTCAGAGGAAATGCTAGCATCTCCTCTTTTTAAAAAGACTAATTCCATCATGGGTGGTCTGCCATCACAAACTCATTTAAAGCCAATTACTCTCAAAGGCTATATAGCATATAATATCATTTTAAGAGTAAGGGCTTCAATATGTAAATATAAGGGAGGAGGAAAGGATCCAAACCATCAGCCCATAGACTAGGGAGGTTCTAACATGGGCTTATTTCCAAGGTATTTTGTTAAATGAAATAAACTAGACACAGCACAGTACAGTGCCCAAGTATTCTGTCACTGTCCTCCCATGTAATGTCCTCCAACCAGTCTGACTTCTCTCTGTCGCAGATATGTTCAGCTCATTTCAGCCTCAGGTCCTTTGTACTTGCTACTGCTTCTTCCTGGAATGATGTTCTAACTTTTACTGCCTGTCTCCACTTATCTTGCAGTTTTCTATGAAGATTCTGCCTTGTTAGAGGGGCCTTGGAGCCAATAACTGCGTTATCTTCCTCAGAGAATCAGTCTAATTTGCAGAACTGTGCCATCACTAATATGTGTGAGAAAGAGAGCCCATCATGGCTAGAGCGCTCCCACCCATCACTTTTTTTGAGCAACCTGTTGGATTTTCTTCACAGCATTTAGCACTACTTGGATATGTGCCGTTTTAAAACTTGTTTATGTGTTTATTACTAACTCTTCCCCCTGGCACATATTCTACTTTCCTAGTATTTAAGGTCACTAAGGACAGGAATTTTACAATGTTGATTCCCGTGTTTTCAGCATTTTGAGCTATGTCAAATAGAGAACACATTCTCCATAAATATTGACTGAATATGTGAATAAAGAAATATATAACCTGTACCTTGGTACACAAAATATTTTTCTACAAAGTTCCTAAGACAAGTATTAGGTTGGTTCTTCCATAGTGGGAGCAGGAGGGAAACTCATGTTCTGGCTGCAGCCTGAGAGAGAAAATAGGTTGACAGACCATGACAGACCTGCTCCCTATGCAAGGAGGTGTGCCTTCCCTTGTGGGGCCATCACAGTATTGCCCCTCAGTAGCTTTTCTTTTACATGCATGTAAGAACAGCATACCTACCTTGAAAACAGAGTTGCTCTCTCACATTAAAGATCAGGAAATATTCAATAACCATGTCTTAACTCATAGCTCACCTTCTCTACACTGTGCGTTGTGTGTGCTAGTAGTATTTAAATTTCCTCCCCCAGGCTCCCCTGCCGGGCAGGCTCCTGTGAAGTTCTACCAATGGGAATGCGACTACCGTGTTTCCTATTTTCTGGTTCCTGACAGGAATTTCAAGGAGCAGCTCCCAGTTGGCTGCAACTTCCATTCCCAACACATCTCCTCCATCTGAGTATAGGGAGGCCACAAGCCACACCATATCCCCTCACCCTCTTCTATGTCTGCCCCTTTCCTCATATTCTGGGGCTTAACAGTGATAGTTTCTTCCTATTGTCTTTGATCTTGGTATTATTTCAGCATCCTCCTTTTATGCTTTCTGCCTCTGACATCTGTGTTGCAGAATCGAAGAATAAAAAGTTACAGCTACAGGGGAGGAGAGAAGTTCAAGGGTATTGTTCCTTAAGTCCTTTTCCATCAGTCCAATTCCTTTAGTAACTGAGCTCCTTACACCTCCTGAATCTGGGGCAAATCCTCTGGGCCATGCACATTCTAGGACATTCAAACACCAGCTTCAAGAGTTTTGTCCTGGTGGCCCAAACATTAGTTTTGCCACCTCGCCCCCTTACCCTGCACGCATAGTTCTGGTTACATGGTCCTTCTTTTGTGCTTGTAGGTGGTAGTTGCTTCCTGCTACTATTGATCTTGGGCTTATCTCAGCTTCCTCATTTTGTTCTCTCAGCTTTCCAGTGTCTGTATAACAAGTTCTTTGTATGTCTAACTAGTATGAATTCTCTTTTTCTTCCTGGAATAATAGCAGTGTTAATTTTGGGCCTTTCTTTCTTGGTCTATATTCTTTTTTTGAGTGATCATTATTTAAACCCATTTTTATGCATAATTCTTTTCCTTTTTAATAATTTTATTGAGAAACAAATAGCCATGAGACAGTTTCAAAACTGATTAGTAGGACATTTTCAATAATTAATACATTGCATATTGTTGTCTTAGGGGTTATTAATTGTATAAGATGTAGACATAATATCCTGTGCATAAACACTGTTAGAACAAATATCTCTATTCATTGAATTAAGAGAATGTAGCTGCATATCTATCCTATTTTGAATATACAAATACAAAATGGTCCTTCATTTGTATCCCTTTTTTTCTGTTTAGTTTTGTCAGAGATGGGTATTCCATTGTCATTTAAATCTTGTAGGTGCATGTGTTCAGCAAATATTCCAATATAGTCCAGTAATCCATAATAGTATGTGTTTTCCATAGGTCTGGCAATGTCAGAAGTTGTTGACTTGAGCCTTTCACCAGCTCAGCACATTAATATGGCTTTACTTTTTATACTTCATTTTCATACTTTTCTGCTGGATGGTTAAGACCAAGATAAAGCAAGACTTTTTTAACAAGAAATGTAACTTTTGTATCTGATAAGGTCAGTCAAATCCCCTCAGGATTTACACTGAAACCCCGTATTGCAGTTTGTAGATCTTTTATCAGTGTCAGCCATGTGGATGAGTCATGGCCATTGCTTGACCAATTTGCTCTCTGTGAGAGCCTGAGAGAATGTTTTCTCTCCATTTACATACAATTCTTATTCAAATAAAATACTCATATTTTCTCTATATCTTAAAGGCTAACAGATACCTCAGATTTATTGTCAAAAAACAAATTCCTGATACACAAGCTATTTCTCTAGCAGAATTTTCATTTCAGTAAATCCTTGAAGTCAAACTAGGGATGTAACTCAGTGGTAGAGCACTTGCCTGATATACACCCTGATGACCAAAACAAATGCTAGAAGTAATCCTTATTTACTGTCATTCCCTGATTATTAGTATTCGGTGCATCAGCATCCCATGTTAGCTAGATCTCAGAAAAGGCACCCCTGTCTATTTCTCTCCATTTCTTCTGCCGTCATCTTAGTCCAGATGCTCTTTGTCTATCTTGCTAACTATTATAGGTCTCTTATGAACAGTCTCTCTACCTTTCAACTCTTGCTTCCTTAGAGTTGTTTTTCTACCTCATACCCATAACGTTTTAAAAGTATAAATCAAAATGAAAATTAAATCAGAATGTCTTGTGAGGACTATCGAATCTGCTCCATACCATCACTTCATGCTTCATATCCTCCCTACCTACTAGCATTAACTGTAGGCACAGAGACCTCCTATCTTGATTATTTGCCTTTTTTTCAGTTTGTTGTCCAGCAGGGAAATTGCTATTCATTGTTATCGCCCATCATCTCTCTACCTAGAACACTCTCTATGCTGTGAAAGATGCTCAGGAAATATTTGTTGACTCTATTAATAAATGGATGCTTTTAATATCCTCCATGAGTCTGAAGTTTCTCAGCATTCAATTTTGAAAGTATATAGAAGTTTTCATCACTTTGATGGAAATCTACAGAATTAGATTTGTCTCCTATTTTTTTTCCTAGAGAATTTTCTTAAGGAATAACAGTTAATGGGATCAAAACTTGCTGGCACAGCTGATTTCCTTTAGGAAACTAATACATAAATCAAGAGGTTAAGATGGGGATACACTAAAATCTGCAAGATATTTTTTTTTTTACAACATTGAGATTCATGGCCTTTAAAAATATGTAGAACAAGATGAGACAAATGTTTTCAGGAGATCTTCAGGTGCTTTTTTCTAAAAATAACACACTTAACCACAAATCAATGTTTAAAGCCAGATGGTTAATGAAGGCCAGCCAGGAATCTCCTATAATTCACTGTAATGAATATGGTAATGAGCCTCCATTATAAACCAAACTGCACTGTGACACACTGTATCTATTTCAAATAACAGTGATTTGATTATTTCATATGTTTCAAAGCTCCAAAGTTAATTTACAGGAAAAATATTACAAAGCCTGATGGATGAGTTATCATTCTCAATGAATCAGCCAGAAGGTGGTCTAAATTTTATTAACAAGACCTTTTTAAACATCAAATGTCACCAGAAATAACATAATACTCAAACCTAGATAGAGATTAAAATTTTTCAAAAACATGAGAAGTTCTATTACAGTACTATGGTTGAAAAAGAATGTTTTTCCTTCAATTTTTTGATGCCTTTTCTTTTCATATAGGACTCTAGGAAAGGTTATGTTCTGTTGGACTGAATGCTTTAGGGATTCTTCCACTATAGAAAAATGCCAGGGATTGAATTTTGCTTTTAGTATCAAGAGTAAATATTTATTTTTAAACTGAAAGTTCACATAATCTCAGAGCGATACTCTGAAAAGATATTCGAAGATAGCCACTATGATATGGCAGGAGCACACCACAGTGAAGGCCACTGAGTGTGGCTACTGCTCTTGAGAGACATGTCACACTGTCCTGCCTTCTTACAAGGGGACAGAAGGCTCAGAGATGCATAGCGTGACAAAGCAAGGTTTTCAGTTCCCTTCACTGACATAGAAGTAGGCAGAGTTCATGAACAAAAGCCTAAATGCACAGGAAATACTTTAAAGAATCAACAACTAGCATCTCATCTTATTGAAAACTTTTGGGGTAGTGGGGGAAATTTCTGCACATTAAAAAAACCCAACAGAGTAAAAAGAAAACCCACAAATTGGGGGAAAAATTAGCTCACTGTACCTTGGACAAAGGGCTTCTATTTAGCACATATAAAGAATTCTTTTTTTTTTTAAATCAGACCCCTAAATGTCAAAGACCTAATAAAAAAATGAGCATCTGAGATGAACGCACATTTCTCTGGTGAAGAAATAAATTGCAAATAAGTACATGAAAACATGTTCAACATCATTGGCCATTCAAGAAATGCAAATTAAAACACACTAAAATTCCATCTCACCCCAGAAAAAATAGTTATCATCAAGAAATCAACTGATCACAAATGCTGGCGAGGCTGAGGGGAAAAAGGAACCCTCCTTTTTGACTGGTGGGAGTACAAACTGGCATAACCACTGTGGGAATCAATGGGGAGATTCCTCAAAAACCTAGAATTGGAGATCCCCTTCCATCCAGCTATTCTCCTCCTGGGTATTTTCCCAGAAGAATTGGAAACATCAAACCAGAGCAATATAGATGCATCCGTGTTTATAGCAGCACAATATGTCATAGCTAAATCTTGGAAACAATCCAAATGGCTATCAACTGAGAAATGGAAAAATTGATGTGGCATTTTTATACAATAGAGTATTACTCAGATATAAAGAAAGATAAACTTGAGGCTTCTGTAAGTAAATGCATGCAACTAGAGGCCATACTCATAAGTGAACCATATCAGACTCACATGTATAAGCATCATATTGTGTCCTAGTGCAAGAACCTGAAAGAGTAAATAAAATCTGAAAGGTACAATAGATATTGTGAAATGGAAAGAAACTGCCAGGGAAAGGAGAAAAGAAAGGACAGGAAAAAATTATATACACACACAATAACTAAGATAATGGTACTACTAACTTCTATTGGCTTATTGTAAGGAATAGTTGATGTTAAATTTCTTACAAATTTTACATGACTTGATCTGGTAATCTAAATGACTACTTTGAAGATAATCATACGCACTATAACAACTGTTGTTGATTTCCTATCTTCTTGTATTGAAATTCTGTGTCATTTTTAATGTTTTGCTTATTTTTTTATTCTCTCTAAAATAGATTTCATTATTATGGTCTAAAGCATACCAGACTGCTCACATGTTGTGTGTTTGGAATATAAACCATTACAGCTGAAACACATGTTTGATGCTTTAAATTTTTATACTATTTTTATTAAACTGTTATTTTCTCTTGGGAATTCTAAAAGCATATTTTCCCAAAAATGTGCTGGAACTATAGACAGGCAATCTTGGACAAATTCTGATCTATAAAATTTCTGAATTAACCTCAGCTATAGTCACTGAAGACTGGAGATCTATTTTCTAAAGTATATCTCTGGTCTAAGTGCAAAAAGACAAAATAGAAGGTGTGGAAACTATGTTGAAAACTGGAAGATTAAATGAACTTAGTCATTTTCTCCATTCAGTTCTATAGATAGTGGTAGCCAGGCCTTTATCATCCAGGGAAGAGATTGAAGGTCTGTGGAGGTTGGTATCAACAAAGAGGAAAATTCTGAAGACGCTAACATCAGGAGGCTCTCGAGGGACTATCCCAACCTGATCACTCCACAAAAATTAATAATCAATAATATCTGCTCATACACTCCAAGTGGTCAATGAGCTATGAAAATACTACAAGCCAGGCATGGTAGTGCATGCCTGTAGTCTCAGCACTTGGGAGCATGAGGCAAGAGTGCCTCGAGTTCAAGGCCAGCCTGGGCTCCATGGTGACACCCTACCTCAAAAAGAAGGAAAGCCAAGACTACAAAATGTGAACAGATAATATATTTCAAATGTGAGAAAATGATACTCTCTCTCTCTCTCTCTCTCTCTCTCTATATATATATATATATATATATATTTATCTATAATATAAAATGTGAGGAGACAACTCATAATTATTAGATAAGATTATTAAACATCGGAAGCCAGCATGTAATTTGAGAGTTAGAAACCCAAATAATAGATTTAAAGCACCTTGGAGGAAACACGGACTATGCAAAAAAATAAAAACCTAAGAATAAAAACAGTACAACACCAATCTCTATAGAAAATAAAACAAGAACAGGATGTTATACCGAAGAAAAAACAAGAGCTTTTACAAATTAAAAATATTGTCCATAAAAAGAAAAAAACTCAGTAGAAAAGTCCTCAGAAAGACTCTTGAGAGAAGATTTAGAAAATGATTGAAGAGTGAGAGGTTGAACTGTGATTAAACAGGAAAACTGAAGAGGGTGAAAATAATTTTAACTCCCACAAAATGGACAGGAAAGTAAGAGTGTTCCTGCTTTACTAATTTCTCTACTCTAACTATAATTAACATAGACACAGTAGCATACTGATATGTAATATTACCATAACAAAAATACAGTATAGCTGTACAGGAGGAAAGAATTAGAAGCCTGCATAGGTGGAGACGGAGAGGAAAGAGGTAGAAACTATGCTACGAGTGGCCTCATCTCCCACGTTCCAAAGTCATTAATAATGCCAGAAACCAGAAAAATCAAGCAGTACCAAGAAGATAGCTTCTTGGAGTTATGAATCTAAATGACATTGAGATCAGAGAGATAAAAGCAACTACTTATAGAAAGGACAACATGTTGGAGAGGGCTGGAGCAATGCTGTGTTTCATGACAAAGCTTGTGAAGTCTTTAGACTCCTATGGTTAACCTTAGACATAAAGACTAAAAGCAAAGGGAGGACGAGGCCAGGAGAAGGTGGAGACAGGCCTCAAGGAACAGCGCATCCAAGGAGAAGACCTGCTTGGTGACGGCCAGAAGAGTCTGTGTGTCTCCAGGACGTGATGCGTGGAAGAGACGCTCCATGCCCACTTGCAGAGTAAAGGTGTGTGAAGGAGTCTATGTCAGCAATGGGATTTTCAGGTCCTTGGTGTCCAGACAGGTCTCATCTGCTAGTTCCTAATTCTGTTAGCTCTGCCTCAGAGTAGGTGGATCCCCTGGTTGAGTCACCTAACTGGCACACCAGTCAATGTGGCAGCTTCTCATTCCCCTTGTATTCTTCATAGACAGTAGCAGAGAGGTTTAGAGATATTGAGTACCTACCTGTTGCTTTTTTTTTTCTTTTCTTTCATCATGAAATGCTTTAATTTTGGTGTCTGTAAAGGACATGATGTCATGACAGAGACAGCAGTGCACACACTGAGGCAGGGTCATTAGAGCAGACTTTGGGTGAATAGAGTCACACCACTTCCACACCTTACCAGCTAACAGTTCTAGGCCACCTCCTCCTCGGCCTACTTCTCAAACTCACTCTCCTTTTCCTCAGCCATGGTGTCCTGGTACTGCTGGTACTCAGACACCAGGTCCGTGTAGTTCTCGGCCTTGGTGGTCTCCATCTCATCCATACCCTCGCCCATGCCCCAGAGAAGGAAGGGCCTGTGCAGGATCATGGCCATGAACTGCTCCAAGAGGCACCTGAACAGCTCCTGCATGCTTGTGCTGTTGCCAATGAAAGCTGCAGACATTTTTAGCCCCCAGGGGTTGGGATGTCACAAACAGCTGTCTTCACATTGTTGAAAATCCACTCAACAATACAGCTGCTATTCTTGTTTCAGATGTCAAGCATCTGTTCATTCATCTCTCATGGACATGCAGCCCCTGAAGCTGGTTCGCCCCTGTCAGATAGCGGCCACTGCAGGGATCACAGGCAGCCATCATGCTCTTGGCATCAAACATTTGCTGGATGAGCTGAGGCAGTACTGCTGGTTGCCACAGCTGCTCAGGGCGGCAAAGCCAAGCATGAAGTGCAGGTAGGGGAAGGGCACCATGTTCATAGCCAGCTCCCTTGGGTCAGCAATGACCTGGCCAGGGAAGCACAGGCAGGAAGTGACCCCACTCATGGTGGGCAACACCAGGTGGTTCAGGTCACCATGAGCGGGTGTGGTGAGCTTTAAGGTTCTGAAGCAGACTTCATACAGGGCTTCATTATCAATATAATAGGCTTCATCTGTATTTCCTACAAGCTGGTAGAGAGTGGCATTGTAAGGCTCAACCACAGTGTGACACTTTGGGTGAGAGTAATACACGGCACATGTTCACGATCTGAGTACTTGTCTCTGTTACTCTTTTCTCGTTACTGGAACAAATTACCCAACACCCAAAATGAAGGAAGGAAAGGTTTATTTAGCTGACAGTCAATGGAGGTTTCAGTCCATACTCAGCTGGCTCAAAGGCAGGCGGCACAGGGCTGAGAGCAACTTTTCATGGTAGCAGTAGCAAAGAACAAGAGAGTGAACGGAGTGGCAGCCGCTCAGGAACCTAGCCAGCCTCTCTCCCCTCCTTACAGTGTACTGCAAGTTACCTGCCCCAGGGTGGGTGCAGCACCCACACCCACAATAATCAATCAGAACCTCCAGAAGCTGCCCCAAAACTGCATGAAGCTTTACAGGGACAACTAGATATACACCATAATAGTACCCTTCCTGCATCTTGCTAAGGAGGAGGGTACCCATCCCCGACCCTGTCCCCTGACCCAGGAAGAAGGTCACCTGGAAGCCCTGCAGGCAGTCGCGGCCCTCTGCTTCCTGTCTCAGGGCATCCAGAGCAGAGGCCACGGACGCAGCACCTGCTGTGCAGTACCTCTGGGCTCAGTTGTTCCCAGCACCACTCTGACCTGAAACAAAGTTGTCAGGCCTGTTTGCTTGGAGGGATGGGAGCGGAAAGCCGGTGGTGCTGGGCTCCAGGTTCGCCAGCAGGGTGCGGGGTACTTACTTGCACCCCCCACCCCCACCCCCGCCCTGTGATCTTGTAGTACCCGTTAATGCACTCCAGGTAGGTCGCTGGTGTCAGTGCAGTCAGCGACACGCTCTTCGTTGATCACCCGATCTGGCTGCCACACTGCCCAGCCTGGAGACGAACTGTCTCCCCCAGGGCGACAAGGGCAGCAGCAGCAGCAGAGGCGTCAGGGAGGTTACAGGCGCAGAGGAGCAAGTGCGCAGACGTCCTAGATGCCGCTTTTTAAATAGCAAAAACAAAGAAACAGAGTAACATATAGTACATATGGTACAGAATTTCAAAACAAGAATAAAAAATTAACAATGGTTGTTATGTTACATATTTTTATCATCAAATCTGTTGCTCAGATTAACAGATACAGGAGTACAAGATGGGTCGAATAATTAAATGTTAACACTTTCAATAAACCTTAATTGGGGCTGGAGAGATGGCTCAGTGGTCTAAGGCACCTACTTGGAACAAGCTTGGCAAAGCATCAGGGACCGCGGTTCAATCCCCCAGCACCACATGCCAGCCAGCCCCGCCCCCTGGTGGGCTGAGCTGGCCACACACACACACACACCACACTCTCTCTCTCTCTCTCTCTCTCTCTCTCTCAAATAAATAAAAAATAAAAAAAAAATTTAAAAAAAAAATAAACCTTAATTTTTCTGGTCCTTTTTACTTTTAGTTTTTAATTTAAAGAGTATAATAATAATTGATAAAAGTATTACAAAAGGTTTAAATTTATTT
Source organism: Octodon degus (assembly GCF_000260255.1). Taxonomy (NCBI): domain Eukaryota; kingdom Metazoa; phylum Chordata; class Mammalia; order Rodentia; family Octodontidae; genus Octodon; species Octodon degus. The sequence continues at coordinate 15,024,786 of NW_004524585.1, forward strand.
TTTATTTTTTTAGGCTGCTTCTTTGTAGGTCATTTGCATTGTTGTTTTCTTTGAGAAAATGTTTCCTAAATTTTTTTTAAGTATAAAATACATTTGTATAGATAACCCATTTGGAGGTCGAGATATATAGATAATCTAAAATAATCATCTCATCACAGAAAGTTTTTTATGGAATCCAAACCTATTTAAAGCATTTTTAAAATTACTCTATAATAATCTTCAAAAATCAGATCACTTTAAAAAATCAGACACTACTTTAAATATCACATGACATATGACAAAGCCAAAGTATAAATAATTTAAAGGACAAAAGCAAAGATAGATAATACGAAACAGGGAAATAGATTTTTGCAATTGGGAAGGGCACCAAGAGATGGAGGAATGAAGAAAGGAATGGAGAGAGGAAGAGAGACCTAAGGAAGCTGGGGCAGGGCACACACCAACTTCCCACGCAGAAGGCAACTACTACGTACTGCAAACATTTACTGAAAAAAAATTGAAAACTGGATAAAATTTTGTAACTTTTGTGTGTGTGTGTAACGTACTGAGGTACCTCATCAGCCCTTCTTTATGTTTTTATTTTCAAACAGGGGCGCACTGAATAGCTAAGTTTCCCACGGTGTGCTTAAACTTGTCATAAAGCTCTGAGATTACAGGCATAGGCCACCTTATGTGACTATATCACTATTTTTTAAAGTTATAAATATACACACTTATTTTTTGAAGTACAGAAATATCTACATTATGTTTGCCACACTACCTATTTAGTCTGGATTATATAATCTGACTATTTTTTTGTTTACCTACACTTACATATGTAATTCTTTATAAATTTGGAAATTTGCACATTTTGTGTGTTTTTGTCATTTCGTATATTATAAATAGTTCCCTTCTTACTAAATGCTATTCTCATTACCATAATAACGACTTCATAGTATGCACCAGATTTATAGTAATCTACTGCTCGGTGTATCTCTTATCCTACATAGTTTGTAGCATAGTTTGTAGTGCTATTCATAAGTAGCACTGTGATGAGTACCCTTGTACAGAAATACACATCTACTTATTTCAGTAGATATAATTCCTACAAATAGAATTTCTAGAAAAAAAGATGTGTATTTTTAAAACATCTTGATATTTGGCTACCAAAATATCTCTCCACATGACATACTCAACAATAGCCCATATTTCTTTCTTTCTTTTTTTTTTTAATGACAATTGTTGGGGCCAAGGAGATGTCTCAGTGGCAAGCACTTCCCTGGCAAGCACAAGGCCCTGAGTTCAATCCCCAGTTCTGCCAAATAAACTAATAAATAAATAAAATGACAATTGTACATATCCATAGGCATACTGTGACAATGTGATGTTTTGGCATATGTATATTCCTTATTGGGACAGGGAAGTACCACATGCCTGTAATCTCAGCACTCTAGAAGGTTGAGGCAGGAAGACCACAAGTTGTCCGGGCAAGGTAGCAACGTAGCTCAACTCTGACTCAAAAATAGAAAAACTTTCCCTGAGCTCAGTCCCCAGCACTGCAAAACAAACAAATCAACATAGATTGTGAGATGGCTAAGTCAAGCTAATTAAGGCAATATCAATTCTCATTTTTTGTGATAAGAATGTTTAAAATGTAATCTTTTAGGGATGGGTAGATAGATCAGCAGTCTAAGGGCCTGCATGGCAAACACAAGGACCCAGGTTTGATCCCCCGTACTGCATGCTGTACAGGTCCCAGAACCCCAGGTGCATTGTACTGGCCCTGAAACCAGACATGGTGGCATACACCTGTAAGCCCAGAACTGGGGAGGCAGAGACAGGAGGATTGCCATGAGTTCAAACTGCATAGTGAGATCCTGTACCAAATAAATTAATTAAAACTGTAATCTTTTAGCAATATTGAAATACGTAATAGATTGTTAACTATGACTATGAAACAAAAAATCATACTCAAACTTTTGCATATCCTCAATATAGCCAATGTTGGTTGTTGAAAAAGGTTTGATTCTGCTTCAGATACCTACTTTCACCTTTAGATTATAATCACTTTGAGCTCAGAGACAGCCTTCTTCAAATTTATTATCTTGCCATAATTACCAATAGGAAGTGGTCTTATATCAGTATGCAGTGAATAAGGTTAGCAATCAAACTAGACTGCACTGAGTCAAAACTAATATGACTATAAAGTACTAACACTGATGTGTACAAGTGCGAAGCATCAGCAGGTCTCTACTGGTAAACACGGAGGGCCGAGGTCACACAAGCAAGTAGAAGATAAAAGGGTTATCGGTCTCCTCTGGCCATGTCTTCCAATTGGTGGTTATTTTTCAGTTTATTCAGAAGTACTATTTATTAAAAGAACTCTTCAAAGCACAGACCCTTCAGATAATGACAGAAGTGCATTCTGATTCCCCTTGTTTTGTATGAGACACTGTTGACATACAGTAAATGCATAAACAAAGATAAATAAAGTCAACCTCAATAAAAAGCAAAAAAAAAAAAAAAAGCACTGCTTTTGTTGTTGCTTTTAATCATTTTTGGCTGAGAGAAAGAATGCATAACTGGTTGCTACAAGCATCTTGAAAGAAAAACTCCTTTGCTTCCTCTTGAGGAGAGCTGTTCAGAGCTGCTGAGCACCAAGATGTGTATTCATAGAGCTTGTACCATGAAGGTCACGTAGAAGCCTGCACTGTATCTTCCCAGGTCAAGATAGTCAGAGGTCAGATCCAGCTGTTCCCGATCAGCTAAAGGCAGAGAACAAAACACGTTTGAAAAATATTTGTGGTGAGACTGGTGAAAAACTGTGTTCGGGTATCAAGGGAAAAAAATACATCTGAAGGGAACAATAGAAGAGTCAGGATTTCTTTGTATGAACATCAATATCATCTGCATTTTATTTTGGCCTCTCAAAAATATTGCTATGAACATAAAACCTCACTTATTCCTTGCAGTTTTCAGTTCATTAACATAAACACTCAGCATAGCTGAATGGTGAGAAATGAAACATTTTTCTTGTCACTAGAAAACGTGTCTGACAATTGTCTTTAAGAGTATTTTTATGGAAAAAAGTATGTTCTATAATACAGAAAGAAATTATAAACTAGAAGTAAAAATGAATTCCCCTGAATTTGCATTAGAAAATGGAAGCTCTGAGTCTATATTAAGTACACAACTTAAATATCTATAAAGCAGATACTTAGTACCCTGAAAAAATTGTGAGCTCAAGGGCTGGGGAAATAACTCAGTGGTGTAAGCACCTGCCTGGCAAGCACAAAGACCTGGGTTTGATCCCTGGTACTGCATGCTGGGCCAGCCCCTGAACACTGACTGTGCCAGCCACTGAAACCAGGTGTGCTGGTGCACACCTGTAACCCCAGCGATGGAGAGCCTGAGACAGGAGGATCACTATGAGTCTGAGCTGCAAAGTGAGATCCTGCACTAAATAAATAGATTTTTAAAAATTTGTGAAATCTAAGCCCAGCACAAACTACCTAGTTATCATTCTCAACCAAAGCAAACATTCACTGAACATGTTTAAAATCTGAGCTAGACAGTGGAAATAAAAAACATTGGGGAGATGGCTCAGTAGAATAAGTGCTTCCCTGGCAAGTGCAAGGATCTGAGTTCAATCCCTGGTTCTGCAAAAATAAATAAATAAATAAAAATGAAATAAGCTATGCCTATATATCCCTCTATCTATATATTAAAAGAAAATACAGCAAAGTGAAGGCTATTGTGTTGAGTGTCTTTCAAAGTGACCTTACTTTATCCTGTTTCTCCATGGTGTTATATAACTATTCCTGCTTATGAAGAATAATTGGCTGCATCCTCTCTCTTTACTTTGTAGCACAGAACATAAAACCACAGGTTTTTGTTACTCTTCTTTCTTTTTAAGGTACTTTTATTCTAACATAATGTTAGGTTTGTAAAAGATTTTTTGAAAGTACGAAAATTTCCAGATGTCCTGCATTCAGCTTTTCCTAAATTTGCCATTTTTCACAACCAGAGCACACATCTCTAAATGAAGAAGCTGCCACGCATACAAGGTTATACAAGTATAATCACTGTGACACAGGAATGAGACAAGACCGCCAAATGTACTAGGGAAAGAGTGTGACCACCATCCCGCTGGATGCCTCACACACTGAGCTCGTGTTCCCCAAAATCAAAGAATGAATTCTAAGGCACAACAGAGGTTAAATAGAGGCAATACTTAAGGGAAAGATAGCTTCTGCCCAGGAGAGATAGAAGGGGACGTGAAAGATGGGCTGCCCTTGAGCCCACTTCTCAAAGAAAATTTTTATAGAGCAAAATCACGGGGTGGGGGATGTGAGGTGGAACAAAACTATGAACAACCAATAAGATCACAGATATAATCACTTAGGTAATATTAGTCCAATGAGGAAGTAAGTCAAGTAGTAAGTGTGTATGGAAAAAAAAGGAACCTTTCCTGGAAAGGATGGTCCAAGGAGGTTTTTGTCCTACACCCAGCTGGTTGATGCCTCTTTATAGTATCAGTCATTATAGTTCATCACTTACAGAAGCACGTAGGTGAAGTCATTCCATCTGTTTTGAGGTCTGGCAGTCAATGAATGCATATCCAGCCCAGTTGTAATGTCTTCTCATCTTACGCACTGACTCCTTTCAGGCGCTAACCCTGTCTGCCTGCCTGTATTTCTACCTAACTTATCTATCTATAATAGTTGGATTATACCAGTTTTTCTACTAATATCCTTTTTGAAAAAATATTCCAGGATCCAATTCAGGATTCTATATACATTTGCTTGTCAAATACTATTCCTTTGATTCAACTCAAAAAAGTTTTATTTTGGTCATTTTCAGTATCTTGAGCCTTTTGAAGGCTACTAGTCAGTTACTTTGTAGTCTAGTCCACAGTTTAGGTTTGTCTGGTACTTTCTTGTGCTTAGACTGAGATTATGTATTATTTTAAAAAGTGCCACAGAAACAACATATCTATGACCGCTGTAGCATATCAGAAGGGACATGATGTAAATATGTCTTATTATTACTAATGTTATTCTTGGCAAAGAGTATCCCTGCCAGACTTCTCCACTGAAAACTGACTGCTTTTTTCTTTGTAATAAGTATGTATTTATCTACTTTTTTTTTGGTGGCTGGCTCCGCCTGCCCTGGGGGCAGGGCTGGCACAGCATGTGATGCTGGGGATTGAACCACAATCCCTGCAATTTGCCTAAGCTTCTCTAAGCAGATGCTTTAGACAGCTGAACTATCTCACTGGCCCCTTTATTTACTTACAATATCAAACACTTTGAGATTATGCAAATCCCCCTTCCTTTTAATTTTTATTCACTAAACAACTCACTTTTGATAAAAAGGCAAACCTAATCCGTTGATAGGAAAATTTACCGGTGATACCAGAAGCCAGAAGTGACTTATGACTGTTAAGATAACCCTGAAGAAGTGAATCTTAGAATTGCTCACGGCAGAACATGCAAACTAAAGCACCTGCAAAGGAGCATAACCAATTTACCATCGTACAAAGAAACCCTCTCCTTTTCAATAACTGAGAGCAGAGCTAAAATAAATGGCTAAGATTCAAAGAGAAACAGAAGGAATTCCAGACGGATTCTACTGTTATCAGAGCTACATTATCATTTGTATTTCTTAACTCATTTTTGTATTAGGAAGTTATATGGTTCACAGATGGCTTAAAAATCATATTTCTGGTGTTCCTTAGATCAAGTACATAAAGAACTATAGGCATTGAGGCACTGGGGTTTTTGAGTCATTAAATTTTGGCAGACTATTGAATGCCACTTGTTTGGTTGGCTGATGAGTTCTTCTGCAAGGCTGAATTATATTATTGCAAAAATCTGTATCCAAGTTATACCAAAAATGTGCCCTCAGAATCATTTGTGCAGCACTTGTCCTAGATATAAAAGGCAAAATATTCATAACTCAGTCTTTACAGAGCTTACCTGCCCCTCCAAGAATTCCAGCTCAACTAACTGGAGCATAAATAAAAAGGAATGTCTCTGTTAGATGAATTAGCACTTGAAAAGAAGCCATTTGAGTTCTTCCATGTAAAACACCAAAACATTTGCATTATTAATGAACCAATTATGTCTTGGTTTTATCTGGAGTGGTAATAGTATCAATGGTTGATATATATTTAGGGCTTACTATATGCTGGTCCTCAAATTCTTGATATAGCCTATCTCATTTAATCATCACGGCTTATGTGAGGTGTTAAGAATTATAAAGAGTTGGAGATTGTACTCTACTTGCAAGCTAATAAATTAGCCTGCTCTAGTTTTAAACATGCTGGCTAAAGACATAAGACTCTGGGATCAGAGACAAAGGACTTTATTACCCACAGAAATAGCAGTGACCAGAGTGTCAGCATTTTCTTTTCCAATTCCCAGAGGTTGCTTTGCAGGAGAGGAATACCACCTAAGTTAGACATAACATTGAAATAGCAAGCACATTGTTATTTCTTCTACACAGATACACTATCACCATCTTCTAAAGGTACTTACCACCCAGACAGGGGGTGGGTAAGCTATGCCTCTGTTTTCAGACATTACAGAAATGCAACACACCTCCACAAAGATTGCTTCTCAACCTGACTGGGTACTGTAATGATTCCTCTAACAAAGGAAGAACTTTCAGCTTAGAGACTTTTAGAACTTAAGAAAACTTTCAAGGGCGCATAAGGCATTTGCTACTTTATGGTAATGTTTTAGCATTTGCAAGTTCACTTAATGTATTACATGAAATGTGCTCCCCATAAAGATTTGCAAATTGCACCTGCACCAGCTCACAGACTGTGAAGGAGTGAGGGTAGGCATCCAAGCTACCTCAGTTTTGAGAAAAACATCTTGCCTGGACATTGTTAGTCACTAGGCAACCTTGTGTCTTACAAGTTTGTAAAGGTATAAATAAAGTCTCTTCCTGTTGTTCAGGGGTCATTTCACCAACCAGGCAGACGAGTCACCCCCTAACCCAGCTCTTGTCTTCTCGTCCATCTTTTCTACATTCCTGCCGCTGTTTCTCCCTGGATTTAACAGACCACACGGAGAGACCCAGGGCTTCCTACACCATATGATTTCACATCTACAATGCTCAAGGAGGAAGTAGGCTGCAGCAGAAAAACCATGACCTCCGAAGTCAGGGTCAAGTTGGGACTCCAGCCTACACTTGCTTACTGCTCTGATGCTGTGTCTTATCTGTGAGATGGGAATTCTGTGTAATGTCACTGTGGGAACTAAAGGAAACACATGACTGAAATCTTCAACACATAGGAAAAGGTCAATAACAGAGAGCTGGGAATAATGATAACCTTCAAGATGACAGTTAGCAAAGTCCCTTTAACTTCTACTGCTTTCAAAATTTGGAAAATGCAAAAAGGAAATCAGAAAGAAGTGTTCAAGCTCTATTTTTCCATGTAAAAGAGTTTTCAAGCATTGAAGATGTATCATATTGAATTAACTATTTTTATTCAAAGATTAATTATAAACATGGGGTGGAAAACTCTTCAAGCCATCAAAGCATTAAAGTTTTACAATGGGACGGATATTGTTCTTTTAAAAGTCATCCTAGGCAAGGGGTGGTGGTGCACACCTGTACTTGGGAGGCTGAGGTAGGAGGAACACTGTGAGTTTGAGGCCAGCCTGGTCTACATATTGAGTTCAAGGCCAGCCTGAAACACATAGTGAGACCGTGTCTCAAAAACAACAACAACAACAAAAAGCTTTCCTAATATTTTTTAACAACTTACAACAAAAAAGCTTGCCAATTCCCTAATGTGATGTAAGTGAAATACAAATATATGGTAGTAACCTACAGTCAGGAAGCATCAGTAATCTACATGGTCCATAATGTATGTCCTAGTGATCAATTCAAAGGGCCTTTTGAGTTTACACAGGGAACTGTGCTTTGTTAGAGACAGTTTTGTTGATCTTTCATCCATTCACATGGAGAGGTGGTGGAAGATGAGATTTTGTTTTTTTACATTCTCTTAAAAGTTATGGCACAGCATTAGATAAAAGAAAGAATAATTGCCTGCTCAGTGGGCAGGCTGCTACCAAGGAGGAAGCATGCTCGTCAAACAGTTGTGTATTTCAGCTTTGGCAGACGGAACATCACATTCTTTGGTGAGTTCTTCCACCCTGTAAAATTTAATGATTTTCCCTCCCCACAGATTGCTGAACGAATTATTGTCCACGATAGCTTCATGTTGATTTGCTTTCGAAAGCCTCTCAACTTTAACTAATAGTTGTAATCCAAATTAACAATAACCAAGAAAGTATGGAAATTATGGGTGCATTCTGGTAATTCACTCTAAACTAAGCTTGTTATCTGCATGAAATACAACTGTGGCTCCATGAATAATTCTCAAAAATGTTGAATTTCAAATGAGTATTGGGTAGGATAAACAGTAGTTGAATAATACTTAAACTCCACCATCTGGTATTCTAGTATTTTAATGTGAGCTGAATTTCTTTTATTAGGGTGCTTATTTGAGATTCTCTCTGTATGTGTTCTTGCCTTGTGCAGAAGGAGCTCCATAAAGTGGGAAGGAGTAAGAGTTATGATTCAGGACAATTTTCTTTCATTGTAATTCTCTTGAAGGAAACCTCAGTGCTAAAAATCTCAGCCATTTTCTCTAAGGAAAAGCTAGAGTTCCTAAGAGAGTCTATCCTCATTCAGAGAATTTATTTGCAAGATTTATATGGTTGATACAGAAAAAGGAAAAGATGACTCCAGTTGTGGAAAACAAAAAGAGAGTGGATTTGGTAAAGATTAGTGACAGAAAACAAACAAAAATGACAAATAAAATAACAGTGAGACCAAAAATAATAACGATACATGAATGATCTTTGGGAGAAATATAAGAGAGTAAGATGTAAACTATTTGAAAAATATGAAATGAGTTTAATCATACTTAGAAAAAATATTAATCAATGCTATTTCCCACAAATTTTATTTACCATATTCCCATGATTTAATGAGAATTTTCAAAAGAATCTTCCTGATTGTAGAAGTTCAATATGAAGAAGAAGCAAGAGATGATAACAGCGACATTTGTGTACTTCCTATTTACCAAAAATACCTCCTTTAGCCTCAACCCCTTTGATAAACACAGCAATGCTCCGCACAGCGGAAGCCGGCTGGGTCTCAGCATCCCTGTCCCTGCAGTGCTTGTGGTCACTGTACTCTCAAAGCTCTCAGCTGCAGCTGTTACACTGCAAAGTAACAGTGACCAAAATGGCAAAGATGTCCTGCAGCTGTTCCAAACAAAAACTATGATCTGCTGGAAATCTACCTACTAACTCTGAATTCCGTTCTTATGTAATTACACTCTCCCTCTGCTACCAACCCAGAGGTAATCCCTAGAGATAGCCATTTCCTCTCTAGGCATCAGTTTCCTGGATTGATAGAGCAGTTAAAATTTTACAAAGCACTTTTATATCCTCCACCTCGTTTAATGTTCGCAGAAACTGCCCAAATATTTATATTGTTTTAATAGAATAAATTTAACTTCAAAGTTAGTAAACCTTTTGCCCAAGATCAAATTGATAATAAATATTGATCTGGTCTCCCCTCAAGAACTACTGTCTGGGGCCCTGCCCCTTAGCTCAGTTCTTTAAGTGGCTGCTTCAACAAAGCAGTCAGGCTCAGGTTGCTGTGGTTCGATCCCCATAACACAAGACAGATAGTTATGCCTTGAAGGCATTCTGCGCAAAAAAAAAAAAAAAAAAAAAAAAAAAAAACTACTGTCTTCCTACGAAGTATGGATTGCCCTAGATGCTTTCTATGTTCTCTTCCATTTCTACCTTCTCTGACTCCAAAGACTAATAAGAATCTATTATTATTTACAACACAGCAACAGTATTATACAATAACTTGTACAATATCTGCAGAAAAAAACTAAAATATAAAATTTCTCAGTAGTTATTACAATACTTCCTGTTCCCTCATTTCCACTAGAATTACGCTAACTGTAGGGAAACAAACAAAGATAAACAAAAACCTATGTGTAGTCTTGAAGAGTGTATACTCTAGTTTGGGGGATAATATATAAACATCCACTGCCAAAAAACTACTGCAATGAACATGTCCAGAAAATCAGAGAAGGGAGTTTACACTCGAGCCTTAAAATTGGATGGATTTTAAAACTTAGAGATTGAAACAAGGAGAATAATTGTAACCCTAAAAACTACCTACCTTGTTAGCTTGTGCCAAAAAGACAGAGTGTTTTCATAAACGGTAATAATAACTTTACCATCATCTATAATATTAATCATCATTATTGCCCTCCTAGCAAAATAGAGTAGGAGATTTTCACTCAGTTCTTGAAATATGATTAATATATATGATCAAATCCACTGAGAGTCACAAACCTACAAATTATTCAAATTTTAAGCACCAGTTTGCCCTTGTTTACAAAGTAATGTCTTCTGATTTGTCCTACATTTAACCAGATTGACCAAAAAGTTATTCAAATGACCTGATCAATTTTTCTTCTTCTTTGTCTAACTTCTAAAAGTCTCAAAGAACAATGGAAAAAGTAAACAGCAAAAATCAGAATGACCAAACAACAGAAGGAGGAGACAATTAGTCTCTGAATAATTAAGAACTGGTGAACTTTCCAACCACCTGTAATAATTATGTTATGCTGTGTATTGTGTTAAGAGGAACCTGTGATGTTGCCCCAAAGCACAAACAACTTGACGTATGCTTCACTTGTGCATGGTGCAGATTATCTCCCTGAAATAAGTAAGATGGATGTCAGAGCTGGCCTTGGAATATATTGAAAACTGAGAACTCAATAGTGGATCACTCTGGCAGCAGATTAAATAAGTAGTACATGAACATCAATTCCAAGTACTCATTCCATTTAAATTTCAGCACTGCATCAAACATCAGGCAACTGCACAAGATACAGTAGGAACATAGCAAGAAGAAAATTGTAATAATATAGCTTGCAGTACAACTTCATTTCAAATAACATCTTTCATATAAACTGGTATCCAAAGTGCTTTGCAAAATAGTACAGGAAAGTGGACAGCATGTGGTATAAATTACAGAAAGCGGTGGTGTAAGGATATTATAAATGGAACAAATTAAAGTATTCCATCATAAAGCCAAGAACAATGGGAGAAAATGTAAGAGGTATAGCAACATATACAATTTCAGGCAAGGGATAAGAAACTTGGACAGTGATAAGAAGGCCATTCTTGCTCACATGTTTTTAAAAATGAAATAGCATTTTCTTTTGGTAGAATGTTTTAAGCAGGGTATTTGATAAAACTGAATTTTAGGGTGCTTGAATGTTGCAATAAACCAGAAAAGAAGGGTGTTATGTGACTATGCAGGCACCACCGCCTCTAGAGGGGGCATCGTTCGGAAGGGTGGAGTCTGCAGATGAGTCTGCTCTCATCAGCACGGACAGCATAGCATTTTAGAGCACGGGCACTATGATAAGATTAGTCACTTAAGACCTGTATGGCCCTGAACACTGTATAACCTGTCTTTACTTCAGTGTTCTCATCTCTACTAGGAGAATGACAATATCTATGTAGTGAGGTTGTTAGGAACAGTTAAATAGCAATTTATACAAATAGCACCAGGCCAGTAGCACAACCATTTGACATATTAACTACTCTAAATAGGAGGTATGAAGGTAAGATACAAGTCCCAATGAACTTGAGAGCCATCAGTGAAGACCTGAAGGTTTGTCAAACTCCCTGATGTTCAGATAAAACAGTCATGAATTCATTCCAGAGCATTCACCCACAGGAGTGAGATACTTAGACCCCTGCTTCCAGGAATACTGGTGCAATGAGCAGGTGTGCAAAGGCATTAATCTCTGGTACTATAGAAAACTCCAATTGCAATCAAGAGTCTGAAATAACATAAAGTGGACACTCCTTAAATTCTAGTAGAAGATTCCACTTGCAAACCTTTTGTGAGGTTTATCAAGAGAAGTTAGGGCATATGGGTTCAGACCTATAGATTAAGATTTGCCTGTGTGGCCCTGCTTGTTCCTCTCTGTCTTAGGTGACCTCCCTGCATGTGACCCCTGTAGGAACCTATAACATCCACCATTTCCCTGGTATTAGTTTCCTACTGCTGGGTAACAAATTAGCCCCAATTCACCACTGGAAGACAACAAACATTTGTTGTCACACAATTCTTGAGAGCCAAGAATCTGGGAGTGATTTAACTTTGTCCTTTCTTATCCAGGTTTCTTAAAAGGCCTCAGAAAAGTCAGGCTGCCAGGCAAACAGGCAGGTAGGATATGTTTCCCAGGTCACTCACAGGAATTATTAGCAGGAATCTTCAGTTTGCCACCACACAGACCCCTTCCCAGGATAACTTGCGATCTCTGAGCTGGCTTTCATCAGAACAAGTGACCCAAGGACGTAAGAGACACTGGGGTATCTGCCGTAATTGAATCCAGAAGTAACATACCATAAACCTGCCATCTTCTAGCCACCATAAAGACTGGCTCTGATGCAGCATGGAAAGCTACTGCACATGTGTGCAAGAACCCGGATGGGAAGCCCACGGGGCACCTTGGGGACCATCTGGTCTCTACCCCACTGCAGTCAACTATTCTTCTGCCGTGGCTACTCCTGGACGTTTTCTAGTCCATTGATGACTATGACCTACTTTGTCTCTATGTTTCTGTTCCTTCCAAGGCTGTAATACCATTAAACGTTATATGATGCTGAAATTTTACTTTTACAAAGCACTTACCAAGTGACGTATCAAACAAGTACTTCGAGGCTTTTATCTGTTGTTCTTCCATATAAGCCTGAGTATGTTTTTGAAGAGCATTAGCTATTAGAATAGAAGGATCACAATTGTAATACACTGCACAGAATCTGGCATGTCATCCTTGTTTTTGAGAAGCTAAAAATAATTATTATTTCATTATTATCAACAGATGACACCTTAGAGACATGTTTAGCTTGAACTTGATTTTCCTCTGGCCCTTTGCTCAAGCTTCTCTATTCATTTAGAAAAGCTCCCCCTTTCTCTAATTATGTCCCTTTTCGTGGCCTCAATTCAGTGACTCTTCCTTCAGGGAGCCTCCCCTGATCTGTCACCCCCTCCTTCCCTGAGCTGCATTTATAATTCACTTGTACTTCTCTCATTGTTTACAAGGAAGTAACTCCCAACCTGTCAAATGTGCAGAGTTCACATGAGGACTTAGAAAGTTCTAAGAGAAAGCTTGTGAGAGGCAAGAAGAGTCATGAAAGTGGGTTGGTGCTGAGAACTATGGCCAGGTGGGTTTTATATGATAAAATCACCTTTTTATATAGTAAAGTCATCTTGGATCAACTTGTAATCCATCTTTAAGATTACAAGTACTGGGCTGGCCAAATAGCTCAGCAGATTAAAGTGCCTGCAAGCTGGAGCAGGGGCCAGGAGTTCAATCCCTGGGTCTGCCATGCTGGCCCCACCCCTGAGGCATGCTGAGATGGCAATTGAGATGGCATGGGGTGCGCACCTGTAATCCCAGCTCTTAGGAGGCTGTAAACAGGCAGATCGCTATGAGTCTGATCTAGTATTGAGTCCCTGAACACCCTGTAGACGATTCCCTAAAATACAAATTATTATTATTATTATTATTATTATTATTATTATTATTATTATTATTATTATTAGAAGTAGTGGTAGTAGTAGTACTAAATACCATTACTTAGCTAATGTTGATCTAGGGGAAACACGAGGTCCATAGCACGGAGAAGAACAAAGGCATTTCTGTACAGGGTAGGAGCAAAAGTCAGAATGTTCTTGTCATCTATCCATATGTTTCTTACATTGTTCAGGCCTGTTGGACTAGATGGTGCTAGGTATGGTACAGTGTTGAGCTGTCATCTATCTTTGGTAAGGCTTGCAGTTCTTGCTGTTGTATCTCCATCTTGGAGTTTCTATTAACCGAATCCTCCACCCCAGAGACTTGGCGTGCCTCACCTCTATGCTGACTCTTCGGGGACCAGTCTTTTGTAACTGCTTGCTATTCTCTACCCAACCTAACTATCTGCAGTAGTGGGAAGTCCTGGACACTGCTCCTGATGGAATGGAGCGAGGTTTATTTCATGGTGGGAAAGTGGTACAGCCAAAAAGTATGTGAGGTGGGAGGCAAGGGGAGCTACATCAGGTGAAGAGATTCTCAAGTCACTTAAAAAAGAAACCGCCAATTGTGCAATAGTCATACAAGAGCTCATTCTTAAGATTCTAAGGTTATGTGTTTCCCTTCCTGGAACAAGTAAATATGTACTTTCCTGCAGTCTCGTGGTCAACAACATAGCATGATCCTTTAAAGCTCTTTGCACAATGACCCAGTAGACTCAGTCCACACCTAGCCTTAGCTGTGCCCGTTCCTCTGCAGCAGGGGGAATGGTACTGACCCTGCTTTCCAGAGCCTTTCCTTGCTCAGCACTTCCCAGGGACTCAAATCCTGGACCTGTCTGCTTCTGTAGGGGTTACTTTTTAATTTTAATTTTAATTTTTTTTTTTTTTTTTTTTTTTTGGTACAGGGTCTTACTACTAAGCTTGGACTTGTAGTGATCCTCCTGTTTTCAGCCTCCCCAGTGCTAGGATTACAGGCGTGTGTCACCATGCCTGGTCTTGGTGGCTGGCTCAGCACGCCTGGGGGGCCAGGCTGGCATGTGGTGTCAGGAATGAAACCCCAGTCCTAAGCACCCCAGCTATTTAATTCCCTGAGCTATCTTGCCAGTCCTTGGGTTATTCTTTTTTTTTTTTTTTTTGCTGGAACCGGGGATTGAACTCAGGCCTTTGCGCTTGCCAGGGAAGTGCTTATTCCACTGAGCCATATCTCCAGCCCCCTCCTTGGGTTATTCTTATTCCTGCTTTTATTACAAAAACAAAGAGAAACTTTTGAAAACAACTAAAATTCCAATAATCTCATTACTCAACAACAAAGGTAGCAGTCTAAGTTCTATTATTCCTTTATGATCCTGTGAAATAAGTTTGTATTCCCAAACTTCTTTTTTTACCCCCATTAAAACTACCGAGCATACACGCTTGATACACCACTGAGAGTACATAGGTACACTATGTATTTTTTCTTTTACAGGCTTTTTCTTGATTCCTTTAGCATGCTATGCATTTCCAAGCTTTTGTCTATATGTGTACAAAGTTTTAATACAATTGTATCATAAAATGTGCATCATTTTCTGCTCATTCAACATTTTTAAAAAATTTATGTATTTGGTGTAGGTCTCAGTACACAGCTCAGACTCATTGTGATCCTCCTGTTTCAGCCTCCCTGGTGCTGGGATTACAGGTGTGCGCCAACACACCCAGTTTCAGGTGGCCAGCTCAGTGGGCTCAGGGTGGGGCCAGTGTGGCATGTGGTGCCAGGGACCAAACCTGGGTCTCTGTGCTTACCACACAGGCACTTAGACCACTGAATTATTTCCCTGGCCCTCTTTTAACCTTTAACATAAAGTTCTAAGCAAGATGGTACACACCCCTCCTGAATCAGAATAAGAATTTTTGTTGTTTGACAGACCCGGGGTCAGGTCCCACCTCTGTCATTTAGTAGTTTATTTTCTTGGACAATTAATTAACCTCTCAGCAAATCACTTTATCTCTAAATAGGGTTGACAATATCTGCTTCATGCTGTCAGGAGTAATTAATGAGATGTGGAATATAAAATCTTCATACAGATACACAATAAATGTCTGATAAATTTTAGCTAAAAATAATAGCCTTCATAAAATATAGCTGCTTATGGTGGCATGGTATTCCATCAAGTAGAGAATAAGTTATTTTTGAGATATAACCACACTAATGCATGATGAAACACTTATTATTATTGCATTCAAAATCTCTTAAATCCTAATTTCAGTCACATCAATCTAATACTTATCTGTTGTCCCTGAGTGTGGTGGCGCCTATCTAGTAACATTCATTTTATGTGAGAATATATTTAATTTATTCCCCTTGTCCTTTATTTTTTCATTAATCCCTTTTAGGCCACTTCTCAGCACAGCTAATAAAAATATGCACCCACTGCTGTTAATGCTTACATTAAAGATATTCACAAGGTGAGCCCTAAATTTTTGCAATAGCAGCACTGCGTGTGGTAGGAAGCAGAGTTTCAGGACATTTGAATGGAAAGCTTTGCAAAGTCCACACATGTGTTAATGAGGAAGTTGTCAGAGTCACAGGTTCTATTTGAGTCCTCAGACTATTTGTGAAACCAAGAAGAATATGTTCTGCTGTTAACTGCAGAGGAGATGAACAATTCTGGCTAGAGGGTATCTTCTTTTTAATTACTAAAGCTCTGTAAATAAATAGCAATAATTTACATTAAATTTTCTTATCAGGAGCCATAAATATTTGTTGGTTATGGTGGTAATTCAACAGTGAGCAGTGAAACTTTACTAGGATTGTGTTTTGTTTTCTTTGTTTTGTTTTGAGAGAATATTATCAATGGGATTGAATGTTGGGCAACTAAGGATGGCATAGTTCACTGCAATCCTCATAAAACCCACTTTTGTAAATTTCAGCAGAAATAGAATTGATGGAAGAGTTTTCAAATATTCACAAAATATGATACACCCAGAGGATCATATGATAAATCTAAGTATCCTCAAGCATAGCTCACAACCTCCGCAACTGTTGGCTGCTGGCACTTAGAGTGCTCAGAACTGGATTCCAGAAGTGCTGCCGCCACAGACACGGGAGCTGGCCCCCTCTATGCCTGGCTTGCTAAGAGCCCCAGCATTCCTACACGACCTTGACTCTTCATCAGGTCCCTTCAAATCTGTCTACCACAAGCAGTGTGGAGAGAGGACATGCGGGCTCCTGTCTGCGCCCTGATGGAGGGAGTCTACGAATGCAGATCTCCTGGAGTCCACTCTGGGAAGGTAAGGAACATGATGCGGGACATGCCCACAGTGTAGGTAGGGTCCCCAAAGATACCAGCTCAAATAGTCAGCTTGAGCCTTTCCTAAACACCGAGGTGAGATCTCTCATTCTAAAGAGTGAAATTTCCTATTGCTAAGTACTGTTTAGCTCACTGGTGATAAACCCAACCTCTCCCTGACTGAAGGTTTGTTGCTGCTAAGTCAATCAATCAATTAATTGATCAGTAAACCTTATCATTCATGAAATGTGTAGTTATGCTTCCTGCATTACTCCTCTTACCAACTTTAGCATGGGAAAATTAAAATAACAAAAATAAAACAGAGAGAGAGAGAAAGTGTGTGTGTGTGTGTGTGTGTGTGTGTGTGTGTGTGTGTATAAATGTGTTAAACATCACTTATGGCCAAGACTTAAAACTTCACCCTTGGTTTCTAGTTAGATATACAATAATAAATACAGGAAAAAAAAAGTCGTTTCTTAGAAATTTGAGAATAGGGCCCATGAGATAGCTCAGCAGACTAAGTGCCTGCTAGGCAAGCTCAGGGACCAGGTTCAATCCCTGAACCACATTCCATGTCAGCCCAGCCCCCAGGCACACTGAGAAGGTCACCAAGTCTGGTTGTGGTGTCACATGCCTGTAATACTAGCTCTGGGGAGACTGAGACAGGAGGATCACTTAGTTATTGAGTTGCATAGAGAGACCCTGTGTCAAATACAGAAAGAAAGAAAGAAAAGAAAGAAAGAAAGAAAGAAAGAAAGAAAGAAAGAAAGAAAGAAAGAAAGAAAAAAGAAAGAAAGAAAGAAAGAAAGAAAGAAAGAAAGAAAGAAAGAAAGAAAGAAATTTGATGGTATAACAAGTAGGACACATCGATAATTTAAAAATGTATTGTAATTCAAGAAAATAATACATAATTTCACCACTATTAGGCTTGCATTCCTAAGACAGAATGCTAATTACTCACTCTAATTGGAAATATAATAAAATTGTCAATGTTTCCAAATAATAACTATAGATAAATTAAATGGGAGGAACACAGACCTGTGATTCAGTGGCTTATAGAAACCTTATCAATCTTTGACACATCTAAGAAGGATTCAATCTGTTTTGTTAAATTTCATCATAAGTAAAATAATTAGTATATGGAGAGAATTAATAAAGGTATGCCAGGGCTGGCAAGTTAGCTCAACAGACTAAGTGCCTGCTTAGGCAAGCTCAGGGACCAGGGTTCAATCCCCATGGTACTATGCCAGTCCCACCTCCAGGCAAACTGAGTTGGGTGACCGGGTCTGGGTGTGATGAAGCACCCCTGTAATCCCAGCGCAGGGGAAGCTGAAAACAGGAGGATCATTACAAGTCCAAGATGTTAGGTGAGATCCTGTACCAAAAAAAGAATAATAATTTAAAAATAATAAAGATATGCCAAGGTAATCATAGATCAAGTTTAAATAATTTATGAAAAGTTTCCCACTGAATCATCTGTGTGTGCTGGAGAGTTTCTAAAATATAACAATAGATTTTTAATATTTTAGGAAATCATAAATGTAATATATTTATTGAAAAAAATATAATGATTTCTTAGGCAAAGAAATCACTGATGTCCTCATGTGTATAAGTCTGTCCCAGTAGCCATAACAAAACACGAAGGACTGGGTATGGCTTAAGCAGACTGGCTTTTGGCACAACACTAGAGGCTAGATCAAGATACTAGACATTCAATCCCTGTAAGGGCTGTTTTCCTAGTTCATAGCTGGCTAACTTTGTGCTGTGTTCTCCTATAACAAAGACAAGGAGAGACAGACAGACAGACAGACAGACAGACAGACAGACACAGAGAGACAGACACATACACAGAGAACAAGAGATTTTGTAATATCTCTTCTTATAAATTTAATCCAGCTGTGAGTAGCCCACCTTTATTATCTCATTTAATATAAACTACCTTCAAAAGCCCATCTCCAAATACTATCAGTAGAAGTTAGTATTTCAGTACACAATAAAGGGGTGGGAAGCACGCACATTCAGCCCATAATATTATGTTCAGATTTTAACCAGTGTCAAATATTTCATTCTGCATTTCTGCATAATAAAAATGTATAAATGAAAGTATTGATTTATAACTCTCTGCATTTCATTAAAATTATCCTGATAATGTTTGTTTTATTGTGTAATTATATGATTAAATATGTTAAAATATTTTAAATATCTTCAAATAGCCTGTAACATTAATGTTCATAACAGCTACAATGCTGTATATAGTTAGATTTCTAGATTTCTGTGTAAAAATATGTAGTTGTTTATTCCTGTTTTTTAAATATTTTTTTATTTTTTAAATTTTTTTCTTCATATTCTGTAGGGACTTAAAGTTTAACATATCAATACTTGATGGAAAATACCTGTTCCATGTTATGCCTAAGATGTTTGATATTCAGACAGATAGTGAGATTAAGCTCAACTGCCTATGTTGTAGGGCAATAATAAGCTTCTCTTCTGGAGGGTTAACAACCTAAGTTTGCAGACCAAAAATTAGAGAAAAACAAGGGCTGCAAAGACAGCCAACATTTTGGCCCTAGCCTTTCAAGGTCAGTGAGGATTCAGGACATAGGAGAACCTGTACTGTAGCATCCTAAAACTCAGTTGTGTCCCAAATTTTCTGATCAAGGAGATTATGGGGCCACCGAGGAATGTGATCGATGACATACAGTGTGCCTAAAGAGAGTCTCATGGAGAGAAAACATTCTCTCAGGCTTTCACAGAGAGCAAATTGGTCAAGCAATGGCTGTGACTCATCCACATGACTGACCCTGACAAAGGATCTACAAATGCGGTACAGGGTTTCAGGATAAATCCTGAGGGGATTTGACTGACCTAATCAGATACAAAAGTTACATTTCTTGTTATATAGGTCTTGGTTTTTACCATCCAGCAGAAAATTATAAAAACAAAATATAAAAACTAAAGCCATATTAATATACTGAGCTATAAAAGGCTCAAGTGAACAACCTCTGATGTTGCTAATCCTACAGAAAACCCATTACTATTATGGACTACTGGACTATATTGGAATATTTTGCTGAATTCATGCACCTACAATATTTAAATGACAATGTATACCCTTCTCTTGACAAAACTAAACTGAAAAAAGGGCTACAAATGAAGGACCATTTTGTATCTGTATATTCAAAATAGTTAAGATAGATATATAGCTACTTTCTCTTAATTCAATGAATAGAAAGATTTGTTGTAATAGTGTTTGTGGACAGGATATCATATCTGCACCTTGTACTATGAAGAACCACTAAGAAGACAACAACATGCAATGTATTAATTATTGAAACTGTGCTAGTAATAGGTTTTGAGTCTGTCTCATCGCTATTTGTTTCTCAATAAAATTATTGAAAAAAGAAACACCAAAACAAAAAATAATTTTAATAACACCATAGAATTCTACTGTAAATATGTTATTATTTTCCTAATCCAACTATTTACATTTTTATAATTTTGAAATATTTTAGTAGTGCTGTGAATATTTCTGTAACTATTTTTTGTACATCTCTATAATTTTCTGAATGGTAGAATTTCTGAGGCACAGGTTATACATATTTTAAGACTTGAATTTGTATTGCAAAATTTCCCTTGAGAAAGTTTATTTCAAGTATATTCCCAAGTAGCAATATAGGATGCTTGCCCTTGGTATCTTCATCCTTAAATTATGCTAACAGAGGTCACTATCGTTTTTAAATTTTATGACATATAACATCATTGTTTTCATTTTTAAAGTTTTATGGAAGTTTTTGGTCAACCTTTACTCTAAAAGGCTCTGTTGGTCAACAGAAAAGTTTTCTTCACTCAAAATATATATATGAAGTATTTGTATTTATTTTTAAATAAAATATTTCATATATATTTTATTCTCACACTTCAAAAGCTTTATGTGTACATTGATAGTCATCTTGAGCATATTTTGAACTTACTACTTTTTTCAAGTGATTAGCAAGATGTCCTAATGAGTTTTGAAATTGAGTTAAATTATGCATAAGATTTTGTTATTTCCCACACAAAGAACTTCAATTAGAAAGATACAAAAATAGACCTTATTCTAAAGGGCTTTTACCTATAAAGTAGACCTCATGGTATTATTTCTGAGGATCATGTTATTGTAAAGTTCAGGTGGATTGACTCGACTAACTGTTGAAAATAATTTGTAGACATGACCCCAATAACATGCTGAATAACAACCTTGAAAATTAAATTTTCACATACACAATTTGGATGCAACATAGGAGATTACATATAATTTTCTCCACAATCATGGCCTTATTCTAATCTTGAGATCAACAACATTGAAGACTACAACCATAATTAATTTTGATGTATCAAATTAAGCCATGTTCTTTTTGACATTTCCAACAAGGATATTATTAATTGCTATAACAGATTTTTTAAATGCCAATATCTATCCAGTAAAACCTGAAAATGTATTTTCCCAAGTAATTTTACATTTCAAACTGCTGTATAGATTGGGTCATCAAGTCTTTGCCAAACTAGGTGTAATATAAGGTAATGACCTTAAAGCAAAATATCTGTAACTTTCAGTTTATACCTCTGAATAGTTTGTTATTAGTTCATCTCTAAATAACCATGACTTTACATGAATCTCAGTAAGTATCAAAATCATTTGTTTAATAAAAATGTGTGCCAGTAAATATCACAATTTGGACTTAATGTCATTCTTTTCAAAATTTCCAAATAAAAATTAATAGCATTTCTGTATACACTTAAAATAAGCAACTTGAATGGATAATATATGAGCTGATCCCATTCCTAATAGGCACAAAATATGTGAAGTACACAGAAATAATTCTAACACAAAAGATATGCAGGGCTTTTATATAAAAAATTGTCAAATCGCATTAAATAGAATTAAAAAGTTACTTTAAAATGAAGAGATATACAATGTTCATAGGTGGAAATGCTAAGTAATATGTTGATGTTAGTCTCTTCAAATTAGCATACAAATTAAATAAAATTCCACTCAAAAATGGCACTATGATTGTTTGTGTAAATTGATGAGGTAATAGCAAGTATACCTACACAGGACTTAAAATAGTCTGCTCAATTTCAGTAATAAAACTATGAGAGTAATTTACCTTACTTAACCAGTGAAACAGCATAAATCCAAGACAATAATTCATCCTGGCATCTCCAAAATTAGAAAAGAATAGGATTTGTTAGTAATGTTTGAAATAATTAAATCTAAGTAAAATTAAACTTTTATCTCACACAGCAAAAAGTAAATTGTAAGACAAATGTTATTTTATAAACCTTTTAAGACTATGGGAAGAAAATGTACAAGTTTATTCTTTTTTAATTTCAGGATATAAAAGAAGTTCTTTTCTTCATTAATGTATTTGGTTGTTGCAGGGTCTCACTCCGCAGATGGATTTGTGGTGATCCTCCTGCTTTCAGCCTCTCCAGCTGTGGGATTACAGGCGTGCGCCACTATGTCCAGACTCTGGCCAGCTCAGCCCGCCCTGGGGTGGAGCTGCACAGCATGTGGTGCTGGGGATCAAACCGCGGTCCCAGTGCTTGCCTAAGCTTGCCTAAGCAGGTGCTTTAGTCCACTGAGCTATCTTGCTGGCCTCCATAGAAGAATTTCTTGAATAAGTTTCAAAACCACAAAATAAAAAGTGATAAACTTTCCAATATTAAAATTTAAAACTTCTTTCTGTCAAAAAATATTGCAAATATGGGGATAACATAAGCTTTGGACTGTAAAAACTACTACTGGAAATTGTAAATATCAAATTCTTGGCTTTCCGGGAAGAATGAAAAATGAAAAACAGGAAACTTTATTTCTTTTATTAAAAAAATAGGTGAAATGTGTGACATGTTAATATTCAATAAAAAAGAGTAGCAAGTTCATGGCTATCCATAATATATATTAGCATCTAAGTTATAACATTATAAATAAT
>NW_004524585.1:15047758-15059366 GCF_000260255.1 Octodon degus
TTTACTTTTGTATCATATATAATATATAATTTATATATTACACATGTATGTAATCAAAATTTTATATACTATATTTTTAAGAATATAACCTAAAGATTTTTTTCTCTAACTTTTAAGTTTTCTCTTAAAAGAAATATGAAAGTTATTGTTCGTGGCAGTTCACCTATCCCTAGTAACTTCACAGTTGGATATTTTTATGATTACTTTGCTGGGGCCGGGGAGATGGCTCAGTAGAATAAGCACTTCCCTGGCAAGTGCAAAGGCCTGAGTTCAATCCCTGTTTAAAAAAAAAAAAAAAAGAAAAGAAATCTTTGCTATTGCTATTCTATTTTAAGAAAAATATTCAAATAAAATAGTAAAGTGGATTCTAGTGGGATTTATTTTTTGTTTTTGTTTGGTTTGGCTTTTATTTTATTTATTTTGATTTTTGGGATTCTTGCTTTATTTTATTTTGTTTTAAATGTGTATTTCTTGCACTTTATTACAGAAACCAAAATTCCCATTTTAGTGTAATCATTTCAGAAACAGAGCTATCTCTAGAGCCATGCTGAGTACTAAAATCACATTGCTAAAATCCTACAAAGGGTCTTGGGAGATAACTCAGTGGTCTAAGCGTCTGCCTGGCAAGCACAAGGGCCTGGGTTCAAATCACAGCACTGCATGCTGTGCCATCGTGCCGGCCACCATAACCGGGTAGTGAGACCCTGTGCCAAATAATTAAGTAAGTAAGTAAGTAAGTAAATAAATAAATAAATAATAGAATCTTCTACAGTTACTGGAAGTTTTGTAAAACTGCATTTCTATTATCTGGTTACCTATCAGTGCAGCTCACTTTGCAGCTACCCCAGGCCAGCCCAAAGCAGAAGCTATAGGTCTATCATCTAAGCAGCAAAGCTACAGAACTCTCTGGACCAGATTTCTTTTCTTCATGCTTCTTTCTCTTTCATAGCCACTATTTTCCAATTTTATGTAATAAATTTAGCCCTCCATTATACATATATTCATAATAAATCATATAGCACAAATAAAAATAAGGTATTAGCCATATCTCTCCAGGCATTAGACCAAGCGGCAAGAGCTATTTTTCTCTTATTATCAGTCTTCGTCAAACAATACTAACTTAGAAGACTTTTAAGAATTTATTTGTTATTTTTAACTTCTTATAAATTATATTCCACTTACCTGAAGGAGAGAAAAGCTGTAGTAATTTGCTTAATGGGAAATGAGAGCAGCATATTTGTCCCTTCACGCGTGCTACTGTTACTCTAAATCAACTCTCATTTTTGTCATATTCCTCAAAATTATGAAACTCCTAAGTCACTTGAGCTGATCCAGGAAAAATTGCTAAGTACAAATGCCAACGTTGTCCCTTATTTCAGAAGTTGCAAGAGTAAGAGGCAAATATGAAGATCAGTAAGGAAGAAGGTGCTGTGTGAGAAAGACTTTTCCTCTCCTTTACAAAAAGAATATTCAGTTACCATGGTTGTTTGGTGTGGTTGAGGCTTAGGGGTACATGACACAGATTATGTCCCAGCCTCTGGTTTAGATATTCAGTTATGATTAATATTTAGTCAGATTTGCCTTTTAGAAGTACTCTTAACAGTTGCCTATGAAATTATTTATATAATATTTTCCGGATTATTGTAGAAAATTTGGAAAACACAGTTTATTTTTTCACTGAATATTGCATTGTAAGCAAGTACATTAAACAAAATAAATGTTTAAAATTTTTTTGATTTGAAAATTGACCCAAATTGACATAAAATTTTAGGTAAATCCAATAAGCATGCTTCAGTCATATTTACTGGAATAGTTGTATATGAGATAATCAAAGAAATTATCTGCTAAATTTAGGCTTGAAAGTACTTTGCAAAAACAGTTTGCTCAAATAAAATTCTATTAAGTTTAACAATTTTAATTGGTCTTAATGTAATAAATCACGCATTGTGAATTCACTGGGAGCCAAATTGTGCCTGCTTTTCCTATCCCCTCTAAGTACTTTTGTCTCAGTATTGAGGAATACAATTAGCCACCTATAGAGTCATGAACAAAGATAAATCAGAGAAAAATGTATTAAATTCCATTTAGTGCTCTCCCCCCCCCCCATGTTCCATTCAAACCATTGCTTGTCTTCTACCCTGATCCAGGGGTTGGTATCAGAGTACATTTCAATGTTCCATCGAATGTTGGTTTTTATCATTTTCACTTCCTGAAACAGTACAGGCAGTCTTTGCCTGTGTCAACAACGCTTTTCTAAAAGCCGCACTATTTAGGGATCTGTGGTGACACAAACCATTTCTCTCCCAGAGCCAGGGTCATAAAACTCAAAGTCATGGTACTAAATAAAGAATAAAAAAGCAAATACATAGTAAAAATTTTAATACACACCTTATAAAATGGACCTGAGTCTTCTATCAACACTGCTTATAGAATGAGCAAATGCAATACCTAAAAGAAAAAAAATTCACCTTATAACACTTTTGCCATAAATTAGTTTACTAGATTCAATCAGCTTAATTTTTCTGTTCACTTTTGCAATTTCAAAGAAGAGAGTAATTTGTTTTTGTAGGTCCAGATTCTTTCAAAAAGTATCACAAAGAAATCTCATTTGTACTTCTTCCTTTTTTTCTTAAGAAATTTTCAATCATCTGCTTAGGCAGTTACAAAGAACAAGCCCCTGTGTACCATGCCGGCCCCACCCCCAGGACAAGTTGAGATGGCAATTGAGACGAGGCATGGTTGTGCATGCCTGTATTCCCAGCGCTTGGGAGGCTGAAAATAGGAGGATCATCACTAGAAGTCCAATCTGTGTAATGAGACCCTATAGACCCTGTACTAAATATAATTTTTTTTGAGAAACCAGGGATTGAACTCAGACCCTTGTGCTTGCCAGGGAAGTACCTTATTCTACTGAGCCATCTCCCCAGCAATATAATTTTTAAAAAATAAATTTTCAATCATTCAAAAATCTCTCCACAGTGTAAAAGGGAAAGTTTATGAAAAATTTTGTGCATAATTATAAGGAAAAATATGATAGCGACAATGATAGGAACCTGAGATGGAAGCATTTCCTCCTATTAACCTCTCCCAGTAGCCCAGTTGCTTTGAAACTGCCCCTGCGACTGTTATGAATAAGATGGATGCATTGCTGCGAAGATCATACACTAAGCGTTGGCACTGCCCATACAAGTTGTCTGCTCTGTGCAAGAAGATTTGGGTAGATGAAAGCATGAAAAAAAATTGGGGAAACGTGCTGGTGGTCTGCATGATCTAAATAAAGACAGGACATGATAGATTTGGATGTTGGTTGTCCCCTAAAGATTCATGTGTTGGAGGAGTGGTTCTCAGTGCAGTAATCATAACTTTAAGAACTGGAGCCTAAGGGCCAGCCAAATAGCTCAGTGGATTAAAGCACCTGCAAGTCAGCCCAGGGGATGGGGTTTCAATCCCCAGGCCTGCTGTGCCGACCCCACCCCAGGGCACACTGAGACAGCAATTGAGAATGGGCATGGTGGCATGTGCCTATAATCCCAGCTCTTGGAAGGCTGTAAACAGGCAGATCACTGTGACTCTGATCTAGTATTGAGACCCTGAATACCCTGTAGACCCTTCCCGAAAGTACAAGAAAAAGAAAAGAACTGGATCCTTAGGGGATTGAGGGCATATGTTTGGAAGGACTTGTGTGACCCCAGCATCTTTGGTTTTGTATTTTAAGATGTGATCTCTTCTCACAAGCACTATCACCACTAACACCCACCATGAGACAACGGAGGGACTTGGCCAGAGCCTGTACAATGTCTGCATGCTGTTCAGTTACCAAAACCATAAGAGAAATAAAACTCTTCCTTTTACAAAATAAACCTTTTTCTTTCCTTTCCTTTCCTTTCCTTTGCTTGCCTTAGATATTTCATTTTAACAAAAGTTGAGCTAATACAATAGATTGAAAATGTCCTCAAACATTTTGCTTCTGTTGAAAATCTCAGCAGTCTTAGTGACTCGCTTGATCACTGATGGCTGAGGCTTTGTCATAAGAAACTTGGTAGCCACATCCTGGTCTTCTTGAAATTCTCCTTCTTACTCAGCCTGACAAACTGTGGAGAGGTCTGCATGGAGAGGAGAGGAGTCAAAGCTCCAAACTCACAGTCCAGCCAAGTTCTCAGCCCATGCCACATGCCAGGCATGACTGAACCATTATGAGCCACACTGTTGACATCATTGGGAGCAGAGAAAGTCTGGCCTTGCTCAGCTTGGACCTACTCCAGTTGTAAATTGCTGAACAACTAATAAAGATGTTAAGGGATAGCTCTCTGTGGCTAACATGACTTGCAGTGATGGTTCGTTAGCAATACATAACTGAAAAGACTAGAGCAGAAAAAAAATTGAATGTTTCAAATCTGTATAAGAAAGAGGATAATACTTCTTTGGAAAGAAAATAAAAGGGTAAGAAGAAAATACATTTGGTATAGATAGTATGGAAATCCATAGGTTTATGAAATTTACTGCTCTAGGCCATGAAAATTATAATTTGGTTTTAATCTTGCTTACTTTATTAGCTATGGTTTCATGTCTACTTCTTAAAAAAACCCAAAATCTAATTAAATCTGAAGTGAACTACAAATTCATTTGAGAATATACATGGCAAGCAATGAAGACTTTTAAGGTCAGAAAATCTTAGATTTGTTATCAAATAATTTAACTAAATAGTATATTACAATTATCCTTAATAAGATATGCAATGTGAAAATGTCCAAGATCAATACTGGCCAGATGAGGAGATAGCTCGGCAGTCTAAGAGCCTGCCTGGCAAGTACAAGGACCCGGGTTTGATCCCTGCTACTACGTGCCTTGCCAGCCCAGGAAACTGGACACACTGTGCCGGCCAACAAAACCAGACATGGTTGGGCACACCTGTAATCCCAGAACTGGGGAGTGTGAGACAGGAGGATCACTTTGAGACCAAACTGTGTAGTGAAACTGAGTACCAAATAGGTAAATACATTCCAAAAAAGATTTTTAAAACTTGGCCACCAATTCTTTCCAGGAAGTACATTATCTTCAAATGCAGGAAATAGCAACATTCAAAACTACCTTGACTTGCTCTTTACTCCTGAAAGGCTTCAAGAGGCTTCTGGACCTTGTACATCAATAGCCTGCAGTGCTCATTCTCATGAGATTGTATGATCCAGAGAAACTTAGGAGAGAATTCTTGTATTGAGAAATAAATACATATTGTCATAACCAAGTGATATGTCTATTAAAAGGTATTTGCAGGGATTATGACTAATGTAGATACATTTTAAAATTCCACTTCCTCATTTACTGTAGCCATCTGAAAACCATGGGCTTCTTTTTTTCTCAAAAAAATAGACAAAATTCCCAAGTAATTTAGTCCATAATCTTATAAGGAAACTATTACTGGGATAAAATTATGCTTCTTCATTTACAAATATTCTAAATACTTATAGAAAATAAACTGCAACTTCATCCTCATTTATATCTCAACCTATTAAATAGTTCTTAATACATGAGTTACAGGCCGGACAGAGAGCTCAGTGGATTAAAGCACCTACTTAGGCAGGTGCAGGGACAGGGTTCCATTGCAGGCATGCAGTGCCAGCCCTGCCTCCAGGGCACACTGAGATGGAGACCTAGACTGGGTGTTGTGGTGCACTCCTGTAATCCCAGCACTTGGGAGGTTGAAAACAGGAGGATCACTGAGTCTGATCTGTGTAATGAGACCATGTAGACTCTGTACTAAATACATTAAAAAATTAAAATAAGTTTTAAAAATGAGTTATATTAACCCATTCAGCATGGAAATTTTGCATTTTGGTACCATCTACTTTGATAAGGAGGATAATAGGAAATATTTTCATAAAGGCTTCAGTAAATAGACTCTAAAGTTCAAACTGGAACTATTTAACTTCTTTTGTGTGTCAAAAATTTTCAGGAGCATCTCCCTAGAGAACTAAAAGTCAGTGTATTTTTATAATACCTAACTTTTCATGGACTGACTTTCACCTTTTTTACAATCAGTCAAATGGAAAAAAGTATTGGAATCCTTTTCATCTGCTGTCCCATTAACTGTATATATTCTTTGTGTGTACAGTGCCTGTCACATCTTAAGTAAGAGTAACAATAAAAGGAAAGAGAGAGAGAAGAGAGAAGGGAGACAAGCTCCTTTTATCTGCCACTGCCTCACAGTAAGTGCCTGAGACTTTTCTGCTCAGTCCTTGTGATTTATAGCTTGTGTACAAATAATGCCATGAAAATATACACGTGTATCTGTAGGGCAGTGTATTGTCTACAACAGGGGAAATATTTTTTGCAGTAGCAAGCATATCTCTTCTTTCACTACCCCTAATGCTGCCTAGGACCACCTCCGTCTCCTGGCATCTCTTACTATTGCCACCCTTAACAAGCCAAAATTCTAGCTCTTACCAATCCCCTTGCTGAAGACACACCAGAAAAAGGAAGTTCTTTTCCATTCTTCTGTGGTGACTAACACAACACTGGGAAGAGATTAGCTTTAACTTATAAGCTTCAAAAGATCCATTCTACGTAACTGAGTCTCTTGTCTGCACCATGTAATTATAAGCCTAGCTGATGTCAGAAGAGATTATAATAAGTATCATAGTAACTACCATTTAGTGAGTGATGGCTAGGTCCAGGGACTTACTAACCTTTTTGTGTGATAACTGTGATTTTAAAAAATACATCGAGTGTGTAAATTTTTAAAATTTTACACAGTAGGAGACACATTACCAACATTCCCTCTCAAAATATTTTCTCTTCCTTTGGACACATTTCCCCCATCATTCTTGTCACTTTCTGAAGCTATTCTGGAAGTCCTTCCCCGGGAGTATCTTTAGTTGGGCTGCCCTGACATCCTGAATTGGTTCAACCCATTTATCTCCTGTGGTCATTTTTTTAAAAATGTAATTAGTACAGGGTCTATAGGGTCTAACTATGTAGATCAGACTCATAGTGATCCTCCTGTTTTTAGCCTCCCCTGCTCTGGGATTACAGGGGTGCAACACCACGCCTGGAATGGATCATCCAGCTCAGTTTGTCTGGAGGTGGGACTGGCATGGCACCATGGGGATCAAACCCCGGTCTCTGCATCCATAGTCATTTTGACTTTCGGGAAGCATCGGAAGTAACATGGTATTAGATCTACTGAACAAATTGATGAGACATTTTGTGATGTTTCTATGCACCTGCCTTCTGGTCATGCAGCAGCAGTACTCACCACATTTCTGTTCATGCCTCCTAAAGACACAAAAGAAGAACCAGAGAAAGTAACTTTGATAAATGCTCAAAGTGAAGGGGAGTATTTTGAGTGAATCAATAGCAGTGTGTCTTGGTAACGCATTTTTTAAAAATATATTCACTGTATATTTTGAGCACATCTCACCTTATATTAAATTTTGTACAAGAACCCTTTATGTAGTGTTCTGTTTTTACAGGTTAAGTAATTTGTACAGAGTGGACCCAGGCTTTCAAATCCAGACCATTGCTTTCTAGAGTTCTTTCAATTTCCACATCTCTCCCTTCAGTGCAAAGTCACTGATTCACCATCACCGTAGAAAGAGATAGCATTGAAATTTTCCTATCGAAGTCCAAGTTCTAGAACTTTCTCAATTTAATGTTTCTTATAGTTTATGTAAGACCATTCAAAATACCCCCACTTGAGGATCCTAAGAGTACTGTAAGTGTTGACTTTCACAATCTTGGAACAATACTGATTTAATCTACACAGCGTGTATCAGGGACTGGGTTTGATATTAAGAGATATTCTCAAAAATGATGTGCATATAGGTTTGATCTTAAGAAACCACAGTGACACCTCTACTTTCATTGCCCAATGAAACAAAATGCAATAATGTTACTATAATGAGAAAAATGTATTAAAGGAAACAACACGCATCACTTGTAGCTTTAATATTGCTAGCTAAAAGATGTTGAATTATTAAACATTTATTGTGTACTAGATTATTTGAGGGCCTGCAAAAATACTGAGATAAATGAGTAGACTCCCTCTTTCAAAACAAACATCAGAATATCATTCTTTTGAATTTACAAACAGCAACTAAATCTCACTTATGCACTTTAAGTTCCAGCAAAGGAATGAAAAGAAGAAAAATCAGAAAAGCTTTGGACATGGTTGAGTACTCTTAGATATGGTTAATACACTTTAATTCTGCTTTCAAATACTCTTGATAATGAATAACAAGGAATAATTAAGTTGAGCTATAGTGAAACATACTCTACTAAGAAAAACAATTTAATCTGTAAGCTATGATATTGGCTTTATCTATTTTTTTGAAACCTTGTTCTGCTGTATCTTCACTTAAGTGTAAATACATCCTTCTGCTTATTCTTTCTGCTCTATTTCCATTCATATGTTTCCTTTAAGTCAGGAAAATAGGCTACCCCTAGAGTTAAAGGATTATTGACAACTACAAAGTGAAGACAGTTCTAATGGGAAATACTTTGGCACTATCGCAGCGACTGCCAGCGCGGCTGTCTCTGGCTATCAGTTAGGAGCCAGCAGATGTTAAATTGACATATGTTAGGAAATAGCTTTCAGAGACTCATGTTTCAATACGTATAAAAGAAAAACAGATGACACTTCTTTCTGGCTTAAACTGGATAACTAGAAAATCACACCAGATGTGCTAAGAAGCTTCTCTTTAAAAACATGCTATTTCATGAGGAAGAATACACAAAAGCCAAAGTCATACTTGTGCACTTTAAAGTGTATTTTGGCCTTTTTTCATAAATTTTTAATTTCTGTTGTGATTAAAATATCGGGCCAAAATCTATGTGGCAAAAACAACAAATTCAATATTTGTGTAGCTATTATACACTTATAGATTGTATAAACTATTAAGTTCTTCATAAGAAATTCCTTATTGGGAGATCTAAATAAAATTCCCAGGAAAATCCTGGAAAGTGTAGAAAAACTCAATGAAGTAACTGAGGAATTGAATTGTTAATCTCACTTGTCTGGTTGGCAAGCTTATCATAAATGTTTCATTCTCACATAGATAAGGTATTAACCCAATAAAATATATTTAGGATGCTAAGGTTACAAGTTGATAGGGACTTTTTTTTTTTTTGTCGTCTTCCCAGTGTGCATTCTCCTCTTGCAAATGCCAGCATCTTTAAGGGGCACACGTAAGGAGCCACCCTTTCCATATGACATGGCAAGGTTGGTCTCTAAGGAGAGCGCATGATTGATCCTTGCTTCACACCTGTAGTGATTGAATCATTATTGGACATATGGCCCGGGTGAGGCCAGTGAGATATTCATGGAACTTTTGGTTGGGCCATTGAGAAAAAAGTTTTTTCTTTTGGTTGGAGTTAAAACTTTCAGGATGCAATCCTTGAGCCCCTAACAGATGTTTTGCCACCATGAAGAAAAGATGTACTCAATAATTAAGTCCACACAGGAAAATGGGGGTGGTGCTGGGGTAGTTCCCATCGCTTTTGTAGCCTTAACTTCTGTGGTTAAGCTCCATTTCTTCTCTTTAAGCCCAGTTTTAGCTGAGATTCATTTGGTTGCATTCAATAAAGTATGATGATTGCCTAAGATATCATTGTAGGCTGAGGGATTTGGGGAAAGATCTTAAATGAAGCTAGATGTGGTGTAGGAAACACTGAGATTGTGATAAGGCTGGTGAAAGATCCAGGGCATTGGAGTCCATCTATGAAGTGGTCTGTCCACAGTCATTGAAGTTCAGGATGCACAAAGTCCTCCAGGTTAGGTCTCTGGTGTCCACCACACAGTATGCCCTGGGAAGGAAGGACTCTTTAGGGGTTGAAGGGAGTTGATATCCTTCCATGAGTGGGGACACCCAACCCGGATCCTGTGTGTGCACAGGAAACAGTTTATATTGATAATGGAGACTGAGACAAAGAGACTAACTTTCAAAGGCAAGAACCCTACACCTGCAGACTGAACATCCTGGCCCACACACCTTGGAAACTTTAAGATTTCCCTCTTAATAGCTTGGTTGCTCAAAGAAAACTACGGAAGACTAGGTTTACTGAGAAAAGTCACCACTGAACCCAATGACTTAATACTTTTAAGCACAGTAAGAAAGATGCATTATGTCAGAATATACACATACAAAAAATTAAAACCGAAGTTCAATACAATGATATTCTTATTTATCTTTGTTACTTGTTATGTATGCTGACATATTCTACTCTGCTGTTTGTGTGTGTGTGTGTGTGTGTGTGTGTGTGTGTGTGTGTGTGTGTGTTTGTTTATCATATGCTAGCTGGACCCATTAAGTTAATTTCTTGGCTCACTTTCAAGGCATAGATTTGAAGATCACTGATCAGGCTGTGCTATTGGGAAGCACCAGTAGATATCACTGTAGGTGACCACTCCAGTGTGACAGCAGCTGCAGGTGACCACAGCAGCGGTTGCTCCCTTCTAATAACAGCGTCATTGCTTTACTGTGCCTACTCTTACTTTGTTTTTAACTACTCCATGTAGTCATTCAGTTTTATATTTCAAAAATATAAAAGGGACAGTGAATACTCTCCTTCCAACTCTTACTCATTTGCTTTCTTGAGCACATCAATGTTACTAGCTTATTGTTTTCTTTCAAATATATGTTTATACAAGTATAGGAATACATGCACATACACACTGCTCCCTTCTCTTACAAAATGAGCATTATTATAATACTGCTATTCTTGTCTTTCTTTGTTATATCTTTGTAATATGGGATTATTGTGATAAAAAATAATAAACCTCACTCTGTTGGTGCTTGCATAGTATTCCACTGGGCATAGTGCTGTTGCTTATTTAATCAAAAACTATTAACGAAACATTTTAGTGGTTTATATTTGTGGATGTTCCAAGGATGTTTATGAAAAGAAAAACATCTGTTCTAGGTTATCCCAGCTTGCCTGGGATTCAAACTCTGCTGTAAGTGATTAGGTTCAGGGTTTTCCTTATCCTTCACTGTATTTTCTTCCATTATCCTCCTTGCTCCCCTTCTACATTCCAGTTGGGTCAACACCTTTGATCCTCTTTCTGCATGTTCTTAGTGCCTGATGATTTCAGCATAAGACTTGCTAAACTCAGGAACATGACTACAGTTAGTCACTTTCACATGTCGAGTCTCCTGGCGCTCTGTTTCTCTGGACATTTGCATATCACAGTGATACATGCTGGATTGTGGCTCTAACTTTGTTCTTTCCTGCTCCATACTTCAAGATTTCAAGAAAATACTCCACTCACAAATCCTGAGGGTTTTGTTTGTTTGTTTGTTTTTTGAGGTACTGGGGATTGAACTCAGAACACTGCACTTGCCAGGCAAGCGCTTATTCTACTGAGCTCTCTCCCTAGCCCCGATTTTTTTTTTAATACAAAGTCTCGCTATGCAGTTCAGTGGTACTGGGGATTGAACTTGGGACCTTGAGCTTGCCAGGCAGGCACTTATGCTGCCAAGCTATCTCCCCAGCCCCTTTTCTTTTTTTAATGATGGAGGTGGGTTTGAACCCAGAACTTTTAAAAACAAATTGTGAGCTAAAAAAATAATAAAGCAAAAGTATGGGTAAATGGTATTCATATATATATATA
>NW_004524585.1:15059508-15070270 GCF_000260255.1 Octodon degus
TTTTTTTTTTTTGTGGAACCAGGGATTAAACTCAGACCCTTGCACTTGCCAGGGAAGTGCTTATTCCACTGAGCCATCTCTCTGGCTCCCTTAATTCATGATTGAAGGCTGGGATTATGGGTCTGATTACTGCTGGGATTATGGGTGTGAGTACTACACACAGCCTGGGGTGAATAGCCTGAATGTAACAGAAGAGAGACAGAGAAACAGACTTGTTCTCTGTAGCCATTGTTGCTGTTGCTCCTCCCTTTTGCTCTTGCTGTTTTCTGCTGCCATGAACTGCTGCCCTCTGCCATGTGCTAGTCTGCCTTGGTGCCAGCCGAGGCACCAAGGGCTGAAACCTCCAGTAATCATGAGCTAAGTAAACCCTTCCTTCCTTCAATTTGGTTGTCGATATTTGTCCCAGCAACCAGAGAAGAGTAATCGAGACAATAAATATTTTAATAAATAAATAGTATAGACTTTACAGGTACCTGATCTTCAAAGCATCATGACATTGGGCCACCAACCACAAGGGCCATGATACACTCTTAAAGTCTCAAGGTTAGTAATACTCCAGACTTCTTTCCAACCTCTCTTAACACATTGTCCATCTCAACTCATGACTATGTTGGCCACCAGCGTCCTTGACGAAATTTGGTCCTCTGACTGTTACTGACAACCCAGTGTTCCATGGCTGCACTTATTTTTTCTTGGTCCCACTGATTGGGTTCAGCAAGACTTTGTTTGTTTTCAAAACACTGAAGTGACCTGTATCTAGTGCCCCGTGTTTTAGACAAGGAAGAATAGCTTCTAATGGAGAGCAACTGTTTTGAGTTCTTTTTCACTTTCATTTAAAAATATTCCTTACCTCTCTGGTTAATGATTATTAGTTTTGCAATCAAAGCTTGTAAGCAAGGATTAAACAAAAATTTCGGTATTTTCAGCTTACTATCTCAACCCAGTGAGACCTAAGAGCTCAAAATGTGCTTTTGCTATAGTTTTTACATTCATTATTAGATTTTTCCATAAGTGTTATTAATAATAACATGAGATAAATCTCCTGTAGATCTTGAAAACACTTTTTTGCTTGCCTATTTACTGTTTTGGCGAAAGTAAGATTTTGCATCACTTCTAACATTAAAGTTACTTTTCAACATTTCACCTGTTAGTTAGTTAGATTGTAAAGAGTCCAGAAGCAAAGCTGGAACTCATAAATATTGCACCAATGCTCAGACCTTCCAAGCCAGCTCTCATATATTACCCTTATGTTGTACCCAGTAGGTCAACCCACAGACCTCAAATGACAGCTATATGGCCCCTTCCAAGTGCCCTGTGTGCCAAGGAAAAGTCTCAGTGTGTTAGATATATAGCCATTGATTCCCTTTTGTACTCAAGATGTCTTCACATTCATAAAGCAAACCAACAGCAAATATTTCAACCTTCTCTGATTATACTTTAAAGTTTGGAGGCATAACTTTTGTTTTAAAACCATTCCAGTAATGTTCAAAGTAGTTTGAAACTATAGAATTTAAGGAAAGTGTTGAGTCTTATTTTAGAATGAATATGCTCACAGAATAGACACATATTGTTACAAATTTTTTTCATTTATTTTGTGACATTCATAGAGTATTTTATTTGACATAATTTCATTTGTGTTAATATAAGTTCTCAACCCCATCAAATGTTAATTCAGTAAAAGTTGTGAGGTCAAACATTTTACCAGAGATGTGTAAACCAGTTTTGGTGGTGATACTTTCAAAAGCTATGCTGTGGCTGGGGAGATAGCTCAGCAGCATAAGTATCTGCTCATCAAGTGCAAGGTCTAGTGTTCAATTCCCAATACAAAAAAGAAAAGCTATGCTGAAGTCATGAAAGACCTTAACAACTCTGTGAATTAATACATTCTTACATCATAAGTCCTTCTTCACTTATAGTACCCATCTGAGATAAAACAAATCATAACACTGAATTTTTTTTTTTTTTTTGGCAGACCAGGGATTGAATTCAGGCCCTTGTGCTTGCCAGGAGAGTGCTTATTCTACTGGGCTATCTCCCTGGCCCGTTTTTTTTTTTTTTTTTCATTTGACACTAAATCTTGAAGGCAATAATAACTCAGATGTTCATAAACTCCACTATGAAATTACCAATGATATGTGAGTAAATGCCATCATCAACAAAAGGAATTGGATATGAGCCTCAGCTCTAATTTGGTTTCCTAATCCACTGTGCCAATCTATTTCTCTTAATTGGTGAATTGAGTCCATTTACTTTGATGGTTAGAATTGAGATGTATTTATTTACGATTGACATGTTATTTACCTGTTGTCATTTACTCCTTTTTCTCCTGTGTTTAATTGCTTACCCTATTTAGTTAGTTGCTTCTGATCTCATTCGTGGAGTTCTGATCATTTTGATCCCTCTCTAGAACATCTTTCAGTAGCCTATGTAGTGTTGGTTTTGTCATCATGATGTTCTTTAGTTGTTCTTTGTCATGGAAGTATTTCACTTCTCCATCAAACTTGAAAGAGAGTTTTGTAGGGTATAGTAGTCTGGGCTGGAATTTGTTTTCATAGAGGACCTGAAGTACTCTGCTCCATGCTCTTCTTGCCTTCATGGTTTGTGAAGAGAAATTGGTCATAATTCTGATGGGTTTTCCTTTGAATGTGATCTGCTTTTCTCTAGCGGCTTTCAGTATATTATTCTTGTGCTGAATTTCTGGGATTTTGGCTATTATATGAATTGGTGTGTTTTAATTGGGCTGAGGTTGCTTGGCGTTGTGTATGCTTTGGCTACCTGAATGTCAGATTGTTTCCTCATATTTGGGAAGTTTTCTGCTATTACTTCTGCCCATATTTTTTAAATGTCATTTGTTTTGACTCCTTCTTTTTCATTGATACCTATTAGTCTCACATTGTTCATCTTTGCATCATCTTGCAGGTGATGGATTATTTTTTCCTGCACCCTAGTTGTTTTTAAGAGATCCTTTCTTACCTTTTCACTAGCCGCACCAGTGTCTTCAAGATCTGAAACTCTGTCTTCACTATCACTTAAACGGTTTTGCAAGCTTGTGATTGAGATTTTAAATTCCTCTATATTGCTTTGACTCTGCTTCATGCAATCTATTTCTCTCCTGTATTGTTCATTCAAGGAATCCATCATTTTTATAATCTCCTCTATTTTTTTATCAATTTCTTCTTTAGAAGCAGTTATTAATTCTTTCACTGCAGTGTTTTTTTCAGATTGAGTTTCCTCCCTATGTTTCTGTAGTTGATTCTTTACTTCAGATGCTATGAGTTCTGAGAATTCTTTTCTTATTTCAGAAAATTCTGCTCTGAGTTCCTCTATAACTTTCTGCTATTGCTTATTTACTATTGACACTATTAATTCATACACTGGAACTGAGCTAGTGTCCTCTGCACTTGTTCTGGGTGGGCATTGGATTTCCTTCATATATTTCTGCATTTGATTCTTTACTGCAGATGTTATTAATTCAGGGATTTCTTTTTTCATTTCCAATCTGAGTTCCTCTATACCTTTCTGCAGCTGTTTCTTTATTTCAGAAGCCATTGATTCCTTGATTTCAGCTGTGTGATTCCCAATTTGTTCTGTGTTAGTGTCCTCTGCACTTGTTATGGGTGGGCTTGGGTTCTGAGATTGCATATTGCTCCTTCCCATTGTCATTTTGTGTAGCACTGTCTTCTGACTTCTGTTGTACAACTTTGGTGCAGTTATAACCTACTGAAGTTCAGGTGCAGATCTACAAAGTTTGGATTTATCCAGTTGTGCCTGGCTTAGGTCTGGCTGCTGTGCTCAGCTCCCTCCTGCTGCTGCCCTTGAGGTGAACTGGTTGTGCCCCTCTGACAAGATGTTCTGCTCCTGGACTAGCTGTGTGGTTCTGTCCCCTACACTCTCTGTAGGGATTTCAGCTGCAGGGTTTCACCCCAGGCCTGTATGCCAGGCCTTAGCTGAGTCTGGAGGGGATAAGGTGGACTAGGGGGAGAGGCAGCTCTTCCCACACACTCACTGGACCTGGGCTAGGACTAGATCTGGGGGCTCCCAGAACTCAGCAGAAATTCCTACTTGGCAGGCGGGGCTGAAGGGTGCTGCAGAGTGGTGGGGGGAGTCCCAAGGAGGTGGAAGAGGGTCTCACCTGCGCTGCACCTGGGCTGGGACCGGTAGGTCCCACCGGTGCAGGGTAGCTGGAAGCTCTCCCACACACTCCTCAGCTCTAATTTGGTTTCAACCATTCAGATTCTGTTTTGCCAAGGATAATTGGTACCACACAATGTACTTGCAAAAGATCTACATTTAAAACTGGGGCAAGAACAATATCTTAAGTGCAGCTAATCCCGTTTCATTTTCTTCTCTGAGTATGAGAAAAACATGAGTCTATAATTTCTTATTAGATTGGGGGCCATTAATTTATTTTGGCCAATGTCTGTAAGTGGAATGGAAACATTCTCTGCAAAGTTGTGTGTTGAGATAGCACAACCTCAAGATGGTTTTTCTCTTTGTTAAGACAAAATGTTTGATGCCTACAATTAAGGAAAGAAGGGCTTATTCTTCTCAGTCCATACTTGGCTGGCTCCAAGACAATGTCAAATGACAGAGGGCAACAGTTCATCACAGTGGAAAACAACAACAGCGACAAGATCTAAAAGGGAGGAGCAGCCAAGCAAGCCTCTTTCCCTCCCTTATCTTGTACATAGGCTGCCCACCCTACAGTGTGGGTGTAGCACTCACACCCATAATCCCAGCACTGGACCATGAATCAATCAAAAACTCTAGAAGCCCACCCCATGACTACATGTGGCTTTGGGCGGGTACATCTAGACCAACCATAACAGGAGGCTTTTGGAAGGATTATTGGGTACTATGCTCATCAGTGAATTTGTCCATTGAACAGTTTTTGTGTTGTTAGAAGATGGAGCCTGGTTCAAGAGTGGGTTACTGGGGACCTGGAAGGCTACATTCTTGTCCCTGGTCCCTCCTCTTCTTTCTCCTGCCCTTCTTCCTCTTCCTCTCTCTCTCTCTCTCTCTCTCTCTCTCTCTCTCTCTCTCTCTCTCTCTCTCTCTCTCTCCTTTTTTCTCCCTCCCCTCACTCTGTCCTTTCTCTTTCCTTCCTGACTGCCAAGGGTTGAGCAGCCTTTTCCTGTCATGCCACTCTGCAATGACATCTTTGTCTTGGAGCCAACTGAGCATATATGGAAACCTCTGAATCAGTAGGCAAACTAAAATCTTTCTTTAAATGGTAAATGTCAGGTATTTTGTCCTGGAGACAGGAAGGTGACTAATAAAACCATTCAGAAAATAACTTTAAGAGGCTAAAATAGTTAATGTTCTTTGCACTAAGCTTCAGCGAGTTCATACAAAAATCCTAATTCTAGATTTTTATTTTTAAAAATTTGAAATTTATTTTAGGCTGTCCAGGTAAAATCAGTGAAAAAACAATCTTTTGTTTAGCTACAAATAGGCCAAGAAAAGAGGATCTTACACATTGACTATTATTTCAAAACTGTGAGGGAGTAACATTTTTTTTCCCAATAAGGGTCATTTAGTTTGGACAGAAAGAGACTATAATAGAAGAAACAGAAAAACTTCAAAAGTTTTAAGACACAATAGTTATCATATGGTGACTTGTAAATTCAAGATAGTATTTCTAGAGACAGTGCTAAGTATTCATAATGAAAGAATACATATACATAAAACAAAAGAGGAACAAAACACCTTTGGCCTATGAATGGATTTTTTTGGAAAATTAAACCTCAACAAATATTTTTATAAACCTGAATAATTCTATCATTTTTAGTATTTAATTTCCCAACTGGAAAATTATCCCTTTAATATTTTTACAACTCTATGAACTAAAGAATTATATCCTTCTTTATATGTGTAAATTTGGTATTCTAGGGCATTTGACTTACTTGGAAAAAGAAAAGAAATAATTCTAAAAACTTAGTAGTATAATGAAAATGTAGGATTTCAGGATATTTTGGTTTTTTGACTGAGAATCAGAATTTTTAACTACTAAAATACAAATGTTTTCCAATCCAATATACAGTAGTTAACAAATGCATTTAGACTTTTATGAAGATTTATTGCATGAACTTCATGCAAATGTTGGTTTAGATTATTTGATCCATTAAACCCAATATTAACTTCATATAAAATCAGGGATGCTTGCATATATTACTAACCTGGTGTGATTATTAACAAGAGAAATATTAGTCTAATTCATATTCATTTAATGTATATCACATGTGTTCCATTTCATACATACTTGAGAACTTTAGGAGGTTGTGACACATGATGTCTACTTCCTGTACACAGTCTTCGTCTATCCAGCACCCACTTACCTATGGGGAGTCATTGTTCTTAGATCCTAATAAATCATTTCAAGATTGTTCTAGCATAAAGCAGATGCATGTACAGCCCAGTGATGGTTTTCAGATATTTTTTTCTTTCCTGCAGCAGTGAATGTGGATACTATGTTCTGCAGGTGAAAAGTTCCCTTAACTTCACCAGGAATAAAACCCATCCTGGTCTTTGTCTTACTCTCTAGCACTCTTCTTTCTGCTATTGCAGGCATTTTTTCCTATGAGTGTCCCTTACAAACCCATCCTTCCTGAGTCATCTTCTCTATTCTCATCTGGCACACCAGTAATGTTTGGCTTAAGAGTTTTCAGAAGAAATGAATTTGCTAGATAAATAGGAGTTAGCAAAATAGAGGTAGCAGTTCTACATGGAGGGAATGGTATATAGAAAAGTACCAATAGATAAAAAAGGGGTAAGAATTTATAAACTGTCACTAGCTCAGTGTCTAACATAAAATATTTGTAGTGTTAAATGAAAAAATGAGCAATAGGGTCAGGGAGATAGTTTAGTGGCTTAAGTGCCTGCCTGGCAAGTTCAAGGTCTGAAGTTCAATCCTTGGTACAAAAAAAAAAAAAAAAAAAAAAACAGAATTAGTAATAGCCAGGAAAGGTTTTGTTTGTTTGTTTCTGTTAAATTAACCATGGAACTTATAGAAACGAAATGAAATTAAATCCAAAAGGAGTGAGCCTATGAGCAATGCAAAATATGAACAAAATGAAAAATATCACATGCTCTGCTAGTAAATTAGTTTCTCAATCTGTGCTAATTAACAACATGACATTCTGCTTAGATCACCTCTATGTTGGGAGAAGTAAGGTTGTCCCAACAGTTTTGCAGCTTGAGAGTCTGTGAACCTGTCTCCAGTTGCTATCCAACACTGCAGTAGAACGTGAAGGTGTGCTTGCTACACGCGTGGAAGACTGCCATTTCCCTTTCTCCTGCTTCTTAAATCTATCATCGCTAACAGACATGTCAAATATCAGTTGCTTTCTAGTGTGACACTCTAATGACACATTAAGTACTACGAAAGGCATTCCTTCCTTTTTTGGATACAGTTTTTAAATTAAGCATTTTTTTCTTTGACTTCTCATTCTCTCAATTGAGGGAATTCTCCCCAGTTATAAGTTCATGTCCAAATACCAGAATGAAAGGCCCATTAAGCCTACTTTAGCTAAAGCACATCCCTGCCTCTGTAAGAAGACATATGCACTTAACAGAATACTTTATCTCTCTGGACCATATTGTCTTCATCTGTCCTAACCACAGAACTTATAAAATATTATAAAATAAAATTGCTTTTAAAGAATTGAAAGCCATTATGCAGTTGTAAGAATCTGCTAAACTTGGTATTGCCTCTTATTTGGAGTATACCACAAATGCTATATTATTGCAATAAAAGGGAAATAGCAGGTGATCAATAAATAAAGTGTTTATATTCCCTTCATTCTTTCATACTGCAATAAGAAACACAGCTAGGCTCTCCCGTCCACTACAGAAAAGTGAAAGCCTTCATCTCTAGTTGAGAGATGGGAAGTTAGAGCCTTCCTTTCTCTGTCCTGAACCTCAGAACTGAGATGTCTTAATTAACAGATAAAGATTTCAGCCATTGTTTTAAGTCCAATACTCAGTGAGGAGCCCTCACATATAGATGGTTTGGCTAGCTCTTTTTATTCTTTTACTAAGATAAAACTGTGACCTCAATGAAAAATTCAATTAAAGCTTCATCACAGGAGATTTACAAATATTCCTCTTATACTTTCACTAGAGAGATGTAGTTCTTTTAGAAAAGGGCATAATGACACTGATATAATTTGCTGAGGGACAATGGTCATGACCTGATGATCTCATATTCCTATGAGAAGAAAAATCACTACTTGGAGATGCCAGAGGTCTCAGAACCACTGGAAATTTTCAGAAAGGTCTTCTTGCAACAAGAAATAGTATAGGGTGCTATGAGTGGACTACATCTGCTCCTAGGTAAGAACTAGGTCCACATCTTACTCTCACTTTTGTTTTATAACCTTGATGAGTTCCAACATTTACAGTGTCTATTCTTTCACCAATAATCCAAGTCTCCACAGTTTTTTGATTGTCCACTAAATGCAACACAGTATGATTTTCCTAGTAACAGTTATCTTCAACAACATAAATCCTTACATAGCACATTAGTGGGAAAATAAACTTTAAGTTTTGGTAACTTTTTAAAAGCTAAACTTTTTAATCAGTGAAAGATTTAGTGGTGCTCATAAAGGCCTGACAATGATTTTCTTTTCTCATGCAAATGTGTAAGAATGCTATCTGTATACAGGCTAATTTTGTCCATCACTGAACCAGAACAGATGCAATGAACCCTGCCTGAATGTCTACCTCAGCATAGGAGGCCTTGCTGAAAACTAAGAGGAGAGAAGAAGAGGTCTCTATCTCACATAAATGATCTTTTTGCATTTGAAGCCACTGTGTTTATTCAGATGCCATGTTTTCAAGCGGCTAGTTTAAAAGCAATGATGCATTTTTGGAGTTTCTGGTCGATAGAACAAGACAAGCACCAAGAGTTCTTATCTCAGTTCAAGACTGACATACTAATTATTTGCATGTTAATAAATTGAAGCTAAATGCATTGCTTCTTTGACAACATGCACTGTATCTGTCTCTGGCTCATTCACTTAAAAAAAGTCTGATCCAGTATCTGTGAAAAGTTTTTCAGGGCTGGAGAGACAG
The DNA here is from genome assembly GCF_000260255.1 of Octodon degus. Lineage (NCBI taxonomy): Eukaryota > Metazoa > Chordata > Mammalia > Rodentia > Octodontidae > Octodon > Octodon degus. The sequence continues at coordinate 15,068,584 of NW_004524585.1, forward strand.
CTCAGCAGTCTAAGCACCTGAGTTTGATCCCTGGTACCGCATGCTGTGCCAGCCCTAGAACTCCAGGGGCACTGTGCAGGCCACCAAAACCAGCTGTGGTGGAACATGCCTGTAATTCCAGCACTGGGAAGCATGAGACAACCTTACATCTATTTTAGGGTGTTAAGTTGTTAGGGCTTTGCTGCTAAAAAGGAAAAATGGCAATCGCTTGTCTAATATCATATTTAATATCTATAATTTGGGCACATATACCACATTCTGATTAATAGATATCTCTTGTTATAGTAGATAAGACTCAGATTTTCTGAGTTTAATTCTCACTCTGTCATTAGCCAGCTGTATGACTACAGTGGTCTTTAAAATACACTCACAAATTATTTGATACTCCCCCTGTCAAGCCTTGGAGCCTAACTCCTGTTCCCTGGAATGACAGTCAGCTTCACCAACACATTTCTAATGAAGAGACTCCAACGGAAGCGACTTGGCAGGACCTCCAAGATGAGAAGGAACCTTGGCATGATGCTCAGTCTGCTTTACTTCACTTTTCTTGTCTATAAGAATGCAGGATCAATTTCCTAGGGTTTTTATGATTTCAGAGTTAATATATGTTAAAGACCTTATCAGAGACAGCTTGTCAGCTCTGTATAATTATGATGTATTACCAATATTAAATTGCATTTTAGGCATTCCTATGAGCATGTGATAAATATTTATATATAGTTAAATCTTTATAGGCAACTCTGATTATTTCCTTACAAATTTATAGACATGGATTTGCTGGATTAATGTATATGGATTCGTTTAGAAAAGTGTTGTAGAATTTAATATTTTCTTGTACAAAATCTTGTTATATTTAATCATAAAGGCACACATTTGATTGAGTTCTAATCATGTGAGCAGACATTCATATTATTTCTAAATCAGCTTTCAAATTTTATTTTATTTTTATTTTTATTTTTTGGCAGTACCAGGGATCAAACTCAGGACCTTGCATTTGCCAGGCAGGCACTTATGTCACTGAGCTATATCCCCAGTCCCTTATTTTTTATTTTAAAGAAAAAACACAAAACTCAAAACAAGGTAATAGAAGAGTAAAAATGGTTAGTGCATTGAGTACTGTTATCTTCAAAGCAGTTGCTCAGATTACAAGATATAGGAATGAAAACTTGAGAAACAACATAAGCACAAAACTTTCTTTTCAGTGAATTGGGAGAAATTAAGAGTATAACTATCTTAACTATTGCATATACTTTTTTTTAGGAGAGTAACAATGATTAGTACATTGTGTATTGTTACTGCCAAAGTAGTTTCTCATATTACAAGATATAGGCAAGAAATAATAAGCAAACAACATAGGTATAAACCTCTTTTTTTTTTAAAGTCAACAGAAAATGGAAATATACTTTTTAAAGTTTCTAATACTAGGAGAAGATATCATACAATGTCTTTTAAATAAATTTTAAGTCACAGATACAGTATATATTTTAGAACAAAAATTAGGATCAAGCAACATTCAGAAAATTAAATTGTTTCAAAACAATTGAACTAAGTTTTCATGATAGCAAAGAAGTACTAAGAGTAAAACATAAGATAAATACTGGAATGGCAAGAAAATGACCAACACTTCTAACCATTTGAGGATAGGATATCACACAAAGTTCTAGTGTGTTGTGGACATGCATAATGA
>NW_004524585.1:15078381-15090247 GCF_000260255.1 Octodon degus
GGCGCAGGGTAGCAGGAAACTCTCCGCACACTCACTGGACCTGGGCTAGGACTCTCTCCTCTATTTTTTTATCAGTGTCTTCTTTAGAAGCGCTTATTACTTCTTTGATTATAGTTACTATTACATTTTTTAATTCCGAAATTATTTCTGATCTGATTTCTTCTATACCTTTCTGCAGTTGATTCTTTACTGTCAATGCTATTATTTCAGAGATATCAGGTGTGTGATTTCCAGTTTCCTCAGTGCTAGTGTCTTCTGCATTTGTACTGGGTAGACTCAAGGCCTGAGACTGCATTTTGTTCCTTTTCTTTGTCATTTTGTATACCACAGTCTTCTGACCTTTGGTGTAGAACTTAGATAGAGTTATTACCTTAGCACCAGGTCCAGATCTATGAAGTTCCAATTACTCCAGGTGGGTGTTGCTTGGATCTGGCTGCTGTGCTCCACTTCTTTCTCCTGCAACCCTTAGAGTTGAACCCTTTGTGTCACTCTGGCAAAATGTTCTGCTCCTGAATCAGCTGGGTGGGTCTTGCCTCTAGCCTCTTTGCTGGGAGTTCTGCTGAAGGGTTCCATGCTGGGCCTGCAGCCTGGGTCGAATGAGGATCCCCAGCCCCAGGTCGTCTCACTCACTCGCTGGCCTGCACTCTGGGTCTGCTCAGGATCCCGCAGGCCCCGGGTCGTCCCACTCACTCTCCAGGCCTGCGCTCTGGGTCTGTTCAGGATCCCTCGGCCCCAGGTCCTCTCACTTACTTGCCTGGCCTGCGCTCTGGGTCTGTGCAGGATCCCGCGGCCTGGTCGTCTCCTATTGCATATACTTTTTTTTCCTTTTTCCTTTCCTTCTTTTCTCTTTTCCTCCATCCCAGTTTCCTTTTCTCTTTGAAGACTTTCTTCCTATTTCACAATATCTATTGTACATTTCAGATCTTATTTATTCTTTCAGCTTCTCACACTAGAGAAACAAGACAAAGTTTACACGTGTGTCTAACTTATTTTATTTGTGAGTATGATCTCAAGTTGCACTCATTCACCTATAAAGGTCTCAAGTTTTATTCTTCTTTATGGCCAAGTAGTACCATTATATAAAAATGTCACATATGTTTGTCCATTCCTCAGTTGATGGGCATATGGCTTGTTTCCAAGATTTAGCTCTGACAGATGATGCTTCTATAAACATGGGTACACATATATCAGTGTGGTATGATGTTTTCAATTCTTCTGGGAAGATACCCAGGGGGGTGGATAGCTGGGTTGAATGGGACTTTTAATCATAGTTTTTTGTGGAATCTGAACACTGATTTCCTCAGTGGTTGCACCAGTTTATATTCCCACCAACAGTGGAGAAGGATTTCTTTTCCCACACAGCCTTGCCAGCATTTATTATTGGTTGATTTCTTGATGATTATCACTCATTCCTGGCATGATATGGAATTTCATTGTTATTTTAATTTGAATTTCTTGAATGACAAATGATGTTGAACATTTTCTCATGTATTTATTTGCTATTTGTATTTCTTCATCTCACATTCCCACTTTTGGATTAGGTCTTTGAATCTGAGAGAGTAGTCTGAGATTTTTCAATTCTTTATATGTTTTAAATACGAGTCTTTTGCTTGAGGGGCAGCCAGCTACAATGTTTCCCATTCTGTGGGTTTTATCTTCACTCTATTGGTGATTTCTTTTGTAATGTGAAGGTTTTTGATAAAATTAGGCTCCATGAGTTATTCTTTGTAGTGTTTCCCATGTAGTCTGAGTTTTGTTCATGAATTGCTTACCTACACCTTTGTCTCAAGATTTCTACCTACTTTCTCTTCCAGTAGACTTAGTATTTCTATTTTAATATTTAAACCTTTGATCCATTTGACTTTAGCATATGGTGATAAACATGGGTCTACCTTTAACCTTCAGCATGTAGAGGTAAATGAGGTCAATATAGTAGAATCAGGGTTGGAGGTCAAAGAATGATCACCTGAGTTTTGGGCAACTGGAGGACACAGGAGGGAAAGAATGAGAGAAAGCAATGGAGTATTCAGAAAGGGAAGAGACAGAGTTTACTCTTGAAAGTATAGATTCAAGAGGTAGTTGGGGAAAAAGAGAAACAGGAGCAATAGAAGAAGCTAAAAAGAAAGGTTTAAAAAAAAAACAGTGGAAAACAGGAAGAGAACAAAAGGAAAAAACAGGACACCAGAAGAAAAAAGAGAAATTTTAAAAAGCAGACCCCAAAACAAAAATAACCAAAAAATACAAGATAAAGCAAGATAAAATCCAACCAGGAGAAAAAAGCAAGTCAGACACACAGAGGATGTATATACTGGATTATGTGTTGTACTGTGTGTATGTATGTATTTGGTTGCTCTGCCCACCAAATAGGAGCGTGTATGCTCCTATGAGCTTTCATATTTTCTGTAAAAATTAAAACTAAAGAAAAATAAAAGCAAAACATACTTAAGTGACCCAGATACTTTATAAATCTTTATATATTTTGCTGTAAGACTAACAAGACATTTATTAGTTAGCTTGCATAGAATATTTAATTGCAAGAATGGGAATAGAGACAAGTGTGTGTTCAAGACAAAGTGTGACTACAAGGCTAGTCAGATTGGCTTTTGGCAAGGTTTGGTCCAGCACCATCAAAGCTTAGTGAATTTCTATGTCTCAGTCAAGCTTTCTTCTAGGCTAATATCCTCAAGTGAGGTCCCCTGAAATTTCCTAATCTACTAATCTTGCAATACTATATTCAGAGTGACTCTGAGGATTATGAAAAGGGTATTATTGAAATTCTACATTTTAAAAATTTATTTATTTTTTATGTATTTAGTACAGGGTCTCACTACACAAATTGGACTAACAGTGATCCTCCTAATTTTAGCCTCCCAGGCACTGTGATTACAGGTGCATGCCACCATTCCCAGTCTCAATCACCATCTCAGCACGCCCCAGAGGTGAGGCCAGCACAGCACACCGGATATCGAACCCTGGTCCCTGGGCTCTGCCTAAGCAAACACTTTAGTCCACTGAGCTAACTGGCCAGCCCTGAAAGACTACTTTCTAGGCTACAAAACTGTTGTAAAGGCTGGAAAGTCCTACCCACTGCCAAGTATCCAAGAAGAATGTTATCAAGAAACTAAAAACATTGCCACCACTGCTCGCCAACACTGAGGCTTTTGTTTCCCCTGCTGCTAAGAACTCAAATGTTGCTGGTACTACAATTACTGGAGGGCAGGGACTCAATCATGCAAGCCACCATCACCCCCAAAAGTTAAACATACAGGTGTCCCACCCACCAAAGAATGCTTGTACAGCTTTCTGAGTTGGTGACTTCCAAAAGTTTCACACAATTAAGTGATTGGTGAAATTGTCTAGCTCCAGAAGGCTTTCTATTTATTGCTAGAGACCAGAAAATCACATTTTCTTGATCCTACCTTGGTTAGGCAGTCTTCATGAAGAAACTGTCTGCAATTTAAGAATTTTCCTCAAAGATGTTGACCCAGAAAATGTGACAAAGGTCTAGGAAAGGAGATCAGGGTAAGAGAGTCTTTCTATATGTTCTATCAAAACTCCTGAATCTAACATAATCCTGGATAAGGCCATGTATTGTGGCTTGGTAATCACACTCTTGATTTGGGAACCACTTGGTTTATCACACAATTCGTCCTAGAGCTTGAAGTTGTAAGCCATCTCATTTGAACCCCTACAAACTAATAATGAAAAAGGAATTGATAACAAGGAGCAAAATCAAAACTGTTTTCCCACAGAACCTGACCTTAGCCTGTATTGGGCTCTACTGAACCTCTGAAGTTGTCACTGTCTAGTCCTTCCAAACACTCACTTAACTACAACGCAGAACTGATTTGGTCTACAAGTCACTGGCCACCTTGTACATAAGCCTGCAGAGCTAGAAGTAAAAGTGTTATGCAAAATCATAGCTCTTCTGTCTTCTTGGTTTAGAGAACAAAAGCTACTGAGAACACAGAAGAATGGAGTAAAAAGGAAAAGAAAAAAGTGATACATTTGTCTTTTATAGGCAGAGCAATTTTTCCTTCATATATATAGAGAGATAGGCATACGGATATATAGACGTAGACAGAGGTATATATGTATATTATATAAGTATATATGCTGAATTGTTTTTAAGTTCACATTTTTTGTGAACATTAAACAAATAGAACATTGAGCAACCCAGGTAAATATATGAGAATGAAAAAATACACTAGGCATTTTTTACATATTATAATAATTAGTCTTTTCTAGTCAAGCCTAACAATTTAAAACTCAAGAGTAGATCCCTCCTGCTTACCTCCAGCTCATGTTTAAATAATTATTATTATGTAGCTTTAGGATTTTTTTCTTTGAAAAAGTATGGGATTTTCATTTGATCTGAGAATTATTTCATAAAGTATAATTATTTTAAAAAATTATATGCTAAAATTCCTTTAAAATTCATTATCATTTTCTGATTTTATTTTGTGATTAGAAAATATTATTTCTTGGACTTTATTATGGTGTGTGTGTGTGTGTGTGTGTGTGTGTGTGTGTGTGTGTCTGTGTGCATGCCTTAAGGTACAGTCATTTTTCTTGAATATTCTCAATGAATCTAAAAATAAGATACATTCCCTGCTATACATACTATGATATATCTATAATTTCTATCTTATTGGTTGTAAATTTAGGCTCACTATATACTTTTAAATCTTCTATGTATTCCTATATATGTAATGTATATTCACTGCATCTTCTATATTCTTATTATATTTCTGTGCATTTCATCTGCATTGGGTAAATAGATACACTGTAACTGTTTCTGCTTTTAGTATATTTATACATATTTATTTTTTGTATTCCCCATAGTTTTTTCAGGTAAAAATCAGGTCAAAACAAGCAGAAGGAGTAAACCTAAGAAGACAAAAGTCACAAAGAGATTTTAGGAGCTGTGAGTAGGCAAATAAGAAGCTTCACCTCTCTTTTGCCTAGAAAGAGAGAAGGAAGAGAGTAAGTTAATTTGGAAATGGAATTATCTATAAAACTTTATGTCTCAGTCCTTCTCCTGCAGGGGTCCCAGGTGATTGTCCAGGTCTTACTTGCACAAATACAAAGCCAACTGCTCCATTATCTACACTCGGAGAATTGTGTTTACTCCAGCTCTGGTTTCTTTCCAGAGTCAGAATATCCATATTCTTACCCAAGAGCAAGGAAGGAGGATATCTTTCTTTTCAGAATTTTTCTATCCCATAAGCCATTTATATAACTAACATACTGTAAGCTTTTAAAATATGGTGTAAAATAAGGGTCTCATGAGAAATGAAGTTAACTTGACACATAGCCAAAATACAAATTTGCAATCACTTGATGACATTTCACAATTGTAACATTTGCCTACTTGAGAAACACTCGAGATTTATCAGTATCTCTTCTGTGAAAAATTCAAGAAAGGGGCAAAATGTGCAACGTGTGAATGCTTCTCAATTGATAATTCTTTCCATGTTAACACTATCTTTGCATCATTCACGCAAATATGAGCTATAATCTTCACAAAAACATTTTCAATATTAGTCACTCATTCTAGAAACAAATTTATCATCTGATGCTGATCATTACTCTATATTTATTAGCATAAAAGGCATCAAATATTAAAGTCAATTATATCTCAGAAAACAAGATGAATGATTCAAAAGGGTTACATATGTAAGCTAAGAATAAATTCTGCTTGGATTATTTTATGGATCTGTGTTTTACAGTTAATTGGGCAACTCAACATTTTTGCACCTGTCTATTGCATTTCATAATATAAAAAGACATTTTTAAGGCTATCATCTGTCAATTTCTTACAAGTTTTTCTCCACATGGCAACAAACTAAAACTGTTGTGCTTGTCAAGAGCTACATGTGGTATATACAAGGTGCATTCAAAATGATGGTGTGTTTAAGTTTTTTAATGTATTGTACTGAAAGACACATTGTCATTAATCTCCTTCAAAATGCTAGTTCTAACTTGGAACACACTTATCCTCTCATTCTTGACACTTTCTGGAGGATTTTTAAAAGTCTTTTTCATGAGTACTTTTAGTTGCTTTGTACCGGCTGCCTTGATTTCCTGAATTGATTCAAAACACTTACCTTTAGTCTTAGTCACTTTTCTCTCACTGCCGAGACAAAACATCCAACACCTCAAAATTAAGGAAAGAAAGGTTCATTTAGCTCACAGCTTGTGAGCAGAGTGGCATAGCACAAGGGCAACACTTCAAGGTGACAGAAAACAGCAAAAGCGGCACAAACAAAAGGGGGAAAACAATCCTCTTTTCCTCCCTTATATGGTATGCCAGCGATCTGCCCATGCCATCTCTGTGCCCTCCTCTTCCACAATATCAGGATGTTTGCAGAGTGGGAACACTGGTGTCCTGTTGAGTCACTTAGTTAAGCTTCTAAGCTCCTCGATTCTCAAGTTGATGCCATGTATCCACCATTACACCTTCATACTCATTTTGATTTTAGGGAAGAGCCAGAAGTGACACAGTACCAGATCCAGCAATAACATGGATGAGGACACACCATAATGTTTTTATAAGCGTGTCTTTCCTGGATGCCACTAGGCAGCAACATTCACCATGTCTTTGATAAGTCACGAAAGAGAACTTTCAGAACTGGTTAGCAAGTGTCAAGAAGGATGGGATGTGTTTTGGGACGGGGGTGTATTTTGAGGTCATCGTGTGGCAACATGTCTTTTACTATAGTAAAAAAAATTTAATTGAAACATTGCCTGGTATTGATAACTATATATACAGGTGGCCCTCAAGAACTTATAAATGAAGGAAATAGTTTGCTGTATTAGGCTGTAACTATAAAATAAGCATAATTGCCAGTTATTGGATAGACAAGATCTTCTGTGTAAGATACAACTTCTCAGACATTTTTAGATCCATAAGATAAAAAGGTATTTGCATATACATGCCAGATTAACTAAGGAAATCTAGAAAAAAAAAGTGGAAGACAGTTTAGTACCCTTTTCAGTACACAAAAAGAAGATATTTCAAGGATGATGTTGATAATATTCAACTCAGCAGACTCTTAAGGCAAGGGAATCATAGGTATAATATTTTGAATATGCTGGTTCCCATAAGTCTAAGTTCGTGGAAACAGGATGAATGCAACAACCTTGATAGTGACAAACACATGATTTAAAAAATGTTTGTTAAGATTTTTATGTACACCCCATAATGCTGTAATTACACACATCTTTTTTTACAGGAAATTGATAAGTTCTACATTCTGATTTTGGATCTTCTATAGTTCTTAATTATTTGTTACCTTAAGCTAAAAAATTCACTTTCTGATGTCTCCTGCAGTTGCCTAAGCAGTTGAGGTTTAATCAGTGTCCCAGGACTCCTAGAAATTTGCAACGTTTAGTGGCCTCTCTGTGAGTCCACTTGTAAATGGACTAGCTGAGAACATCTACAAGGAGACTGAAGAAAAGTCCATAATAGCTGTAATATTAAAAATCAGAAAATTTCTGAAGAAAATGAAAATCTACACTTTACTAAGAATGAAAGAACTAAGGGATTAGATAAATCACAAGCTGGATTTCAACCCCTACCACTATAGAGAAGACCCAAACATCTGAAATGTACAAAAAGGCATCTTCCCACTGCCTGGAGCAGGAGTGAATATGGCTCAAATTGTTTTGTGGCTTGTATCTAAATGAGCTTTGTGCGCTCATGAGTGGGGCTTTTGGGAGGTGACTGGATGCTGCTTAGGCGATACTCAACTAGTGCACTGATTGGCTTGGCACATATGAATTTACTAAAGAGGGAAGACCCACCCTAGATGTGGGTGGTGCCAACAGATGGGCGGGATGGAATAAAAATGGAAAGAATGAGCACTGCTCTGCTGTCTTCCTGCAATACCCTGAGCTATTTTTCCTCTGTCAAGCCCCTCTTCCATGCCACCCTACCTTGGAGCCAGCTGACTATGGACTGAAACCACCACAAACTGTGAGCTTGTTATGGTTTGTGTGTATTTGTCCCCCCAAAACCACATGCAGTCATGGAGGTACAGTTCTGCAGTATGATCCAAGGCTGGGATTATGGGTCTGAGTACTACTGGGGTTATGAATTTGAGTACTGCTGGGATTATGGGTTTGAGTGCTACACCCAGCTTGGGGCAGACAGACTGAGTGTAACATAAGAGAGACAGACTTGCTGTCTGTTGCCGCTGCTCCTCCCTTTTGCACTCTGCTCTTTGCTGCCTCCATGAATGAATGCTCTCTGCCCTGTGCCACTCATCTTAGAGCCAGCTGAGTACGGACTGAAGCCTCCAGTAACTGTGACCTAAATAAACCTTTCCTTCCTCCATTTTGGGTGTTGGTATTTTTCCCAGCAACAAGAGAAGAGTAGCTGAGATAAAGCTAAAATAAGTCTTTTCTCTTTTTCTCCTGTATGGGTTTGGTATTTTGTCCCAGAAGTGAAAAAGTAACTAAGACAAATGACTTTTGATGTGACACATTCTTCCCTGTGTTCTTAATTTTACTGTTAAGAACTAGAATATGTAGGAATCTATGGGTTTTCTTGATGGCTGACCTAGAAATCAGAATAATACCTGCTAAAAATGTCACTGTGGTAGCTGGTATGATGCATATTAGTAAGACATGTGGCAAAAAAGGAGCAGAGTCAGGGAGACTTCCTATCTATCTGCATAGCATATATTTTGGGCCTCAGCCAGTAGAGTACCACTTGGGTCACAATATAATGTTTCATATATTTTTAGTAGATTTGATGTTCTTTATTTTTTACTTTTTTATTTTTCAAAGATAGTAAACATTAGAATTAAAACAGAAAAAATTATAAGTGACACAGAATTTCACTTAACAAAGTAATAGAATTTCACAGTATTTGTTGTAATACATAGTGTTATCTTCCAACCAGTTATTCATATTACCAGATATATGCGTGTAAAATTGGATGAAGAAAGAAGAAAAAAAAAAGAAAGACATGTATAAGAAATTAAGAAGAGAAAAAGTACAAACAATTGAAGAAAAGAGACAAAACAAATTAAGTATTATCTGCTCCTTTCCATAGACCAGAAGAAATGCAGAATACAGTTGTCCAAACCATCCTGCTTACACACAGAGATAAATCTCTTTCTCCCCATTCCCTTTCCTGTCCTCCTCAACTCAGTGACTCTTGCCTTTTGAATAAGTTCATTCCCTTTTCCAAGTATCTATTGTATCCTTCAGATTCCATTTTTCTCTTTCAGGATCTCACACTAAGGAGATAATACATGTTTGCACATACGGGTCTGATTTATTTCACTTAAGAGTATGTTCCCTACTTGCATCCATTTACCAACAAAAAACTCAAATTTATCCTGTTTTATAGCTGAATAATGTTTCATATTTTTTAGACTTGATTTGAAAGTTTATTTCTATGTTCATGGGTATTTTGTCTGAATTTATATTCTCTAGTTATAATATCATGTAATTCTACTTTTTCATGATTAGATATTTACTTCTACTTTGAGAAAAAAATTGTTTAGGATTGCATGAGTTCTTCCCTAAGAGTCTGATAGAATTCACCAGTCAAGAATTTAGACATAAAGTTGTCTTGGTGGCAAAATTTTAAAATATAAATTCAATTTTTTTCACTGATGCAGAGATATTCTTGTTTTCTAGTTCTTGTTTGGAGTGGTTTGTACTTCATGTAATTTGAAACTTAATAATACGATGTATTTTAAGAGTTTTTGATATTTCATTGAGGTTGCCAAATTTAATGAAATGGTACCTTTATGTTATTCCCTTTGAAAGAATTAAATATCTGTGAAACTTGTGATTTAGCAATCTTTCTTGTTCCTTTTTTCTTGTAGTTTTTTTTCTTTTTTCTTTTTTTTTTTTTTTTTTCTTCCTTCCTTTTTTTTTTTTTTTTGTGTGTGTGTGTACACACAGGTTCTCACTATTAGCTCAGACTCATACTGATCCTCCTGTTTTCAGCCTCCCCAGCACTGGAACTACAGGCATGTGCCACCACACTCAATCTTGGTGGCTGGCTCAGCATGCCAGGGGCATGGCCATGACGACATGTAATGCTGGGGATCAAACAAGGTCCCAGTGCTTATCTAAGCAGGCTGCTTAGTCTGCTGAGCTATTTTGCTAGCCCAAAGTTTATCAGTTTGTAAATCATTTCCAAAATGACTTTATTTTGTTTTGTACTTTCAATTTAATGGATTTTTTTTTTATTGTAAACTTATTTCCTTTTATATTTTCTTTCTTATTTTGTATCTGGAGGTAGAGACTTAGATATTTTCCCTGAAACTTCTTTTATAAGTATTTGCTATTATAAATTCCCCTCAAAGCATTGCTTTATCCATATGCCATAGATTTTGATAAAATGAATTTTCATTTTTTTAGTTTAGTGATTTTTTTTAATCTCCTTGGGAATTATTCTTTTATGAATTATTTAGAAGTGTATTTAAAATTAAATGTTGGAAGAGTTTCCTAATGTTTTCTTTTATTGATTTCTACTTTAATTCCATTATGGTTGTGCAGTATTTTGCATAATTTCAATTCTTTTACACTGATTGAAATTATTTTATGACCCAAGATCTGGTCTATCTTCATAAATGTACTCCTCAACAGAATATATATTCTACTTACTCTGCTGTAGTTGTGTAGAATAAATGACAGTCAGGTTCAGTCAGTAGGCAGCATGCAGGCTTTCCCTGTCCTGGATGGTTTTCTGACTTCTTGGTCTAGTTTACTGAGTGAGGAGAGTTGAAGCTTCCCTGTATTCTTTAGTGATAGAATTTATAAATTGTAGTTGGGCATTTTGCTCTGTTACTAGAGATCAGAGCCTGCAGCTGGGCATAATTTTGTGACTAAATTTTGGCAATGAGTTATAAGCTGAGGTGAAATGTATCACATCATAATCATACCAAAAAAGAAAGAGACTCTTTTCCTATGCTTGCTGGAATGGGAAATTATAACAGCAATATATCCATCTCTTTAGCCTCTAGGTGAAAACTGCATGCTACGGATGGCAGAAGAGCTCTGTACTGTCCACCTTTGAGCCAATTATGTAAACAAGAAAATTTGTATCTAGTTTCAGCCTATTCTATTCTGATGGGGTTTCTTTTTTCTTTTTAAATGTATTTAGTGCAGGGTTTACAGGGTCTCACTACACAGATCGGGCTCCTAGTGATGCTCCTGTTTTCAGCCTCCCAAGTACTGTAATTACAGGTGTTTGCTTCCATACCCAGTCTCCTTTGCCATTTCAGTGTGCCCCAGGGGCGGGGCTGGCATAGCATGTGGTGATGGGGATCGAACCTGGGTCCCTGCACTCTGCCTAAGCAGGTGCCTTATTTCACTGAGCTATTTGGCCAGCCTGTGATAGGGTGTCTTACTGATACTTAACATATGTACTACCACATGCCTAAAATAACAGAAATATATTAGACTTACATATATAATAATGAGTAAAACTCAAAAGCACTATTTTCAGTTGAAAAGGGGATGTTTATGAATGATGTACATGGAATACATTAGTTTGAAAATGTACAAATGTGAAGAAGAAAATATGTACTATTTGTGAATAAATTAAAAAATTATAAAAAGGAATGCACAAGAATGACAAATTCAGTTTATAAATACATCTGGGGAATTTGGGCAGGAAATTGAGTCATGGATACATATTCAAGGTTTTTTTAGGATTTATTTTCCGTGAAGAAAATAACAGAAATTTTATAATTTAGGAAAATTAAGTAATAGTAAATATGTACATTCATGATAATTTTCTCTAAATTTCCATAAATGTTTGAAATATTTCATGATAATAAAAACATTTTATTTAGGGCTGGAGAGATGGCTCAGTGGTCTAAAGCACCTACTT
>NW_004524585.1:15098358-15107322 GCF_000260255.1 Octodon degus
AACGTGCTCATTTTTATCACAGAGGTGTTGAAACTTAATTTTAATCATAATTTCAAACTTAATTTTAATAATAATTTCAAAAAAAGTGGGGTGCTAGGGGTATCTTTTGTTTAATATTTAGTCTTTGTGGTTCCTGGCTCAAAATTCTTACATCCCTTATAATTTCCTTGGTTATAAGAGCATCTGTTGTTGAACTGAGGAAATCCCTGATGAACTCATATATATTTTAAGAATAGAGCCCAGGCTAGAAAGACCAAACCATAATTAAAAGTTTTAAACTTTCAACCCCACTTTATTCTCCAAGGAGAGGCTCTAGATACAGAATTAAAAATTGATTGTGACTAACTGATAAGCCTCTATTAAAAAGTCCTAAAGTATGAGATTTAAAAGTTTCCAGGTTAGTCAACACATCAGTAAGTTTGCTGAGTGTACATTAACTCCATGAAGATGGCAACTTTTGTATGCAACTTTCTGAGCCTTACTCTTATACCACTTCAACTGGCTACTCATCTGAATCACTCATCATAGCTCTTATAATAAATAGGTAAGCATGTTTCTCTCATTTCTTTGAGTCATCATGTTATGAATTGTGTCCAGGTATACCCTCGAAGCCTCATGCAATCATGAGGCAGACTTGTAAACTTTGTGATTAATTCATGATCCAGTTCTGGGATTATGGGTGTGAGTGCTGCTGAGATTATGAGTATAAATACTGCTGGGATTATGAGTGTGAGTGCTATACCCACCCTGGGGCACATTGCCTGAATGCAGCATAAGGGAGACAGACTTCCTTTCTGTTGCCATTATTGCTGCTACTCCTCCCATTTGCTCTTGCTGTTTTGTTGTTTTGTGCTTCCATAAACTGCTGCCCTCCACTATGTGGCACTCTGCCTTGGAGCCAGCTGAGTATGGACTGAAACCTCCACTAACTGTGAGCTAAATAAATCTTTCCTTCCCTAATTTTGCGTGTCAGGTAGTTTATCCCAGCAACAAGAGAAGAGTGCCTGAGACACATATTATTGAAAACAAGGAAGCAGGTATGGGAACTCTGACTGATAGTCCAACAGAAATATGGATAAATTGGAGACTCACTGATTCAAACTGGCATCAAAAGTTGGGGTTAGTCTTATGGGACTGAGCTCCTAATTCATGGGATCTGACACTTATTCCAAGTAGATAGTGTCAGAATTGAACTGACACAAAGCTGCTGTTGAATTAGTCTGTCAATACACTTGGTTGCAGAAGTATCAGACATGTTGAGTTTAGTAGAAGAAACGATTTATTTTCCATTGTAGTTTCTGGTACATTATATATAGTTGAGAAAATGGTGATGTTCAGCATGAAAGAAAGATGGCAGAGAGTCTAACCATTTTAGAACTGAAAGGGATCTTATGAAGATAATATAGAATAATCATTTCATTTTGCAAAAAGAATAATATGCTAACTTTGTGTAGGTTATTGAGTTACTGGAGGAGAATCACATCACAACTGAAATAGCAGTTGCGTGTTCTTTTTCCAGTATCATTCTGCATTTCCGTGGCAACTGACTCAATTTTGGAAATGCAACTGTCATTATCATCATCATCATCATCAATCAATCAGTAATCATTGTCATTAATTGCTGAATATTTACTATGTGCTGGTTACTGATCTAACCACTAATTATTTCATTATTCTTCACAATAATGCCATTGAGTAGATGCTGTTACAATGCTCATTTTCCAGATGTAGAAGACAAGAATTAGGTCACCCAGTTAGTAAAACACAAATATGAACTGCAGACAAAACAATTAATTATTATACTCTATTTGAATAACCAGGTGATTACATCTAGGATTTATGGGTAAATATTGTAAGAAAATATCATCTAATCAGAGGAGAATCTACAGTCATGCCACCCTGAATGTGCCCAATCTTGACGAATCTGAGGAGAAAATTTCTGACTTCCCATTTTAGCAATTCAAATTAGAATAAAATTTCAGTTAGTTACCTTAATACTGTTGAATGGATCTCAGGAAAAGATTTTTGCATTAAGTAGGAAACTGGAAGAATCAATACTAAGTCATCCTTTTAATTCTTCATATTTTTATTTTTTCATTAATCAGCTGGTAGTGTTATATATATCATAGCCTATTTGTTCTTATATTTTGCAATTAAGACAATTAGAATATATTTTGAGGTTGGGCGTGCTGGCACATGCCTGTAATCCCAGCACTTGGCAGACTGAGGCAGGAGAATCACTTTGAGTTGAGGCCAGTCTGAACTGTTTAGTGAAACTCTGTCTGAAAAAGAAAAAAATAAAATAAAATCACTTTAAAAAATTAACTGAATGCACATCTTCCCGTTATAGTAGCAGAATATGTCAGCTACTTGCTCTCTCACTCTCTATTGGCAAAAGAATTAGGCTCTGGTAATCAAATACCCTTTCCAGGAACTTTGGCTTAGTAACTAGTGAGATAAAGAAACATGGTTAGGGAAGGATTTATTTTGACAGTGGCAGCAGCCAATCTTTAGTAGCCTAGTTGCCAAGAGCACCACTCTGCGTTGGAGCAGGCTGTATCATTTAGTGCTCAGTAAAGTGGTAGCAGTGTTCTCACTAGCCTGGTCCTCACAAGCTAGTGTATATCCTGGTTTTAATTGTTATTAAAATTAAAACAAAAGTGATGGTATGAATTTACAGTCAAAAGCTTTAATTGGAGCTATATAAATAAATAGACTCCAGCTTAAGTAGTAGCTGGAGGGGATGCACTATAGTAAAGAGGGCCAGACTGACTGATTCACAAAAGAATGGAGACTAATATTATGGAGTACTATTGCTGGTTAAAGTCTAGTCAGTCATTATATCAGTCTTGATTTCATAGCTCAGGAATTCTCATGACTTGAGAATTGGTTTCCATGATAAGAATCCTCATGGCTTGAGGTAGTCTTAAGTGAGTTCTGCTGCCATCCAGGTAGCCATAGGCTTAGGGTAACAAAGTCTTCTAGATGTAAGTGTTCTCAGTCTTGAAGGCTCTTGGCTTGGGATCTGTGGCTCAACCTGCAGCCTCACCATGCTTATTAGTGGTCCCAGAGGCCTCCACAGGAGAAGGTACTAATGGAATGGAACAGTGGATACTATGCACTCCAGTGGCTGGTGAGTTATTCCTGTTCAGATGCCACCCAGGAGACAGCAACTGGCTGGGAGCCAGTTTGGAAAGGGGCAACAGAGGTCAAAACTCAGCCGCTGTGAGTTGGCTCCATCTAGTGGCTCCAAGTGTCAGGGTGAATTACTATTGAGTTCAACCCAGCAGGAAGTCAGGGAGTCCAGTTCAAGCTGCAAAGGAGTTGAGATCAAGCTGGCAAGTCAGTCAAAGTATTATGACTGAAAAAGTCAGATCCAAGCCACACAGCCAGAAAACAGAAGTAGGCTGAACTTCAGTAGAACTAAAGGCCCAGGAGTGCTGGGAATATCCACTACCACCATTATAGGAATAACTCAAGGATGATATTGATCCTGTACTCTTGCCAGGATCAATCAACATGGATCTGGGCTATGTCTGCCTTCTCTGTCAAACAGTAACAACAGCGACATTATCTGAAGTGGACATTTGCTTTTCTGTTTTTCTTGCCTTCTTACTTCTGTATTTATTTTTCAATACTTTCTCTTTTACTTGTTTGTTCTTATTTTGATATATGAGTAAGAACATTGTTTTTAGATTTTTCTTTTCCTGTCCTGTTCTGTTATGTTTCTTTCTTCTTTCATTCCCTCATATCTTTTTCACAGTTCCCAAAGCTTGTGAAATCTTCCTTTGACCTTCAGCCTTGGCTCTAATCCTTTTCTTTTCTTCTATTTCTCTATTTTTCCCCCAACTCTCTTTCAAATTTTCTTTCCTGAAAATACAATCACCATTTTGAGGGGATATTTACTGTACATAATTTTGTTTTAGATTTTGTTATATAACTACAGTTCCTGTTAATATTTGTTAAAGGTGGCAAATTAATAATTACCACAGCTTATCATTTTCTAGGATGTGTTTGATGCTATTGTTACTACTAATTGTAATGTGTTAACCAAGATGATATAACCATTCTAATCAGTTGTCCTTCCTTGTGTTGCAAGACTGAGATTGTCTAATGGTCATAAATAATTTTATAGGACAATGCTAAAGAACCGTAGGCTGGGGCAAATACACAGTCATTTTTTATTGCCAATAAATTGAAGAGGTATGATCTTACAATAGACTCAAAACCCCAAATCCTGGGGCTGCAAGATAGCTCAGTGGCTTAAGCACCTGCCTGGTAAGCACAAGGTCCTGAGTTCAATCCCTGATATATATTTTTTTAAAAATCCAACTACATCTGGAGAATATCTCTGAAAAGTAGTAATTTCCTAAAGGTTCTCAATACTAACAATAAAGATAGCCACCATAAATAATTTATAAGCATCAGCATAAGAATTAAACTAAAAACATAGCAAATGAGAAGACATAGCAGGAAGATGAAAGCAGAGGTGTCCAGCTCACCAAAGGCAAACCCAGAAGGCAATGAGGAAGAACAATTGAAAAGTGACCCACCTGGACTCTCTGAAGTAGTGACAGAAAAAGTAACAAAGCAAATGAATGAAGTTTTAGAAAAAAATCAAATCAGAAGTAATTTCACACATAAATTCAGAGATGTTGACCATGATGAGAATAATTAGTGAATCTAGAGAAGACACAAATAAAAAATAGAGAGGCTCTTAGGAAAATGATGAAAACCATGAGTGTCCAACATAGGAAAGAAATAGAATCCATAAAATTGATTCAAACAGATATACGGGAGATTAACACTTCAATTGAAAGTGTACACAGCAGAATATACCAATGTGAAGATGGAATATGATATCTACAAGGCAAGATTGTGGGCAGCAATCTTGAAAAGAAATATTTCTTAAAAATTGTCTCTGGGTATGGTGGCACACACATGTAATCCCAGCACTGTGTCTGAGGCATGAGGATCCCTATAAGTTTGAAGCCAGCCTGGGTGACATAGTGAGTTCAGAGGTAGCCTGAACTATGTATTGAGACTCTGTCTCAAAAAAGTCCTAAAAAACAAAAACCTGCAAGTGATCATGAAAAAGCAAATAAATAACGAGGATGCAAAGAATAACATAAGGTTGATCAGAACAAGTGAAAAAGCAAGAGATATTGCAAACAACATAAAAACCTGTTCATAAAAGAAATTGCAACAAACTTCCCAAGCAAGTAAAGAAAATTTGACATACAAGTAGGTGAGATATATAAAATTCCAGTTATTTCTGATCAAGAAAAGATCTATACCAAGGGATAAAGCAGTCAGAATTTCAGAAATTTAACACAGGAATAAAATATTAAAAGCCATCAGAAAAAAAGAAACAAATAACATATAAAGGAAAGCCCATCAGAATTGCAACATACTTCTCCATACAAACCTTTAAGTCAAGGAGAGCTTGAAGTATTTAAAATCCTAAAACAATCTCCTACCCAGATTGATGTACTCCACAATACTATCCTTCAAAATTGATGGAGTAGTGAGATACTTCCATGACAAAAAAAATAAGGAAATTCATTAATAACAAACCAGCACTCCAAAATGTTCTGAAGGATATTCTAGTAAAAGATAACAAGGATTACAACTCCATGCACCTCAACAGAATGAATCTATTAGGCAAGGTGAACAACTAAACAGAGGAGATAAAAAGGGAGTCAACAGCAGGAAAATAACATGACAAAGATAAGTCAATATGTATCACTTATAACTATCAATGTTAATGGTCTCACTACACCAATCAAAAGAAACAGACTGGCAGAATGGATCAAGAAACAAGATCCAACAGTATGCTGCATACAAGAAACACATTTAACTAAAAAAAAAATTCATCTATTGAAAGTCAAATAAGAAAATAATACTTCATGCAATGGGAACCCAGAAAATGCAGGGGGAGCTATTCTATTTAGAGTCAAAGTGAATTTCAAAGTAAGACTTATCCAGAGAGACAAAGAAAGTCATTACATCTTTGTTATAGGAATAATTCGAGGAAGCAGTAACAGTTATAAATATATACACAGCAGTACTAACACACCCAAGTATATTAAACAAATATTAAAAGACATGAAAAATAAACACTAACACCATTGTAATTGGGGACCTCAATATGCCACTGTCACAAGTAGATCAACTAGATTTTAAAAAATCAACAATGAAATAACAGAACTGAACCAAATTTCCTAACAAATGGACTTAGTAGATGTCTACAAAGTGTTCTACCCCACAACATCAGAATACACATTCTCAGCTGAACACAGGACATTCTCCAAAATAGACTAGATACTAGGCCACAGAACATGCTTAAGTAAATACAAAGGAAATGAAATTATCCCATGCAATGAAATTGGAAATCAATGGCAAAAGAAACCACAAAAACTTCACAAGTCCATAAAAATTCAATAGCGTCCTCCTGAACAAGAACAAAAGGGCTTGTTAAAGGAAATTAAAGAAGAAATTATACAGTTTCTACAATTAAATAATAATGCCAATACAACATACCAGAACTTATGGGACACAATGAAAATACTTCTATAAGGAAAATTTATGGCTATATATAAATTCATGACAGCTCAAAATATAAGCTCAAATAAAAAACTAAACGTTAAGTCTCAAACTTCTTTAAAAAAAAAAAAAAAAAAAAGCCCAAAGCTCATACAAGGGAAGAAATAAAGATTAGAGCAGAAATTAATTCAGCTGAAAAAAAAAGAGGAAATCAAGCCCAAAGCTCATACAAGGGAAGAAATAAAGATTAGAGCAGAAATTAATTCAGCTGAAACTAAGAAAACAAAACAAAGAATGAATGAATCAAAGAGTTGGTTCTTTGAAAGATTAAATAAAATTGACAAAACCTTACCCACCTTTATCACAAAAAGGAAATAAAAGGGTCAGGGATATACCTCAGTGGCATAAGGGCCTGCCTGACAAACACATATCCTGAGTTTGATTCCTGATCCAGAAAAAAAAAAAAAAAAAAAAAAAAAAAAAACAAGAATCATGCAACAAGGAATAAAAAGGGTAAAATCATATTTTGCAGAAATCCAGATCATTAATACCTACTTCAGGAACCTGTATTCCAATAAGATGGAAAACATACACATTATGGACAAATTCATAGATATATACAAATTACCAAAGTGGAATCAAGAAGTTATGAAGATTCTAAAGAACCCAATATCAGTCAGTGAAATTGAAATGTAATTTAAAATCTACCAACAAAGAAAAGCCTGGGTCCTGATAGATTCATTGCTGAAAAATTTAGAGATCTAATGCCACTACTCCTTAAGTACTTTATTTAATGAATTTGAGAGGAAAACTGTACTCCTAAACTCATTCCTGGAAACAAGCATTACCTTGATACAAAACCATAGAAGGATATAACCAAAAAAAAAAAAAAAAAAAAAAAAAAAGAATTCCTTGTAAATCTCCCTAATTAACATAGATGCAAAACTTTTCAGGAAGATACTAGAAAACAGAATGAAACAAATCACCAAGATTATATACCATGACCAAATAGGATTCAACCCAGGAATGTACAGTGCCAAGGATAAAAATCATATGAACACCTCAATAGATGAAGAAAAAAAATTTGATTAAGTCTACTATCCATGAGTGATTTTCATGATAAAAATCCAACAGAATAGAGTAAGGATAGATGATCTTTATTTCAATCTGATAAAAGCCATCTGTGACAAACCAATAGCCAACATCATACTAAATGGATGAAAACTCAGAGTTTTCACTCTAATATCAGGAACAAGAAAAGGATGTCCGCTGTCATCACTCCTATGCAATATAGTTCTAGAAATATTAGCCAGAGCAATTGAATTAGAGAAACGAATAAAAAAAATAAGGGTAGGGAAGGAAGAAATTATAATTATGTACAGATGACAAGATACTCTACTTAGAAGACCGCAAAAATTCTACCAAGAGAATTCTAAATTTAATAACAAATTCAGTAGCATATCTGGGTACAAAATTAACATTCAAAACTTTATAGAATTTCTATACATAAATAACAAACTCACTGAGAAAGAAATTAGAGAAACCACCTCTTTCATAATGGCATTCAAAACAAGGAAACACTTAGGTAATAACCTAATGAAGTAAAAGGTGTCTACATTGAAAAGTATAGTACTCTTAAAAAGAAGATTGAAAAGGATATCAGAAAATGAAAACACATCCTTTGTTCTTGGGTTGGAACAGTCAATATTGAAAATGGTCATACTCCCAGAATGGTTATATAGATTTAATGCAATATCAATCAAAATGCAAATAACACACCTCACAAAATTAGAGAAAACAGTCCTAAAATTGATTTGAAATCAGAAGAGATCTAGAATAGCAAAAACAGTTCTGGGCAACAAAGACAAGCCAGGAGACATCACAATTCCTGACTTGGAATTATACTCAAAGCTACAGTGATAACAGCATGGTACTGGCAAAAAGAAAAATAGACCCAAGGATCAATGGAACAGAATACAAGATGCAGAAACATCTCCAAACATACTCAGCCACCTTGTCTTTAATAAAGGGGTCAAACATCTTCACTGAAAGAAAGATAATTTGCTTAATAAATGACACTGGAAAAAAACTGGTTTTCCACATGCCAAAGAATAAAACTAGATCCGCATCTCTCACCATGCACTGAACTAAAATTAAGATGGATCAGAGATCTAAATATTGAAACAGAATCAGTAAGCTTGCTGGAAGATGAAATAACTAGAACTCTTGAAGAGACAAGTGTAGAGGTATAGGGAAAGACTTAGCAAATAAACCCCCACTCATGTAAGAAATATCAGAACAAATCAACAACTGGGATTTCATCTTTTTTTTTTTTTTTTTTTTTTGCGGAACCAGGGATTGAACTCAGACCCTCGCGCTTGCCAGGGAAGCGCTTATCCTACTGAGCCACCTCTCAGC